>NC_138371.1:17190602-17273474 GCF_054177405.1 Leptonychotes weddellii | reverse complement strand
TGCTGAGGGGGCAGGTGGGGAGGTGGCAGGTGGCTGGGGGGGCGAGGTGCTGAGGGGGCAAGTGGGGAGGTAACAACGATGTGGAAACAGAAAGAACTAAAGAGGAGATGAAAAAAGGGATGAAACAGGAAGCTGAAAGAAGGAAAAGAGGTGGCTCGTGTGGGACAAGTGCTGCCCCATCGCTCCCACCCCGGGGCTCCCTTCAGGGACTCACCGTAGCGCATGGGCATCGGGTGGATGGGGGGCATAGGCTGCGGGTAGCCAGCAGGGTGACCGTAGCCAGGCTGGGGGTAGGCAGGGTAGCCCCCAGGCAGGACGAACGGCTGCGCATAGCCCCCCTGGGGCGGAGAGCCAGGGTACAGGGGGTTGCGGTCCTCATACGGAGGGGGGGCGCTGGGGTTGGACATGGCCGCTCAGGGGCTGAGGGGAGACCCCAGCTGCTGGCACCTGAAATGGAGATGAGGAAAGCAGTCAGGAGTGCCCAGACCCAGCTCACCGGGCCCCAGTCCAGGCTGTCCCTGTGGAGAGGGGACCCTCCTATTTTCTCTCTTAATCACGACCCCCGTGTGTCATCCTGTGCCCACAGGCCATCCTCCCGGTCCCCACAGTGCTGCCTGCGCCCCTCGGCATTCATGCCAGCTCTCTGTCCCCGGCCCTCCTTCCTGTGCAGTTTCAAGCCCCCGGAAAGCAGAAGGGGGCGGCTGTGCAGGAGCCCAGAGCAGTCACTGGGCACCGCTGGTGTGAGGGGCAGGGGGCGAGCCCGGGAACCCCCACCCCGTGCTTGTCTAAGCCAAGCTTCCAGTGACCAGGGAAGAAGGCTGCTGGCCCAGCCAAGCCTCGGGGTGAGTCACACGGCCAGCTGGGACCCATTGCAGGGGTCAGCCCAGCCCCCAGGGCAGGTGGCAGGGGCATGGGGCCTGAAAGGCAGAGTTGGGGAGGAGCCAAGGCTCAAAGTGGGGGGCAGGGGGGGGCACGCGGAGGACCACAAGCTAGCCCCAGGGCCGAGCCACCAGGCCCGGAGCCGGAGGGCAGCGGGCCCATGGCCAGTGGCTGAGTCAGGGGACGCCGGAGAGGCCTGGGCGAGTGGGTGCGCTAGGCTGGCCACTCAGGGCTGGGAAGCTGCACAAAAGGGCAGGCCAGAGACAGGACTTTCTGGTTCCTTCAGATAACAGCCGAGGCACATCTGCCGGGTGTGCTGGGAGCAGGACAGTGTGTGCGGGCCCCGAACCCCCACTGGAGGGACAGAAACATGTTTTGAACGCCGGGGCCTCTGGTATCCCCGCGTTCCCCAGCAGGGGCTGTGGCTAGTGGGGAGGAGAGAGTGCTGAGGAGTCTGCCCGTACCTTCTCTGCAGCAGGAAGAGTCCCACAGCCGGGACAGGGCTGAGGAACGAGGAGGAGGGAACCCCCAAAACAGCTCAAAGGGACCTCCAGGTTGTATGGCCCCAAACGCTCAATTCGGATAAGGGAATTAGGCACAGAACAGTGAAGGGACTTGTGCCTCCCCAGGGTCACAGAAATAGCACGTGAAGGCACAACCAGAATTGAGGCCTTCAGGGTCCTGGGTATGCACACTCTGTGTTAGGCTACATTCTCGAGGCCTCTTAGGCCAGATAAATGTCCCCCAGGCCTGGTGTCCCCTCTGAGGTTGCAAAGATCGGGGCTGGAGAAGAGCTAAGGAGGAGGTCCCAGAAAGGCCCTAGGTCCTTGGTTAGGATGAGCCTTGACAGTGTCATGACCTCCTCCTACAGCATCTCCCAAGGGGCGGACCTTCAGGACCCCCCAGGGAGGAAGCACCCCCCAGATCCAGGCAGGCAGACATCCTCAGAACCTCTGCTGAAAGGAAGAGAGAACCGGCTTCTCTTTTTAGGGTACTCCACAGAGTCCAGGGATCAGATAAAGGACTGTCTTATCTCTTCTCTCTTAGGAGAAGTGGGATAGTGCAGAGAGGAAGGTGGTAGGGAGGGGCAGGGCGGAGGGGTGGCATAACAGGCCAGCTCAAATGGGTTACTTTGAGGAAAGCTGTTCATCCTCCCAGAGCCGAGAGACCAGCACAACAAGAATGTGTCAGGTCAGAAATAAGGAAGACCTTTCTAGCAGTGAGGGTGTGACACAGCGACCCAACTTGTCCACAGCAGGCTTGTGGTGAAGGTCTGCACAGTGGAGGAGAGCGGCCTGAGGAGATAAGGAGCGAAAGAGAACAGGAGAAGACCAAACACTGAGTGCTGTTTCAGAAACAGAGATACTAACTGCTGTGGGAAAGTTCTGGTCCCATGTAAGGGTAGGGAAATTAGCATAGATATTTGTAACATGGACATTTCTGTAGATTTTTAAAAAGGAAGAAACACAAACTGGCTCTCCTCCCCTGAGGCCAAAGGCTCCTTCTCCCTACACCCCCCTGCCCGCCCCTCTCCAGGAGCCCCCTTCTAACTCCACCAAGAGAATGGCGTCCTGTTTGTGGGAAGAGGTCCGAACAGGTCACCTTTGGAGTAGGGCTATCTGTCATTATTATGGCCGTCTCAGCCCCGGGTCCATCTGGGTGGTGGCACGCAGATGAACAGGCCGAACATGACCCAAGAGACACTGGCAGGGAAGGCCCGGTGGTCAGAAGCCCCAACTGGGCCACCACAGTGATGCCGCCATGACCCGGCCCTGTCAGCTGCTCAGGGTGCACCTCTGTAAAATGAGGTGTCATGGGCCAGATGATCTGTGAGCTCCTTTCCAGCTCTAGCCGACCGTGAATTATCTGAGGCACCCAGCTACGCGGGGCTTGCCCTTTGCCCAGCCAGCAGCTGGCCCGCCCTCCTTCTTCTAGGCCAAGCCAGGCCAACAGGTCCCTTCCCAGACACAGGGGCTGTGGCCCCAGAGTGCGGGGTGAATCACCGAGAGAAAGGTGGATAGGTCACTCTACCTTCCTGTCCCATTGGTAAAGCGAGGGGTTTGGCTCGCCTTAGATGAGGGACTCCGGGGGCCCGCTCCAGCTCAGAAGGCTACAGACGCACACAGACTCCCTCGCCCCGCCCTTGCCCCCCTCTCTGACTCTTCTGGTTTCAGAGGAATTCACCAGTAGACCTGCCTGCTGGGGATATCAGCAGGTCACAGTCCAGTTCTCTGAGGGCTCAGCCACCAGCCCAGGCTTACCGGAGACTGGCACTGGACCACTTCACCTCACTATGCCTCGGTTTCTCCACCTGGAAAATGTGTTTAACACTATAATTGTACCCTCCACGGAATTGTAAAAATATGCATAAAGCACTTAGAAGGGTACCTGACCCCTGATAAAAACAGTAAATGGTGGCTGTTTTTAGTTATTATTTTATTAATCCTTTCAGTAGTCCAACAGGGTGGATAATGTTACCCTAGTTACAAATGAAGAAAGGATTAAGTCACTGGGCCAAGGTTTCTTAGCTAGGGTGTGAAGAAGTCCACACCCGAGCTCCAAGACGGACTCCAGAGCCCATGCTCCAATCCCACATTTGGACAGCCTGTCTATCTAAGCCTCTCGTCACGTCTCATGGCTACCCATCTAAGACTCTAACAACAACAGAAGGCTTACATAGCAAGTGGACACTGAGCTATTCAGCCCCCTTTATAATCCCCGCCCCCCAACCCCAGTTTCCAAACAACCGCCAGGAGGTGAAGAGGGTGGTCAGAGAGAGTCTTAACTGCCTGAGCTGAAAGCAAGCCCACTCATCTAAGGCGAGCCAAACCCCTCGCTTTACCAATGGGACAGGAAGGTAGAGTGACCTATCCACGGTCATGGAGCTGGGCCCGGGGCTGGGATTACATCCCGGCTCTCCGGAGGTAGAGTCCTGGGCACAGGAGAGGGAGACAGTGTTCAGGCGGGTCAGGGGAGTGGCTAAGCTCAGCCTCACTCACCTCCGAGCAGGGCCAGGTGGGGCCCAACTGACTGCGGCCCAGCTACATGAGGGGCCTGGCCCCTTCCCTGCCATCGAGGCCTCAGCTAAGGATGAGGTTTGGGGCTGGCCTCTGCCTAGGTAGTAGGGAAAGGGGGAAGTGGTCAGTGTTAACTTTCGTAGCTATGACTAAGGGTGGGAGCTGGAAAACATGGAGTCGAAAAGGAATGAGGGGAAAGAGGAGGAAGACAATCCAGAGACCAGAAACCAGGAATCGGGTCATTTGGGTTCTGTCAGGAGCTAGTGGAGGAGCTCACAGTCTCCAGGGGCTAAAAGGGACCTTTAAGGCTCCCCACTGGAAGCCTGAATTTTCCTAAAACACAGTAGGCATTCAGCTTCTCCTGAACACACTCCAGTAACAGGGAGCAAGGCTGATCACTTGCAGGCAGCCTCAATCATTAGAACATTCTTCCTCACCATGCCTGTTATCAAGACATTCTAACTCTGCCCCATCCCTGCCATGTTACAGATCTAAGTTTGCTCCTCCATCCTCATGACCCCAATCCCCCCATCAGGAAGGTGCCAGAAGCTCTCCTTTCTCTTCCAGACCCAGCCATCCTGGCAGCAGAAGTGGGTGGGCTCAGTCACAGGACTTGTTGGCTGTCAAGGTTTTCAGATACAGCCTTGAGGGGGAAGCATCTCCTTCCCCTGGAGCCATCTCAGTGCGGTCCAGGCTCGGGCTCCCCTGGGGGCACCTGAGGGTTAAGGCTCTGGAATCCACGCAGAAGGGTTGCAGCACGAGGGTGAGGGTGTGTGTGTGTGCGCGCGCGTGTGCGTGTGTGTCTCGGAGGGAGGGGTGGAAAAGAGCAGCTGACTGGTCAGGCAGCCTCCCTTCCTCTCTCTGCCAGGAACGGATGCCCAGAGCCAGGATGGAAAGAATAGCTCAGAGTGTACATCTCAGGAAACCGCCCCAGCAGGCGCGGGAGCACAGCCCCCGGTCTCATGCCAGTCTCCTTCCCTCCCTTTTCCTTCAACCTACGCCCACCTCTCCTAGCCCTCCCCCACCCCCAGGAACCGGCCCCCCACTCCCCTCCCGCCCTGGCCCCAGCACAGAGCCACCAGGGCAGAGAAGTAAAAAGATACACCCAGGAGTGTCTGGGCAAGTCACCAGGCCTGCTGCACACGGGCCAAGAGGCCCAGAATCAACTTATCCTTCTGTCTGCCTGGCTTCTGGGAATAACAGGATGACTCTGAGGGGATCTAAAACCTGAGTCGTAAGAGCTGGAGTGGCCTTTAGAAATCACCTGGTTGCCTAACAGAAAAGGAAACCCCAATACCAAGAAAGTTCCAGCCCAGCCCACAAAAGGCCCTCTAGGTCATGGGTTTGGAACTTCCATTCCCAGCCCTGCCCACTGCCTGAGAACCCAGTAACAGACACAAGCACACACACAGCTGAGGCGGAGCCACAACAAGTCATTTTCCCCCCCACCCCCCATCCTCCGTGCCCCCCTGCTCAGAAATAGATAAGACTGCCAACCCACGACTTCCCTCCCAGCCCGATCTAGAGCCCAGGGCGGCCTCTCTCCCATCGGAGGCTGAGAGGGGTGGGGAGGGAGAGAAGGCCTGGAGAGCAGGGGAGGACCCAGGCCGCACAGCTCTGTCACCCTTCACTGGGGGGGGGGGTGTAGAAGTGTGTCACCAGTGCCAGTAAGCTCAGTGACCCCAGCCACGTCACTGGTCCCAACGGCCTGGAAATGCAGATATGGAAGGAGGAATCAGAAACAGAGCCCCTAGCCACCTCCCCCTTTGCCTTTCAACTCCTGCCTTTCCAGAGGACTTCCAGATTAGGAGGGAGGAGAGGCAGACGTAGTTAGCAAGCCACCGTGGAGAAAGGGAACTGCGTAACCCTTCCCTGCGGTGGGCAGGGCAGGCAGGAAGGAAGAATGTGGGCCCATCATTACCTCTCTGACGTACCCATTTTTACAAGTGAGGCCCTGAGGTCATGGCACCAGAAGACAGAGGAAGTCAGTGCCCTTGACACTGTGTGGGCCCACCACTTCTTTCACGCTTATACAGCAGTGAGTACCGGGTACCCGGCACTGGCTACTAAGGCAGGTCTGAGCCTGACAACAGCCCTCCGGGGTGCATATTCTTATCCCCACTCTCCAGAGGAGAAAGCTGAAATTCAGAGGAAAAACCCATCTAGGGGCCCAGAGCAGGCAAACAGCAGAGATGTGTTTGAACCCAGATTGGACGTCTGATTTTAGAGTTCCAGCCCTTTGCTTTTACACCTGCTTGGAACACAAGCTCCTGAGACACCCCATCAGCCACCTGCGTGCCCAGGCCAGTACCTGGGGCGGGGTGACCTAGTGAAGACCTTTCCCTTGGAGAGAGTCAGTCCACGACAAAGCTCTGGGTCAGAAGGCAGGGAGTGGAGTTCTTGTCCGGGTCCTAACTCTGCTGTGAGTCAGGGTGGGCCACTCCACATCCCCGGACTCTCTTTTCCCCACCATAAAACAGGTACACTGAACCAAAAGATCAAGCCTATTCCAACTCCAATAGCCTCTGCTTCCTAAGGAGCAGCCTAACAGAGCACAGCAGGTTTCAGGGCAGAATGACCTGCTTCCTAAAGAATCTACACCTAGGCTTACTCCCCATCTACAGAGGCAGACACACATGGCATGTTCAAGGGATGGGACTGACCCTAGCACCCTCTCCTCCCAAACTGCCCCCATACTGCCCTCTGGAACCTACGGCCAGCATTTCCTACGTGCTCACTTACCCCAGAGCCTGCAGGGAAACAGTGTTAGCAGTGTAGACAAGAAAGAGTACCAGCAGGAGGGAGGTCAGGAGACCTGGGCTCCAGTTCTAACCCTGCCACCAGGCAATTGACCTCCCTTGGCCTCCTTTTCCCCCATAGCAGCCCCCATGGGAGAGTGGGGGGAGGGAGTAATTTACCCAGAACCATGGAGTTGAGAGCTAAACTCATCCAGCAGGCATTTCCTGGACTGCTCTAAAGAACACCACCCCAGGAGATGTTAATGGACGAGTTCTGAAACAGAGAAGTCTGAAAAACAATCCATACCCCTTTCAGAGATTCCCAAGGCACAATGGCATATTCAGCCTCTGAGCAGTCCTGCAGTGAGCAAAAACTGTTCAACTTTGTTTAACCGAGTTTCCCTCCAAACTTTCTTAAGCCTGAAACATTTTTATCAGGGCACACCTAATTAATATCCTGTGGGATCCTGACCAGTCCACCTTTGTTTTACAGATAGACCCAGCCCTGAGAACGATTCATGTCCTAACTCCTCATATCTTAAAACCCCTGTCCTTACAGCCCTCAGAGCAGTCGCGTGAAGTACAAGTATGTCCCCTCATTCTGAGTCAGCCTGATCCCCGGCGAGGGTCCGGTCCTCTCCTCTCCGCCGCCCACCCCCCAAGACAGCTGCTATTATCTCCACAGTGAGATCTACTGTCAAGGGCTGGGGGACATCCTCAACTAGCACAGAACTAGGAGACTGGCATCCCCTAACATCACCTATATGTAATGGGGAAAAATACAAATCATTAAATACAAAGACTCATTCTTATCTTCCTCCCTGACTAGTGCATTGAGTACTCTCAGTAGTCGGCACTGTGGCCTGTGGACTTCTGAATATCTCTACTTCCAAACAAGACCCAGGTTTTGGTCTAGAATCCCAGACTCTTAGGTTTGGAGGATCTGGTCAAGGCCATCCCCTCCACGGCATTCCCAACAGAATACTCAAGAAAGCTCACATCAGTGTTAACCATACTGTTAGCAGAGGACTTCCTCCCCGAGAGCTATCGGAGCATCCACGCTCTGGCCCGCCCACTTCAGCGCTCCGAAGACACGAGTGTGTGTTCCTTCTTTGGGGCTTCTGCTCTTTCTGAAGGACCCAGGGTGAGAAGTTTGGGGGGGTGGAAGTGCTCTGAGGTGGACAGCTTCCAGCTGAGGCCCCCGTCCCCATGGGAGGAGTGTGAGCTGAGGTGGCTATTACCCCAGCCCATGACACGAAGCACTGCCCACACTTACGGCGTAACCCATCATTACCTCTCTGACGTACCCATTTTTACAAGTGAGGCCCTGAGGTCATGGCACCAGAAGACAGAGGAAGTCAGTGCCCTTGACACTGTGTGGGCCCACCACTTCTTTCTAAGTTACAAACTGGCCCTCTGTTTGGGTCCCCTGCCTAGAGAGACAGGGATGGCAGGCAGGTGAAGAAAAAGTACGGCTGCCCCTTTGGCCCAGGCAAAGCAGCCCCAAGGCAGCACGCGGCTCCCCGGGCCACCACTGGCCTTTGAAACCAAAGCTCACCAGTGAGATGAATATTTCAGAGCCCCGGAGAACTGGACACCCGAGGGAACTGCCATGACATCTGGCTCTGACCCTAGTTCCCAGGCCTTCCCCCACTTATCCCATGGCCGACGTTGGCGTTAGGTAGAAGGCCACCCCCTGGATCCCACACCCAGGCCACAGGAGGGTGAGAGGATGGAGACCCCCAGAGGACAAGAGCTGGTGCGGGACCCCGGGATCAGGGCCAAGCCTCCCAGCAGCCTTCCCCTGCTTGCCCTCCCGCTGTCTTCTGGCTCCTTCCCGGGGCTCCACTTGTTTTCCCCTTTCCCAGGTTCCTGTCGGGTGTTTATGCTGACCCAGAGAGGGCGCGAGGACAGTACTTCCTTGTTGCTTTCCCAACCCCGCCTGGGGACAGTGGTTGGAAGCAGGCGGGCTGAGGCAAAGTCATGGTGACAGGGGTGGCCATTCCCCACGCCAAGCACGGTGGGCCGCTGGCTGCTTCCACCCCAAAAGCCAGGCCCCCTCCCCCCCTCGCATACTCATTCACCTGTCTACGCCTAGACTGGCACCAGCCTCCCGGCCGCTCCCCTCCCCCTCGCACCGGCCCAGGGCCCTGACAGCCCTCCTCCCGCGCACAGCCCGCCACGCCGGGGGCTCGTACGGTGGACACGCCCTGCGACACACGCGCCAGAAGGAGGGGGACGTGACACCCTCAGACCCTGGCCCGCTCGCCGGTGCCCACAACCCACTGCTCCGCTCCCAACGCCCAACAGGCGCCACTCGGCCGCCCGGACGCCGGCGGGAAAGCGAAACTCCCAGGGCGAGGGCCACAGATTCTCACCCGGCGCCGCCTCCCCGGGCCGAGCACTCGGAGGAAGTTCGGGGCGCCGCCCCAGCCCTGGCCCCGTCCCCGCCGGCCCACGCCGTACCCCCACTCCCGCCGGCCCCGGCCCCTTGGCTTGCCTGGCCGCTCCGACGGTGCGCTGCCGGCCTCGCTCCCGACCTCCCTCCAGGCGCAGCGAGTCCCGCACGGAGCGCACGGCCCGGGCCTGAGCTGGGCGGGCCTGGGCTGGGCTGGGGCTCCGCGCCCCGCCCCGTCGCGCCGGCCCCCCGTGGGGCGGGGCCTCGGGACGCCGCCAGGGGGCGCTGGGGGCCGCCCGGGGTCCCGCCCGCGTCCGCCCGCTCTGCGCGCGCCTCCCGAGGCCCCGACGACCGTCTAGGGTTCTCTCGGATATAAAGGCAATACGCGATCACTGATGGAAACTTAGAAAACACAGACACACAGGGGAAAATCTGTTCTCTCCACGCCTCCCGACTTCCAGCGGAAAGCGCTTGCGTTTGTGCTTCTTTGCCTTCCATGTCCATGTATTTTACTTATCTTTCCAGAGTGGGGCGTATTGTATGATGTTTTATCTATTGCTTTTATTTTACTTAACATTTTATCATGAACATTTTTCTTGTCACTAGCTAATTCTTCAGAAGCATGATTTTAATGCCGCAAAGTATTCTATCACATAGCTGTGCTCATTTATTCAACCAATTTCTTACTGGAAGACAGTTCAGTTGTTTCTCGTTTCTCATTATTAGACATAAATCCGTGGTGAACATCCTTGACAGTTCTCTTCTTTTAAACCAAACGCACTTCACAGGGTTAAAACTTCAAACGTCCAGACGTAAAGACGGGACTTGGAATCTCTCTGTCCCTGGGAACTAGGACATTTCCTGCTTGAAGTTAGTTCAACCAGGAAAGCAGGTGTTTTAGACTCAGAAATCCTGACTTGGGAGGTAGGTTACTAGTACTCCCGGGCCTTCACCTCAGCCCTCCCAGCCACTAAGGCAAGGATGCCCTCCTAGTGCCATTTTACAGACCAGGAAACGGGTTCTGGGAATTTTTGAAACATTGCCCGAGTTTGTATAGTTGCAAAGTCCATGTTTTTTCCATTATGCCAGAGCTGCCAGTCGATGAACAGCTTAATTTCAGGTGCTTATCTAGTGCTAATAGCTACAAATCAACATTACCACTGGATGTCTTTCACAGCCTCTAGGGCTCTAACTTCTTGAATGGCAGGGATGGGACCCCTAGACTTGACAAAAAACAGCTGGATGCCCTCCTGATTCCAGACCCATCACTAAGCACTTTCCTTTACATGATTCTCTCTGGTGGCCCAGTCTAGCTTAGGAAGGAGGGGCCCATGGACTTACCTGGAAGCCCATAAGTGAAAGCATTGTGCCTACCAGTAAGCATAGTAAGCAAAATTACCACTCAGATTGTATATTTCAAACCAATTAAAAGAGATTTTTTTTAATTGCCTCCCCCACACACAGTTCGTATGTTTATTCATATAGATATAATTTAAGTAGAAGTTACTTAGGGGGACTTGTGGACATTTTGGCAGGCTAGCCCCCACCTCCCCCAGCCACCCCAGCTCTCAATGTGAAGTCAGATCTTAGGAGCCACGAACCTCATTTTAGGAAGTCCCCTCCCAACTCGTGAGCTTACCAGCAAGAGCTCACAGGAGCAAGTTCTCTGATAGCAGAATAGAGCCTCGGGTGAAATGTAAAGCTCCGCTGAATCTGGCCAGATCTCGGGGCACCTCTTCATGTCCTCTACACTTGGGCCTGTTCTCCAGAAAGCACCCTCCACTTTCTGGAACTGCCAGAACAGTCTCCAGGGAGATTTGTTTTCCCAGCCAGCAATCACATCCGCCTCATGGGAAAGGGGAATGTAGAGACAAGCCTCGCTGCCTGCTTTCTCCTGAGCCCATTTTCTGATCATGGAATCAAGATTATAATCCTACAAGAATCTGAAACGAAGCACCTGGCCCAGGGCATACCATGGGCATTCAGTGAATGATGTCTCCTTCTCTTGACCCCCTTTTATCCCTGGATAAAAGGGATAAAGGCCTTATTTATAAGACTCTCAGCAGATTACTAACTAAGCCCCTGCTGTGTGTCAAGCAGACAGGAATTTCTGGTTCTGGAGATGACAAAACTGAAGGACTGCAGCCCAGCCCCTGTCCTCAAGAAACTCACAGTCTAGGGGAGATGGTAAAAGACCACATCATTTTCATTTTGACAGTTTGGCAAGTGCTGGGATGAAGAAGTGTTCACTTGGGGACAACATCTTAAGCAAGGGGTTTAGGGTCCCTACCTCCCAGCAATCTAGGATTGAGCAGGTGGAGTCGGGTGGGAGTGCTAAGAAATTGGGCCGGAGCGGGGTGCGCCTGGGTGACTCAGTCGGTTAAGCATCGGGCTCTTGATCTCAGCTCAGGTCTTGATCTCAGGGTCGCGAGTTAAGCCCCGTGTTGGGCTCCATGCTGGGTATGGAGCCTACTTTGAAAAAAAAAAAAAAAACAGGACTGAGCAAGGAGACAGCGGGTCAGAACTGAGATTTCACCTCCGGGGCAATGGGAGGCATGTGGCTGTCAACAGCCATCTAGAGGAAAATCGGGAAGGGCGTGGGAGGCTTGATGGTGCCCCCGGAGTAGGGGGACCAGCTTTAGCAAATAGAGGCAGAATGACCAGGTATATTTGAACTTCAGACAAACAACAAATAATTTTTTGTATAAGTATGTGTCATTGTCCCATATAGTATTTGGGAACATTTTAGACTAAAAAGTGTGCATTGCTTATCTGAAGTGCACATTTACCTGGGCTTCTTGTGTTCTGGCAACCCTGCCCCAGGAGGAAAGTCAAATCAAGTTCAGTCAAATCAGGCAGCAGGAGGCAGAGTAGAAGGAAGGAAAGGAATCGGGCTGATGTTTGTTTTAGGGACGGGGCAGCCAGAGCTTAGTGATTGGAGAGGGGAGGTTGGCAGGAGTGGGGGGGGTGGGGGGGGCCTGGAGTGGTTTTCCTGGAGCCCAGGTGGAACCAGAAGGGAGTGGCCCTGGAACGCTCAGCTTTCTCTGCAGCCAGCCCCGGGGCTTCAGTAATCTGTCTTATACATTCCTCCTGCCCTGTGCCTGATCACTTAGAGCTTATGCGTTACTCCACCCGAGAAAGGAGGTCTTTTCATTTATCACTCACTTTCTCCAAAGAGCTCCCTTTTGTTTTTCAGAAGTAAATATGGGGGTAAATATGCCTCTTTCTCGCCACTGGAGGGCAAGGACAAAGTCTCATTCATCCCTAGCCTCAGACAGCCCTGCTCCATATCTGTTGAATTAAAGGAACTCTAATTTTTTTTTAAAGATTTTATTTATTTATTTGAGAGAGAGAATGAGAGACAGAGAGCACAAGAGGGAAGAGGGTCAGAGGGAGAAGCAGACTGCCCGCTGAGCAGGGAGCCAGATGTGGTACTCGATCCCGGGACTCCAGCATCATGACCTGAGCCGAAGGCAGTCGCTTAACCAACTGAGTCACCCAGGCGCCCGCATTAAAGGGACTCTAATGCACCAAGCTGGGGTGGGGGAGGGCATTAGAGCTCTTTCCCCTGAAAATTAGTCTTATTATCTATAAACAGTGGTCAGCACTTTCATAAAGAAATCGGGAGAAGAAAGAACAGTGGATTTGAATGTGCCAGGAACAAGAATTTTGTCCTAGCTTTGCCCCTCAATGGCTGTGAGGCCTGGGCCCATGTATTTACTTATAAATGAGTCTAATCATACTGTTCTTTCCTTCCTCCTACACTTTTGAAGCCTCAGATGAAGTCAGCTACGTGATAAGCACTGAAAAAGGCATGCGTGTGGGGCTGTTGTTAGTGATCTTGCCAGCGAGGTAGAACTGGAAACAGGTTAGGTGAGAGAGCTCCCCCTTCCCTAGATGTGTCTCCTTGTGACAGAGGCCGGGCCACGGAGCCCACGTGGCATCCACCGCGCCACGGCCAGGGTGCACGGCAACGCCTTCCAGTCATTCCTGACCATCAGAATCGCCCTAAGGGCTTGGGAAACCATGGCCATTCCTTGGGAGATACCTCTTTCTAGAATCAGAAATGTGAATCAATCTTCAGGGGCGGCTGAAAGAAACGCCCCCTGGTGAATCCGATTCTCAGCCAACTTTGGCGCTAGACAGACCTGGGCTCTGTTCAAATTGCGTTAGTGACGCCGGGCCTATTACTGAACTTCTGGGAGCCTTGTATCTTTCTCTGTAAAAAGGGAGGTAATAATACAGGGTGTAATGTTTCAAAATAGCAGCTTCCAAGGGCTTGGGGCCTAGCAAAAATTGTCAACTGTAATGGTTGGCGGTGAGAGAGAAACGCAGTGACTCAGTGATGAGCACACCCCTCAGTTTAGCCAGCCGTGTGATTGCCTTTGGAAGACTAAACACGACCAGAATAGATGAATTGGCGGTAGCTAAGGTGTGCCCTCTCGCCCTGCCCACTGCTGCTGGTAGACCTTGGCCTCCTCGGTCACCCTGACCTGTCAGGGGATTCCCAGCTTCTGCAGACCTCTCCTGCGCAAGAAGGCCTTCCTCATATCTTACCCGCATTTGTCTAAACAACACCACACTCCGCAAAGCCAACAGCCATTTCCTCTTCCCTCACTCCCAGCCCAAGATAATAGCTGCCCTAAGGTCTCTCCTTGCCAGTAACTGTGCCCCCTCCGTAATCGCAGGGTCAAGCGCCCACACTCTGATCACCATCTATCTCCCCAGCTCAACAACCCCAACAGCAACAACTCTGTGACCACACCAGGATTGACAGCTTCTGCGTCTTATCTCCTTTTCCCTGTCCCTCCCCTTTTCACTTCCCTCCTTAACCGGCTTCGATCCCAATCCCCTGTGGGAATCCCTGCACTCCTTTGCCCCCCTGCCTGGTGGAGCTCAGAACGCTGCCCGCACACAGCTGAAAGGCAGAAGGAAAACATGCAAGGTGCTGACAGATCTCCCTGAGTTCATCAAGACTTGGGTTTTTCTCGGCATTCATCTTGACCTTCCTGCCCTAGATAATTACTCCACACTTACGTCAGTCTCTTCAAAGCTCCAGCTCCTTCTCCACAGCCTTACTCTCAGGCTTGGCCTTCCTTCCCGTGTCACTGAGCGAACAAAAGCTGTCAGAGAACCGCAGCCTGGATCGCCACTGAGCTCTCTCGAACTTCTGTGTGCATAACAGATAACGTGGGGATCTTGTCTAAATGCAGATTCTGCTTCCCCGGGTGGGACCTGAGAATCTGCATTTCTAATGAGCTCTAGGTGATGTTGCTGCCTGGTGGCCCATTCTCTTCCAGGTGAGGTCATAAGCTTTTCAAGCTTAATTTGACCAACGCTTAAGTAATTTAAAATTTTCCAGCAAGCCCATTTAAAAAGTAAAAATAAGGGCATCTGGGTGGCTCAGTTGGTTAAGCATCTGCCTTCAGCTCGGGTCATGATACTGGAGTCCCGGGATCAAGCCCTGCCTTGGGTGGGGGGGGGGTACCTGCTCAGCGGGGAGTCTGCTTCTCCCTCTGCCCCTCACCCCGCTCGTGTTCTTTCTCTCACTCTCTCTCTCAAATAAATAAAATCTTTTAAAAAATAAAATAAATTTTAAAAAAGTAAAAATAAGCAGGTACAATGAATTTTAATAATTTATTTATTTAACCCAACATTTGTCTAAAAGCATCATTTCAACATTTAACCAAGTATAAAAAATTCTTGATAGGATTTTTTTCATGCTAGGACTTTGAAATCTGGCGCATAGTTTACACTTACAGCACATCTCAATTTGGATGTTAAATTTTCATCAGAAATACTGACTATCTAGATTTTATAAAAAATGTACAGCTGAAAAGGTAGATTCACATACCCAGGTTGTTCCAAACATATTTGAGTAACTGTAATCAGTGTTGATTTTTACATTTAACTTTAAATGAACTGAAATAAGATAAAATTAAAATTCAGCTTCTCAGTTCCACTAGCCACAGTTCAAGTATTCACTGGCTGCATGTGGCTGGTGGCTACCATATTGGACAGCACGGATGTATGGCAGTTATGCTGGTCATCAACTGCGGGAAGAATTTGGGGGTCAAGGTCTATGCTGTATTCATCTCAGACCCCCCACCCGCCCACTTCTCCCCAAATGCCTGGCCTAGGACCTGAACTCAGCACTTTTTATCGAAATAAATTTATTCCCAAGTCAAAAATTGACCTCTAGGAACACACGCTTAGTTCCCAAACATGACCACCAGGGGGCAGGATCTGGCTAGCATCTCTTGGCAAAAAAAAGGAGAACCCTAACAATTTGTCTACATAGGTGGAAGATCATCCAGTGCCGTGTTTTTTATTGCTCATCATGACCCATTAGCGAATTCAATTAAGTGAGTCATACCGACATTAAAAAAAAAATAGGCCAGAAAAATATATGAACATAAGCCCTATTATCGTTACGTGTAACTTTGTTTTAGTTTTATGTATACATCTATTGTGTATGAGTCTTTTTTTTAGCTTTATTTATTTTAGAGAGAGAGAGCACACACACGCACGAGCAGGGGGAGGGGCAAAAGGAGAGGGAGAGAATCCCAAGCAGACTCCCTGATGAGTGTGGAGCCCCACACAGGGCTCCATCCCACAACCATGAGATCATGACCTGAGCCAAAATCAAGGGTCGGACACTTAACCAACTGAGCCACCCTGGCACCCCTGTGTATGAGTCTTGATCTAAAATGTCCTTATTGTGAGTCATGGTCAAAAGTCACCTTAATTTCCCATACCTACACATAAAGAAACCAAACCCACAAGTTGACCAGTGTGGAAGCTAGGAAATGGGAATAGGAGAGCTCCTTATACTGTTTTCTCTTCTGTTATAGCTGTTCTAAGTTCTCCATAATAAGAGGTTAATTTGAAAAGGAACTGAGCTCAGAGAAGTAGAATGGCATGCCCAGGCTCGGGGCTAGGCACTCTGGAGCCAGGCCTCACACCCAGTGCTTTTGTACTGACTCAGCAAGTGTTGCTGCGGGGCTGTGGGGCAAACTGTGCTAAGCCCTGCCCCGAGGTGCAGGCAGACAGGGGGGAAAACCATACCTACAGCTCCCGCCCTCTTGGAGCTTGCAGTCCAGTGGGGAAGACGGACATTAGCGACTAGTCTCACAGGCAAATACATCATTACAAACAGTAATACCTGGGGCGCCTGGGTGGCTCAGTTGGTTAAGCGACTGCCTTCGGCTCAGGTCATGATCCTGGAGTCCCGGGATCGAGTCCCACATTGAGGTCCCTGCTCGGCGGGGAGCCTGCTTCTCCCCCTGACCCTCCCCCCTCATGCTCTCTCTCTCTCATTCTCTCTCAAATAAATAAATAAAATCTTAAAAACAAACAAACAAACAGTAATACCTGCTCTGAAGAAAAATGGACTCGGGGTCGTAAGAGAGCAGTACCTGAGATTGGAGAGACCAAAGCAGCTGCCCTGTGAGGGTGCAACCGAAGAGTAGCCCGAGTCAGCCAAGCTGTGTGTGCGCGCGCGCGTGCACGCGTGTGTATGTGCAGATATGCGTGCGGTGGGTGTGGATGTGTGTGGTGTTTGTGTGTGTGCGTGTGTGTGTAGTGTGTATATGTGGATGTGGATGGTATGTGGTGTGTGTGTGCAAATGTGGATGTATGTGGTATATATGTGTATGGTGTGTGAGGGGGGTGTGTGCGTGTGTGTGTGTGGTATGTGGTGTGGATGTGTGTGTGGATGGTGTGTGGACGTGTATGGTATATGGTGTGTGGGGTGTGTGTGGATATGGATGTGTGTGGTGTGTGGTATGTGGTGTGGGTGTGTGTGTGGACGGTGGGTGGTATGTGTGTCTGTGTGTCATATGTGATGTATGGGGGGTGGTGTGTGTGGCAATGCGGGCATGCTGTGATCATTCTCCACTGAAGGAACAAGCTGTGTGGAGGTGGCGGAGGTTACCCCGAAGCCGAAAGTGCCTGGGGTGCTCGGGGAACTCTGAGGTGAGGTGAGCACTGGGGTGCAGCCTAAGAGGAGACTGGGGAGCTGAGCAGGGGCCAGACCTGCAGGACCTCTTGGGCCTCGTTAAAGATTTTGAATTTTACTTCAAAGGGAAGCCATTGAATGATTTCGAGCCAAGGAGAGACATGATTCGGTTTTCATTTTAAGAAGATGCCCTGGCTCTGAGCAGAGAATGGGCTGGGGTGTGAGCGGGAAAGCAGGGCGGCCGTTAGGAGCTGTCTCGGGCGTCGGATGGAAGGTGGTGGCGGAACCTCCACCTCTGGAGAATCGATGCATCTCCCCCCACAGCCACCCCAAACCCACATAACTTCTTTGGCCTCATTTGGCTGGCTACCTTTCCTTTGTCCCCCACGACTATCTCTGCCCTTCTCCACTGCTCAGAGCTGGCCTGGGTGGACGCATCCGTGGGCCCTTTGTCCTCCAGCTTCGGTTGGGTTTGGCCAATGGAGAGAGGGGAGTCGAGGAGCACGTGAAGTCAGGGTATTTGTTCTCCTTCATGAAGGGTCTCCATGGACCGGCTCATCCCTCAACCAAAGGTCAGGTGGCCCTGTCCACACATCTCTGTCCCTCCAAGTTCTACACCTGCTCCATGCCCTCACCTGTCAGGCCTACAGGTGGTGCCAGGACCCCCCTGTCAGAGTCCTGGGGAACGGCACTAGCCCTTGGGCTTCCTGTACCCTGCGCGTCACCTTGTAATCCGTTCACAGCGCTCTCCTCCAGTCCTCGGTTTGAGTGGCTTCTCCATTTCCTGGCCAAGTCCAGCAACACAGCATCAGTGGGATGAGCCTGGACTTCGGGGTCAGATAAAACTAGGACCGAATTTGGGCTCTGTCACTTACTAGCTCTGTGAGGGGGTGCATCATTTAGCCCGGCCGAACCTCAGTCTGTTCATCTCTAACACGAGGACACCATCGCCTGCCTCACACAGTGGCTAGAACAGTGGAGGGACACGCGCAAGGATGCCGCTCCCGCCTGGTGCACAGTAGACGAGCATCCACGCTGGGTTTGTTCTTCCTTCCCTGGCGACTGAGCAAAGCACTTGGTACTCTGCCCTGGGTCCAGGGCGGTACTGGGCGCTGGGATGAGGGGCAGACTGGGGAGGCCGCAGTCCTGGAAACAAGGTACAGTGGCTCCCCCAGTTGGACTCCACCACAGTTCAAGGGAGAAAATCGTGAGGGTTACTTTTCAAACCATTCATTTCATTGTTTACAACTATGTGGCAGGTGTTTCTCCAGAGCGTGGAGATAGAGTAGTGACCGGGCATAAGCTGTGGTGATCAGAAGGGGCTTCAGAGGGGAGATTGAATTCACTTTTAGCTTTCAAGGAGCTGTGCTCCAAGATAGGACGTAGCTGTCTCCCTGGGGACTGACCTCACGCTCCCCCCTTTCTCCCCCTGGGAGAGCCTGCAGAACTCCCCAGACTGAGAATCAGCCTCAAAGAGTTCCAGGGGCTTCGGGAGTGTATTAGATCACCTTGGCTGTGTGGGGGCACAAGGTACCCAGAGAAGAGTGCCTGGGGGATTTCTCCAGGCCTGATGGGGCAGGTGTAGGGGACAAACAATCCAGGACAGTGACCAGGGCAGACCTACTGAAGGGGTGGGGGGCACGTGGAAGGGAGCAGCGCAAGCATAAGATGCTGGAAAACTGGGTTGAAGCCATATTGCTAAGTCAAGCAATGTGAATTTAATGGTGTAGATGCTGGCTTTGAGCAGGGAGGGTGCAGACCTGATTGAGAGTTGGGCTTCCAAAGGCTTTGTCTGATAGCCTTTGTACGCTGGATGGGGGACGGAGGTGTCTGCGGTGGGTGGGCCGAGTGTTAGGACCCTGGCCCAAATTTGGGTGATGGCAGTGGGAAATGGAGGGCAAGGATCACACCCTCTGCACCCATTCCTAAAATGTGTATTGGCACGCCCACAAGCACCAGGCGTCGATGTTGCAAGAAACATACAAGATTCAATAACATCACTGAATGAATATCTGCAAATGAACCCTGCACTGTGTGCTTTACTTGGGTAATCAAGGTTAGTCGTCAGAATAGCTCCGTGCGGATCCTCAGTCCCTTCTGCCAAGAAAGAGACTGAGGATCCCCTACACCTGCCCTGCCACACCTGGAAATGACCAGAAAGAGGATGGGCATTTCGATTTGGAACTCGAGAGGGAAACCAGGGTGGACGTTCCTTTCTGGAAGCGATGCGTTCTATGTCAAGTGGAGGCAGGGGGAGCAGTGAATGTGACTCAGGAAGTAAAAGGCCCACGTCATGGGCTCTGGGGAACAGGAGCAAGGGCAGCAGAAGGGGATGCTTGTGGGAGGACAGTCAGAAGAGACTGTGACAGGGAAAGCGGAGCAAAAAGAAGGCTCTGCCCAGAGGTTAGGTGACCAGGACTGAACAGTGACAAAGGGTTTTGTTTGTTTGTTAATCTTTTTTTTTTTTTTAAAGATTTTATTTATTTATTTGAGACAGAGAGAATGAGAGACAGAGAGCATGAGAGGGAGGAGGGTCAGAGGGAGAAGCAGACTCCCCGCCGAGCAGGGAGTCCGATGCGGGACTCGATCCCGGGACTCCAGGATCATGACCTGAGCTGAAGGCAGTCGCTTAACCAACTGAGCCACCCAGGCGCCCTGTTAATGTTTTTTTAAGATTTTTTTTATTTTTAAGTAATCTCTATGCCCAGTGTGGGCTCAAATATACAACCCCGAGATCAAGAGCCGAACGCTCTACAGACTGAGCTGGCCAGATGCCCCAAAGGGTTTGATGTTCTAGGAGTCAGAGCCAAATTAGGATGGAATGGTGGGGCAGAAGCTCAGTTGAGTGGTCTAAGAATCAGTGCGAAGTGAAAAGACAGGAAGGAGGACTGCTTTCTTTGTTTTAATAAAATTATATATATATATGTATTTTTTAATTAATTAATTTATTTATTTTAAGTAAACTCTATTCCCAACATGGGCCTCGAACTCACGACCCTGAGATCAAGAGTCACATGCTCGGGGCGCCTGGGTGGCTCAGTTGGTTGGGCGACTGCCTTCAGCTCAGGTCATGATCCTGGAGTCCCAGGATCGAGTCCCGCATCGGGCTCCCTGCTCGGCGGGGAGCCTGCTTCTCCCTCTGACCCTCCCCCCTCTCATGTGCTCTCTCTCTCTCATTCTCTCTGTCTCAAATAAATAAATAAAATCTTTAAAAAAAAAAAAAAGAGTCACATGCTCTACCGACTGAACCAGCCAGGCATTCCCTAAAATAATTTTTTATTAAAATAGTAAAACATTCTCATTACAGTAGGGCAGAAAATATTTTTAAAATATAAGAAAAAGACAACAAGCGATACCCCAGAAGTCCATCAATCAACAATCATCACTGGTAGCATCTTAGATTTCCTTCTATGCATTTTTGTTTACAGCAACTTTATCAATGATACAAAATTTATACATGTCTGTATCCTGTTTTTCCCCCACTTTATATTAAAATGGACAATTTACCCACAGTATTAGTTTGAATGTCTTTGGCTGCAAGTATCAAAACAAAACAACTAAATGTGGCTTAAACAATAAGGACTATTTTTATTTCACGTAATGAGAAGTCCAGGGGCAAGGTAATCCAGACTGGTTAATTCAGGGACTTGGTTATGTCTTCAAGGACATTGGTTGGATCCTCACTTTTGCTCTGCCATCTCCAACGTGTTGCAATATCCTCTTAGGCGGCTCCCTCCTAGTCCTAAAATGGCTGCTGCAGTTCCGGGCACACAGGCAGATGACAGCATCCTGGAGCAAGAAAAGAGCACAGTCCTATTGTATTCCTCTTCAACCACCAGGAAAACCTTCCTAGAAGGCCTGCAGCCTATTTCCCACCCCATCTCACAGCTATGCAATGTGAAGCAATTGACTTGATCTCTCAGTGCCTCAATGTTCTTATCTGTACAATGGGAATGATAACTATTTGACTTACAGGGCTGTTGTGAGAGCTGAGAGTTTTTCTGCCTAAAGCACTTAGAACAGTACCTGGCATATGATTTGTGCTATATAAATATTTGCTATTATTATCTAATGGCAGGAATTGCATCACATTCCTGGGTCTAACCAATTACATGGCAGGGCAAAAAATGCACCAATTGGCTTGGACCAGTCAAGATCCATCCACCAGGGCTGGGGAGGGGCTCACTTGGAAGCTATGGCCATTCATAGGAGAGCTGGCAAAATAGGGGTTAACAAGGGAAAAAAGGGGAGTGGAGAATGGGCATTAATCACCATGCAGGATCTGCTACACCTTTGTTAATTGGGGGCTTTTTGTTTTCTTATTTATTAAGGTCTTTATATTATAAAGGTCTTTATTATTTACTAAGTAGATTAACTCTGTGACAAATTTGAGGCAAATATTTTCCACGTTTTTTGTTGTTGGCTTTTTCTTCTGTTTGCCCATGCATGGTTTTTCTTTCTTTTTTTTTTTTAAGATTTTATTTATTTGTCAGAGAGAGAGCACAAGCGTGAGCACAAGCAGAGGGAGCACCAGAGGGAGAGGGAGAAGCAGGCCCCCCCGCTGAGCAGGGAGCCCAATACCCAGGACCCTGGGATCATGACCTGAGCTGAAGGCAGATGTTTAACCAACTGAGCCACCCAGGCATCCCATGGTTTTTCTTTTAATTGAAAGGTTTAAATTTTTTTAAGTAGCTAAAAGGGTAATTGTTTCCCTTGTTAGATGTTCAGTTGCTTTTTGTCTAAGAGTAATAGATGCCTACTAAAAAAATTAGAAAAACACTTCTATTGCTTTTAGCCCTAGAAAGTCTTCCACTGTCCAGAGGTTGAATGTATTTAAATTTCCTCTAATTTTGTATGGTTTAATTTTATGTCCTTAACACTTTCATTCACTTGGAATTTATTTTGCTGCACTCTGTTAGGCACAGATCTAAATTGCTCTTTTCCAAATAGCTGGTCAGTTATATAAGCATCAGGTTTCAGGCACCTGGACACTAATAACTAATAACTAATCTTTTTGCGTCCCACTGTCTCCATCAGCTAGTGTTGCAATCATGCTGCATAACAAGCAAATCCAAAACTGAGATGCATACAATAAGTATTATTCTCTCATGCATCCGCGGGCAGGCTGAGTTTCAGCTGATCTAGGCTGGGATCTGCTGGGCTGGGCTGGAGGGTCTAGGTGTGAGTGGGGTCAAATTGGCTCCATGTGTTTTTCATCCTCCTTAGACCAGCAACTGCCCAAGGGATGGTCTCATAGCAAAAGGCATAGATATAGAGACCAGATTCAACCACAATCGCATATTTAAGACCTCTGCTTATATCATTGTCTGCTAACATTCCACTGGCGGAAACAAATCACAAGACCAAGCCCAATGTCAATGGTGTGGGGAAATATATTTCACCTTCATTGAAATGTGCATAGTCACATGACAAGGGATGTGTTTACAGGGAGAGATGAAGAATTAAGAACTGGGAAAAAAAAAAAAAGAATTGAGAACTGAAATGCAATCTACCAAACCCATGGAGACAAACTTTCAGGAAGCTCAATTGTGTCAAGATAAATGGCAGAACAGAATCTAGAAAGGGACACAAAGTCAAGGAAGTTTTTTTAAGGCAATGAGATACTAACATTTGCTCACAGGTTGAGAAAGAGTAGTGGTCAGCAGGAACACCACTTGAAGGTATGAGCAAGGCTAATAGCATTTCCTCTAAAAATGTGTATGGAAGCAGCACAATTTGTAGGGGGTGGGCGGGCACAGAAATTATTTCCTCTAAGAAGGATATTGGCTGGAAGCAAAGGAATTGGAGGTGGGCCTGAGGTTTCCAGTAGCAACTGGGGTCATGAGCAGGTATCTCAGCAAAGTCAAAGCACTGTCATGCATTGGTTTTGGGGGTCCCAGTAAGGCCGGAATGGTAGAGACCCTCATTCACATGGGATGGCCATTTTCTCCAGCCCTGTCCATGAGGGTGGGGCAGAGCAGGTGGGTTGTCAGGTTGGTCCAGGCAGGTCTGGACATTGGTAGGCTAAAGATTGGTAGGCCAAGGGGGTGAGGAAGCTGACAGTTTCCTCAGCTGGTGAGTGGTTCCAGGGACTGAACCCAGGTTCTCACTGGGAAGGAAATGTGGGCAGGAGGAGCTAAGGGGCTGAGAGGAAACATACGGTTTGAGGGGCTAGAGATAAAGGAGTACAGGAAGTGGGGCTGAGGGTTCAGAGGGAAGGACACTGGACTAGAGGTTTTCCGAGGTAGAGAAGTTCCAGGGGGATCCAGGGTGTGACCACGTGAGTAGGCCATTCAGTTGCACTGAAGGCCTTAGAAGTGAGGTCAGGAACTGAGGCCAAGGCAGAGTTCAGAGTAACCTACGATAAATGCAGATTCCTGGGCCCTAGCCAGACCTACCAAGTTGGAATCTTTTGGGGAGAGGCCCAGGATTCTGTATTTTAACAGGCTCCTGGAGTGGTTCTTAGATTCTCTGAAGTTTGAGAACAGCTGAGCTGAAAGTTCCAATGAGCCATGCTTGCTGGAATTCCCTTATGACAGGAAGCAGGCAGGAAGACCAAAAACAGGTGTCTACTCTTCAGAGTCTGGGCTGGGTCAGTGACTGTGCTGCTGAGGAGGGCTGGAGAGAGGTTTTCACGCGAGGCAGGAGGAGCAGTGAGCCTGCCCTGGAACGGCACACGACACGTGTCGGAGGCTAAAGGCTCCCCCTCCAGAAGGCAGGGCAGCAGGAGGGAGGAAGGAAATAGATGTCAGGGGGGTGGCGGTGGGGGTGGGACTTGTTCCCACGCAAACCAGGGTTCCAGAGTGTACAGCACAGCGCCTGGGAAGGAGGTTCACAATGGGAAGGTGGGCTCGGCATGGGGGCAGCAGATATGGGGCTGGGCTGAGGGGGGGCCAGATAATCCTAGCGACCGCTGCTGCATCCGGCTGCCTTTTCTACACTGAACTCACTTCTCCACACTGGTCCAACAAGATGTCTCTTTTCTCTAACATTCAAACAGCTCCAACTGTCTCAGATCCTTCCTGACCGCTCATCATCATCGACGTCATCATCACCACCATCAATACCATGATTTCTTGACCGCCAGCCAAGCGCCAGGCATCAAGCCTGAGCTATGATGCAAGAGATGAAGGCAGGCTCTCGATCCTAATGGAAGGTCCCAGGCCAGTTGGGAAGACAGGATTCAGACACCAGGGACAGGGAAACTGAGATGGCAAAGTGGATAAGGGGCAGATTTGAGAACCCCCTACCCCCACCCCAGGAACCTGCAGGGAGGCTTACTCTTTGTGAGTTAAGCTCTAAAGCCCCCCATCACAGGCCAGAATGACACACTGCCAGTCACCTGACCCAGGTGATTAAGGGGGTCTCTCCTAGGAGAGTCGCAGAGGCAAACCTTAGCCTTGGCAATGCACCCCGGGCTGCTCAGGGGAGGAGGTCATGGGCAAAGAAGGGTTCCTCAGACTTGGCCCTCCTGCAGCCTCCCCTAATGTTATGAACCAAGGGCCGTCACCAGGCTTGTCCCAACTCCCTGTTCACTAGCCACCCTCCTGAGTGGGGAATGGCTTCTGCATGTCAGTCCTGCAGGGATTCAACCCACTGGTCAGAACGCTAGTCTTCTGACGGTCACAGGGCTCAGTGGCAATAACCAAATTATCATTCATTCATTCTTGGTTTCTATCATTCACTCATTCATTCAACAGATGCTTGTCATCTACTTTGAGCCAGGCATTGTGCACCCCACTGAGAATACGGTGGGGCAGAGATAGGCAGATCCTTCCCTGACTTCATGGGGCTTTCATTCCAGCAGGGGGGGCAGATGAGAATCACAAAATAACATCATAGTGTGAAAAGCGTGATGAAGGAAGTGAGCAGAGCAATACAGCCGACGGTGACGGAGTGGTCAACGAAGGCCTCTCAGGGAGGGTCGCATTTTTCTTTAATTTGATGTATAGCTTACATATGGTAAGTGCGCGCATTTTTAAGGCACAAGCTGGTGAATTTTCACACTTGCCTATGAAAGTGTTTCTCCACCTCTGTACTGTTGACATTTGGGACTGGATAATTCTTTGTCGTGGGGCTGTCCTGTTCAGCGTGGGATGTTTAGCAGCATCCCTGGCCTCTACTTACCAGATGCCACTAGCACACCTCCCCCTCCCTTTTGTGACAATCAGAAATGTCTCCAGACTTGGCCACATGTCTTCTGTGAGGCAAAAACCCCGCTGTGGGGGGCTCCTGGGATAAGCCATGTAATCATCAGTCAGCTCAGGATACAGGCTATTCCCATCACGGGGGGGGGGGGCTGGCATTTGAGCTCCAACCCAATGGATGAGAAGCTGCTACCTGTTCAAGAACTGAGGGAAGAGCGTTCCAAGAGGGAGCATGAGCAAAGGCCCTGAGGTGGGAATGAGCTTGGCCCATCTGAGGAACAGTGTGCCTGGTCCATGGTGACAAGGGCAAGAATGGCATCTGAGAAAGTGGAAGAGATAGGCTTGGTGTCATTAAGCAGGGGCCTTGGCATTGGGACATTTCAAAGAACATTTGTGAGTATTTAGTATGCATCTGGTACCACGCCAGACACTGGAGATTCAAATATGAATCAATTAAATCATACTCCCTACTCTTCAGGAAGACAGTAAAGTCTTCTAGACTCTAGACTCTTGAGATAGACATGTAAACAAATATATATATCTATATATATAGCATGAGGCATGGCATTGAAAGAAAGGATTATGGACAAGACCTAGAGCTGCACAAGGGGCCCATGCGTAAGCCCATGCTGGGGTCGGAGGGTTCAAGAAGAGCTTTCTTGAAGAGAGCACATCTGATCTGAGTCTTTGGGGGAACAGAGGATGAATGACACTCTGGGCGGAAGGTACAGCATGTGCAAAGTCTCAAGGATGTGGAGCAATATGATGGATTCAGGGAAAGACAAATAGTTAGGTAATATAAGGTATAAGTTCAGGAGGAGGTGAATACTGAGGCATCAGTCTGGCTGGGACAGAAGGTTTTCATGGGAGAGGAGATGACACTAAGGCAGATTTTGGGGCACCTGGCTGGCTCATTGAGTGGAGCCTGAGACTCTTGATCTTGGGGTTGTAAATTTGAGCCCCCCGTTGGGTGTAAAGATTACTTAAAAAATAAAATCTTCAAAGCAGATTCGGAGCAGATGTTGGAAGTCTCCCAGAACAGTCCAGGGGAGGAGAGGAGGGCTTCCTGAGCCCACATGAGGCCCCTAAAACACCCACCCTCACTCCTTATCCCCAGCCCTGTCCTGGCACCATGTATTTCATAAAATGCATCTTGGATGATTATCTATAATCTTGTCAGTGTGTGTGTGTCTGGAGAGTAAGAATTCGATCATTCTGTATTCTCAGCAGGCTCATGGCTGAGCCTGCATTTCCTGTTTCAGATGACAGAGACTGTGTTTTAATTTCCCAATATAATGCCTGGCACAGCCTTACCTGCAGAAAGGTGTGTTCACAATGACTTTTGATAAGGCTTCATAATTCTTCACTTTGCATGTACAGACACAGACTTAGAGACATACAAAGTCTCTTGGCCTGGAAGGGCCTTCTGCAAAGTAGCCTGTTGATATTCTCTCCTCTCCGCCTCCTGCGCGGCACTCACAGGTGGGAAGCTAATCACAGGTGGGAGCCTAATTCCATTCTATCTGATACGTGTTTATTCAGACCTTTGGTGTGCCAAGCTCCGAGAAAAAGCTGGATCGTGGGCAAGGAGACAGGGAGGGAGAAGGCCATAGGTTCTGGCCCTCAAGATGTATCCATATAAGAGAAAGTCCATGCATGTCTGGGGTTTCTGAATGAAGCCAGGATTAGGTGTTGGGATTACAGTTCTGTTTAGGGATACCTCAACCCATCTCTTGGCTTTTTTGAGGGTGAGGACGAGGCCTCCAATTTATTGTGCGTAATGATGCTATATGTCTCTGCTCTCCACGCTGGGGACCCAGCCTTTAGATCCAGCTGTCTATCAGAGGGAGAGAGTGTGTGATTCGGGGGTCAGCTTATCCAGCCTCTCAGGCCCGAGCCCAGGCTGCAGGGAAGAAAACAAGAGCACTGCCTCACCTGCTTCCCTCCCCAACCAACTCCCAGCAGGAGAGAGCTAACTTGACTGTTGGCAGTATTTCCTTCCCTTCTTGTGCTGGGCCAGGGCTAGGGCTGGAGCCAGAAGGTTTGCCCAAATTTGTCGATGTCACCACGCCTGCCCTTGCATCTACTTCCCTCCCACTGACCTCAACAACTTCTGGAACCCATCAGGAAGGCAGCAGTGCAGGGGGCGGGAGCAGGGGGTGGGTGGGGGGAATGATGTGGAAATTCCACTGGGCTTAGGAGGCAGGATACCAAGGTCCTACTCCTGTCTCTGCCACCCATTGTTGCATAATCCTGGTTCAATCACACCCTCTGAACTTTGTGGTCTCTTCTCATCCTTAAGGGTATATGGTTTACAGGTCACCTGTTTAGGGAGGCCCACGCCCATCTAAATTGGTCCTCTGTCCTCCTTATCATTGGCCCCTCTGCTCGTTCCCTTTATCACAGCACACTTTGTAATCACACACAAATATGTACATATGTGTGTGTGTATATATATGTGTGTATATAAATATAAATAAATGCATATATAATTATGTTTGTTGGCTTATTTGGTTTGTTTCCCTGCCAGAATCTAGGTTGCAGGCTCCAGGAATGTCGAGGCTGTGTGTCTTTGACCCTTGCATCCACAGAGCCTAGAACAGTGCTTGGCGCAAAGGAGGGCACAGAATAGTAATTTAGTGAATGAATACGTGAATGAATGGCCATTGACCCACATGATCTTCCAGGTTCCTTCCAGCCGAAAAAGTTTCAGTCTAAGATTTCCCGCCAAGAGGACCATTCCAGGGCCTCTCGCAGAGTCCCCCTGTTGGGGGAAGGTGGGAGGATGTCGAGAGTGGGGGTGTGGGGGGGGCATCCGTCGAGCCTCGACCGCCTCCCCGCCCTCTGGAGATCTTGGATCGGGATCGGCGCAGGTCCGGAGACCGCTCCCGGGCCGGCCAGCGGGGGCGGGGCCAGGCCGCGTCCTGCGGGTGGCATTCGGGGCTTACGCCCGGCCGAGGGTGGCGAGGGGGCGGGTTCGAACGCGAGTCGCGGAGCGGGGCGGGGCCAGGATGCCCCCCACGCCCCCCCAGGCTGGCAGTTCAGGGGGCGGGGCCCCAACCCCGCCAATTCCCTGCCAAGGGGCCTGGGCCGAGCCGTCGCCTAGCAACGCCCCGCCCCGCCCCGCCCGCCCCCAGTCGGCCGCGGGCGCCTGCCCCCAGCATGGCCTGGCCCAGCTGGTCCGCGCCGTGGCTGTGGGTCTCCGGCTGCGGGCTGCTGCTCCTTGTCCTCGTCCTGCTCGTGAGCCCCCGCAGCTGCCGAGCGCGGCGGACCCTCCGCGGCCTGTTCATGGCGCGCAGCAAGCGGCTGCTCTTCCGAATCGGGTTAGTGCCGGGCTCCCGCGGCGGGCGCGCTGCGGAAAGGGGGCTGAGAGGCGGGGGCCGGGGGTAGGGCTTGGGGGTTCGGACGGGGGCTGGGACAACCAGAGCCAGATAAGAGCGATCGAAGGGGCGGGCTGGAGAAGCCACTGATTTGGGGGAACTGAGAGGAGCAGGAGTTGGGGGGGGCTGGAAAATTGGGATGGGCGGGGGAAGGATTGGAGGGGCAGGCCAGGGAAAGGGGGCATGAGAGGACATCTGGGGAAAAGAGCCAGATGAGGGGCTGGAGACGGAGCTGGAAAAGGAGGGCAGGTGCAGAAGAGAAGGAATGCCTCAGACCATCGAAGTGTCACTTGAAACCGCCAGCTCCCTCCATGTGTCCCTGTCCTTCTCCCCAACACCCAGCTCCCCACCACACAATGTAAGCTCTTCTGTCCCAAGCGAGAGTCCCAACTCTGTAGGTCCGTCCCTTTCCTTCTATTCCCCCACCCTGGCCCGTGTCTGGAGCCCCAGGCTGTGAAATCCGACCCTTCTCACTCAGCCAGACTTGTGGAGGTTCGCTGACCTCCAATGTCTTTTTCCTGTCAGACCCCCTTCCCCCGGTCCTCACTCTTTCCTTCCCCCTACTTTTCCCCTTTCCTGGGCCAGACAAGGGCGGTAACCAGCTCTGATCTGCCTGGAGACACTAAAGGGGTGGGGGGGGTACCACAAGAAGGCTTCCTAGGGCCCCTAATCCCTTCCCGCAGCCAGCCAGGGCTAGGGGGCAGGACCGCAAGCTTGAGGACAGCTATGATGGGGACGGGAACTGTGGGAGCCCTGGCCACTGGCCCGGTTTCGGGGAGGGCCTAAGCCAGGGAATTTCCTGAGCTTCAGAGAGGACATTGTACAATTTATCCCTCCTGCCCAGACCACCCCAGATCTTCCAAGAAGCTTCAGCGCTGGGATTCTACTCAAACTCAGTCTAAGGAGTAGATACAAGGGCTAGTGGGGGGAAAAGTGGAAAAGCATGGGGGGGAGGGAGAATCTTGCATGGGTGCCTTTGGGGCATTCACATCTCTAATGGCTCAAACATTGGTCACATTCTTTTTTTTCTTTTAAGATTTTTTTTATTTTTAAGTAATCTCTACACCCAACCTAGGGCTCGGCACTCAAACTCATGACCCCAAGATCAAGAGTCACATGCTATACCCACTGAGCCAGCCAGCACCCCAACATTGGTCACATTCTTGATAATGCTCCAACCAAGTCACCATTGCTCTGCAAATAGCGTTAAATAATGAGATTTACAGATATTTAAATAATTTCATATTTGGGACCTAAAAAAAAATTTCCCCATAAAATTTCTGGGAATTTCACAGCTCTATGTGGAGAAGGATTTTTAAATTTACTTCTGGCTTTCAAAGTCAGTCACATTGAAGTCATACAAATGGCCTGAGGAAGTGGAAAAGAAAGGTTTCCACAAAGAACTGGAATCAGAAGTCCTGAAATAAGAATTTCCAAGATCGCCTTCTCCGAATCCTGAGGGTCTGGGTATTCCTAGAACTTAGGATCTGGGAGTTTCCAAATTCCCCAAACTTGGAATTCTCAGAGAACTTCTTTGGAATTTGGTTTTTCTGTTGGGCTTTCCTATGTCTGGATCTCCCTATTGCCTTGGAATCAGCTCCCCAAATTTGCAGAGCAGAAGGGCGTGCCTGGAATCAGAATTCCAGATCCTGCCCCTCCACGGTCTGGGAAACAATCAGTTCAGTCCCTTGGGGGAGAGGCTGTTGGCTGCTGGGAGGGACAGGGGGTGTGAGCAGGAAATGGTCTGGGGGAAATGGGCAGGTGTTGCTGCTGGGGGGTTGCCTCCAGGAAGGATGGGGAGGAGGGGGAGGGGAGGATAGGATGGGACAGGCTGTGATGGGAAGGGGCAGAGTGCGGGGCACACTCCACCCTAAACATGGGGCTGGGAGGACCACAAATAGAGGGTTCCATTGGGGGCTGGAAAGCAGGTGATGGAAATACTAAGAGAAGAGCAGTTATCATTAATAACAAGTAGTTAATGATTACCACAAGTAATCAGTGGTATTTGAAAATTTTATAAAGGGCTTTCCTCAGACATAACCACAGTTGTCTTGGGATGGGGATGCCTGGGCATCAGGGAGGGTACACCCAGGCTAACCTGAGATAGACACACACATGGGAGCATGGGAGACAGTGAAGCACATTGCATGTGGGGTTGGACGAATCTGCTTTTGAATCCTAAGGTTTGTTGCTTAGTAGCCACGGGACCTTGGATAGATAACTCAGCCTCTCTGTGCCTCGGTTATCTGCATCTGTAAAATGGGCATGGTGATTGTACCTCCCTCATGGGGATCCCGTGAGGACCAAATGAAATTGTGCATACAAATGCAAAGGTCTGGCTCATAGTAAGTGCTTGGGAAATGTTAGCAATGGCTCATTCTGGAGCATGGGGAGTGGGTGGTAGGGTGGCATTGGCCAGGCTCCTTCTGGAGCTTCCTTCCTTACTTCTCCTGTTTTCCAAGCCTATCCTGTCCACCCACCGCTCAGGAAATTCCACATCCCTTTATTCATCCAGTGAACTCCTAACTCTTCTGGGTTGGGATTGTGGGATCACAGATATGAACAGAGTCTGGTTGCTGCTCTCAAAGTATAGGGGAAAGGAGCATGAACAGGGACCCAAACTGTGGCAGGAGGCAGGGCACGACAAGTTCCCCAGGGAGTGGCAGGGGTGACTGAGGAGGCTGGCATCAGGAGCGTGGGACTCTCCCATGTGTGCCACCAGCTTTGTGCCTCAGTTTCCCTTTTGCCCCTTTGCCTCCTCAGTGGTAGTTGAGAAGGTGTTGCAGAATGGGGCCCTGTGCCTGGGTGGCTCAGTCAGTTAAGTCTGCCTTCGGCTCAGGTCATGATCCCAGGGTCCTGGGACTTAGCCCCGCATTGGGCTCCCTGCTCAGCGGGAGGCCTGCTTCTCCCTCTCCCACTCCCCCTGCTTGTGTTCCTGCTCTCGCTGTCTCTTTCTGTCAAATAAATAAATAAAATCTTTAAAGAAAAAAAGAATGGGGCCCTGAGCAGAGCCTCTGTCTCCCGGGGGGGCGGGGGTGAATGGGGAACAAAGCTGAGCTCGTCTGGGGCTCGGAACGTCTTGCACAACTGAGAAAGGAGATGACAGCCAGCCTTTGGGGTGGGCAGTCCTAGCTGCCAAAGCCCTTCTATCCTCCCTGACCAAACCCCCTCTTCATTCCTAGGCAGAGAGGGTCTTTCTTGACTCTCCTGACCCAGGTAAAACCAACTGTCCCTGGGACAGACCTTGCTTGCTCTATTCCTGCAAGAGGAACCCCTTCTCTGGGGCCTGTGAGGCCCACTGGCTTGATTTCAAGGAGTGGCAAGAATCCTGGGCTGAGGGCCCTGAAGTAAATGACCCACCTGCTTGTGACCTGAATGAAGGCTGCGCAGAGGCAGTGGGCTGGGCCATCCCCAGCGCAGCCTGCATGAGGGGAGCAGGGTCCTTTTCCTTTCACAGGCCTTTGGGACCCTGGGGAGCTACAGCCCCAGCATCCACAGCGGCCCCTTGGCTCCAAAGCGTGGCTCTGAGTGGGTGCCTCCTTCCCCGAGCCACATTGCCTACACCCCTGCCCAGGCCTTTGGGACCCTCCTTCACCCCCTGCAGACCTGCCCAATGCCATCTTCCACAGGCCTGGAACTCTTTCTACACTTCCGTCTGGGGCCCATCAGACCTTCCTTCCTCCGTATGTCTCTACCTGTCAAATGTTGTTGCATTCTCAAAGCTCACCTTCAAAATACATCCAAGCACACCTGGCTGGCTCAGTTGGTAGAGCATACAACTCTTGATCTTGGGGTCTTGAGCTCAAGCCCCATGTTAGGTGTAGAGTTTACTTTAAAAAAATAAATAAATAAAAATAAAATATATCCCAAATCCGAACACACCTATCCGTACTTCTGCTATTGTCACCCTGGGCCAACCCATGGTCCTCTCCTGCCTGGCCTCCTAAACTGACCACTTCCTTTGGCGTTTGTACCCCCAAAGTATTCTCAGCGCAGCAGTTAGAACGAAACCGTTAAGATTTAAGTCAGAAATGTGCCATTCTCTGCTCAGATCCCTCCCGAATGGCTTCAAGGTCCTGGGTGACCAGCCCATCCCCCACCCCACCTTTTATGCTCTTCACTTTGCTCCTTCTGCAAGGTGCCTACTCCGGCCACTTGGCTCTTCCCTAAACACTCTAAGACAGTCTTACCTCTGAGCCCTTCGATTGCTGTTCTCTCTCACTAGAACCTTCTTCCCCCCAGATGGCCACATGGTCTGCTGCCCCACTCCCTTCAGGTCTCTGCTCAAATCTCACCCTATTGGGGAGTCTTGCTCTGACCACCCCATATAAAAATAGCAACACTCACACCCCTGCACTCTCTCCCCTCTACCCTGCTTTATTGTTCTCCATAGTACATATCACCATAGGGCATCCTATATATTGATTTGTCTATTGGTTTATTGGTTTCCTCCCCCAACCAGAATCTGAGCCGCAGGAGGGAAGAAATATCTTTCAGTAATGTATCCCAGTGTCCAGAACAGTGCCAGGCACACAGTTGGCTCTTGTTAAAAAGTTTTTTGAATGAATGAAAAGCTTGGCGCAGGTGCCGTCTCCTCCATGAAGCCTGCCCAGCCTCCCCAGTCCAAATTCATCTCAGCCTCCAGCATGACCTTGGCCCTGGCCTCCCCCTTAGAGCTTTCACTGCACATTCTGGCTTGTTCTTACATTAGGTGTCCACAGGTCCGATTCCCCCACTGGACTCCTAGCCCAGGGAACAGGACTGAATCAAGAGGGCCTGGCACTGGGGTGAGGGAGAGCAGGGGAAAGCCGAAGGAACAGACCCAAACCCAAATCAAACAAAACCCAGGGGCCTTGGCTGGGCAGGTGGCCAGGGTCGCAGGCAGGACTGAGACCTGGACAAGAGGCCTCTAGCCATGGCGGTGCCTCTGATTCCCCTTGAGAGCCCTCAGCCGGCCTCCTCCTCGCTCTGGGGAAGATGGATGGAGTCCAGAGAGGGCTGTGAGGGCTGCGGGCCGGCATGGAGCCTGGAGCTCGGCCGCGTGGTCCCCCTGGCAGGCCTGTTCCGACCCCGCGCAGGTACTGCCCCTCTCCTGGGAATGGGGAAGTGCCCCCCGCAACTCCAGGCTTGCCGGCAGCTTCAGGAAACTCCCTCCCTAGGGCCTTTTTAGCTGTCTCATTATCTTCTTTGGTTTCCTCAGTTTTGAGAAAGTGTAAAACATTGAGTCTCTTTCTGTTCCTAAGGGTCCTGAGAGCAGGCCCCGTTCCAGTAGCGCTCCAGGCCCCTCGGCCCTCAGACAGGCATTTCTGGGTTTGGTTTCATAAAGAGGTGCAAAGCCTGGGGCAGTCTGTGTCCTGGGGGGCATGAGAGGAGATGCCAAAAGTGCCCCCTTGACCAGAGGCCGCAGCAACCTGGGCCTGCGTGTTGGGGCCTAGTGGAGTTCAGGGCCCAGGACGAGGTGGGACTGACACTTGAGAGCCCTCAGGCCTCTCTGGCCCAGATGGGGAGACTGCCCGCGGGAGGAGGGGAAGAAGAGCTCCATTGTGTGTTCTGTACTGGGTGTCTGAGGGAGCAGGGGGAAGGGAGGGGCTGTGTCTCAGTCCCCAGCTGGCCCACAGGCCTCCCATGGGTCTAGAAGTTCAGACTCAGAAGCCAGAGAAGCCATGCTTCTGTTCAGTGAGGCTGGGAGTGAAAGGTGTGCCCGTGACCCCTCACTGGGGTGACTGGTGCTGTGTCCCAGCCCTAACCCCTCAGGGAGGGCCCCTCAGGGCAACTGCAGGGGATCACCCCAGGCAATCTGCCCCCACCCCCACCCAAACCTGCACAGCGGTTTTTCTGAGTCCCAGGAGACCAATTAGGAAACTTTTCTTTTGTTTTTGGTGAAGGGACAGTGGGTAGTTCTGGGCCCCAGAACTGCTGAATCAGAATCCAGGCAAGGGGCCAGGGCATCGGGGGTGGGGGTGGGGCTGAGGGTGGGGGCGGGGAGAGCAGGGAGAAGAGGAAAAGGTCCAAATCTTCCTGTTTAACCAGCACCCCAAATCATTCTGATGCAGTGGCCTCAGGCCCAGATCCCACCTTTCTGACGATGCCTGGGAACCCCATGGCAGAGAGTTTGAATCCCACATCAGGCCCTGGGGTGTCAGCAGCATCTTGTAAATCATGTGACCTTTCCAGGCTGAGCTGCTCCTTCAGGGAGGAGGAGGAGCACCCGGTTTCACAGAGAGGGAAACCTAGGCGGGGAGTGCGTTCCTGGTTCTTGCCTCTGGCAAAATTAGAAAGGAAGCTGTAGGGGCCCGTTAGATGGGGCAGTGACTCCCAGCAAGGTGGGGGGGCTAGCAGATGGGACAGGTTCTTCCCAGTGACTCCTTCACCTTCACATTTTCCTGGCTGGGGTCTGTTCTGTTTTCCTACTCTTCTGCCCATGGAACCATCAACCCAGTCATAAATCCGGGATTAGGAATCAGAGCCTTGATTTGAAAGGGACCTTCAGGATTCTCCAGTTCAGGGTGTCTTACCCTGAGGTCCATGGGGTCTCGGACCCTCTGCATTCATCAGCAAAATGCAGCACATGTAATGAATTCGGCCCAAGTGTGGGTCTCGAAAAGGCTAAAACCAGTGATCCAAGAGGTCCCAGGGGCCAGATGCTGGGTCGCGTGTCTGCGTCACTGAAATCACCCTGACATATCCTTTTTCTCAACAGAGACCCTCAGAGGAGGTGGGTCTACCCGAAAATACTTCAGGCCCACTCATGTCATCCTCCGCCCTCATTCGGGGTTCGGGGAGGATGTTAGTAGTTAGAGTGTGAACTCTAGGATCAGGCTGCTGGGGATGATTCTCTGCCCCACCACTCGCTTTGGTGTGATCCTGAGTGGACCCCTTCCCACCTTTCCGGGCTTCCGTGTCCTCGTCTATAACATGGAGGAACGAATAGTAGCTGCCTCCAGGTTGTTTGGGGGTGGACAGGAGATGACTGGTGGGGAGACACTTAGCTCAGGGCTACGCTGAAGTGAGGTTGGGAGGAGATGAGCCCGTGTGCTCCATCTGCATGTGCAGACCCCTGTCCAGTGCTCCCTCCATCTCCTCCATTCAGGGGCCCCGGGCCCAGACCCCAGAGCCTGGGAGGTTGGGATTTGGTGCCCTGTGACGCAGCCCCACCCATGCCCTTGGGTCTAGGTGACCTGGTTATCAGAGCACCCTGCTGGGCCAGGTGTGTGGGTGCAGCAGGGAGAGGGAGGGACGTGGGAAGCCGATGGGCGAGCAGGGGAGGGGAGAGCAGGGGCAGAGGCGGTTGCAGCTTGGGCTCATAAGCCCCCACCAGGCATCACAAGGTCCACAGCCAGGCATGGGGCCCACGGAGCTGATGAAGCACTCTCTGCACCAAGTTGCTGCTTTAACACCGGCATGCTGGCCCCCCCACCCCAGCCTTTCCTGGGCACCAAGTCAGCATTTTCTGAGAGCCAGTTTGTGCTGTGCTGGGGCTGGGGGTACCCCGGGGGGTGGTGCAGAGGAGCCAGGAGGAGCAGGCTGGGTCACCAGCCGAGTCCGCCTACACCATGCATGGCACTGATTAGACACCAGGGAGAAGTGGATAAGGCCCTGCCACTGAGGGACCAGGGAGGTGGCTTTGAGCCGAGTGCCCAAGGATACTTAGGATTTGAGTAAATCCAGAAGGCCTGGAGGGTATTCAAGGCCACAGGGCAGGAGCTGAGGCAGGAGCTGAGGCAGGATGGTAGTCTGAGATTTGCAGGAGGTATTGGAGGCATTCACAAGAAGATAGATAATATAACAATTCCCCCGACCTCCCAGCTTAAGCAACAAAATATTACTGACATGGTGAAGTCCCTGTGCCCACCTCGCAGCCCACCTCCTTCCTGCCCCTGCAGTGGGGAGCCACAGAGGGGTCTTGAGCAGGAGCAGGACTCGTTCAGGTGGCGCTTTAAGAACTTACATTTTTCCATTGGTTTGCGGTTTGGGCAGAGAGCTGAGGAAAGGCGGCTTTCGCAAGGGCCTCATGAAGAGCTTCGGGGGCCTGTTCCCTGGCGCAACCCATGTTGGGTTGTGGGGAGGCGAGACTGAGAGGATTCAGTTGGGGTAGCATATGTCAGGGAGAGAGCTCAATGTGGAGCTCAAGCTGTGAGCTCAAGCTCACCCTCCACTGGGAGGGTGACACGGCCTTTCTCAGAGAGCAAGGCCGTAGGGGGATACGGGAAGGAGCTCACAAGCACGGTTTTGGACCCTGATGACTGTGACGCCCAGTCAGCACAGCAGGCAGATGAAGAAGGAGCCACAGTTCTGAGGCTGGAGAGAGTCACACAGCAGTCACTGTCAGGGAAGGAGCAGGCCTGGGGACAGGATCCCAGAGTCACTGGGTCCTCGCCCCCACCTCCCAGCCCAGGCCAGCCTTCCGGTGCTCTGTACAGTGACCCAGACCTCAGGCCCACAAAGCCACCTCGTCCCTCCCCCCATAGCCAAGCAGGGCACCCATCTCAGGTCTGGCATCCATTCCCCCCTACCTCTGCCTCACCCCTCCAGTCCTGTCACCCTGACAGTCCCTTGTCATGTCCCCCACTGACGACTCAGTTCCTCCGGCCACCTGCCATCCTGCGCCCTTTCACCGCTCCCTCCAGCACTGCAGGCCCCCAAGCTCTTAAACAGGGAAGTCAAAGCATGTGCCTCCCCGCTTTAAAACCCGCCAGCAATGCCCCCCCCACCCCCAGGCTGGCCTGCCCACCCCGCTGACCCCTTCCCTGGCACTCTCCATCCCTCCGCCCTGCCTGGCAACTCCTAGAACATGCCTGCCTGCCTCGGGGCCTTGGTGCCACTGCGCCCGGGACAGCCTGCCCTCCGTCTCTTCTTTCCGTTCCGGCTCAGGTGTGACCGTCAGGGAAGAGCCAGGCCTTTTCCCTGAGCACCTTGTCTGCAGTCAGACTGCGTCCCCTCTGCTGCTCTCTTCCCTCACCAGCTGCACTCAGCCGCTCGCCTCTGACTGACTCCTTCCCTGGTCTGGGGTCTGGCGGCCCTTGCCTCTGACTGACTCCTTCCCTGGTCTGGGGTCTGGCGGCCCTTGCCTCTGACTGACTCCTTTCCTGGTCTGGGGTCTGGCGGCCCCGACGGCCTTGCTCTCTGCTCTCTGCCCTGCGTCCAGCACGTGCAGCAAGGATTTGCTGAAGAGAGTGAATGAAAGAAAGGGGCCTTGTTGATGGCAGCCTCCCAGTGCACAGCCCCTGCCCTCGTGGCTCTTGACCTTCGCTGGGGGAGAAAGCACATATAAGAATCATCCAGTAAGGGAAGACAGGCAACATTTATCAGTCCCTCCCGAATGTGGACAGCCATGTTCCAACAGCTGTGAGGGGGCCCCGGCTGAATTCGGGAAGGAAGCGACAGTTGCTAAACCTTCCACCCACCAGGCCCTCGGCGGACTATTCACATTTGTTATCTTGTTTTATGTCACTGAACGTTCACACAGTCCTGCAGGACTAAGTCATGGTGTCGCCACTCTGTAGATGAAGCTGATCTAAGAGACCAATAACTCGCCCAAGGACACGGGGCTGGGGGCGCCAAGCCATCACTGGAACCCAGAGCTTCCTGTGGCCAGGGCCCAGGCACTTTCTATAAGCCTAAGTAGGAAGGAGTGAGGTCAGGAACAGGACTCCAGGCATGGATGCAAGGTGGTGTCAGGGCACAGACAAAAGTGATTTTATTGACTTATTTATGATCTTTTAAGTTTTCATTTTGAAATAATTTCAGACTTGCGAAAACAGTACACAGGATCCACCTATACCTCTCACCGGGCTCCCCTGAATGCTACGTCTTCCCTAACCACAGACAGTCAGCAAAACCGAGACGTTAACGTCCATATAAACTCTTACCGACTCTCCAGACCTTACTGAAATTTTTCCAGTTGTCCCATTAACATTCCTCTTCTGGTCTAGAATCCGATCCAGGACATTTATGTTGTTCCAGCCGATCCCTTCCTGCTGGGCCTATCTGGTGCGCCGGCTCTGTAATTACCAGAGCACAGCGCAGAGAACGGGCAGCCCCTGCCGGCTGGGTGCTTTCCTCCCCGCGGGGACTTTTACACTTCCCGTCTGTCCCGTTCTTGGTGAGCCTTCCCCAGATTCTGGCCCAGCGGGCCCCCTCACTTCTTAGAAATGTCACCTCCAGAGTGGCCTTCCTTGATGTCACCATTCTCTGTTCTGTTGCCCAGTTTGGTGTTGTCATCTTGACTTGACAATGTGTTTGTTATCCTGCCTGTCCCACTAGCTTATGTATAAGCTGCCAGAGGGCAGTGACTCTGCCTTACTCACTCTGCCCAAAGCCGAGCCAGGCCTCACTAAATACTGTTGCATGGGTGAAAGTGGGAAGATCTGCAACTGATTTGAAAATGAAACAGAAAGAGGGCCAGGGCGCCTGAGTGGCTCAGTCGGTTGGACGTCTGCCTTCAGCTCGGGTCGTGATCCCAGGGTTGGTTCTGGGATCGAGCCCCACGTCGGGCTCCCTGCACAGTGGGGAGCCTGCTTCTCCCATTCCCACTGCTGCTCCCCCTGGCTGTACTCTCTATCTCTGTCAAATAAATAAATAAAATCTGAAAGAGAGAGAGAAAGAAAGAAAGACTATGGAAACTGGACATAAAGACACAGAAAGCATGGCAAAACCCTGCCACAGGGTGTCCAATTTCCCGAGGCACACGGGTGCACAGGCACCCAGAACAGAGATGGCAGTGATTAATCTCTAATGCAATCATGGAGACCTGCTCATGTTTGACCAACTTGTTTGTAGACAAATCAGCCAGCTCTTCCCAAAGGGGCCTCAAGAGCGGCTGCCCCTGCCCCCTCCACCCCAAGACAGACACAGCAAATCTCCATAGATATTTAGGGTCCATCATCTACCCCCAACCCTGCACCTTGACTCCTCTCAGGCTTTTTTTTTTAAGATTTTATTTATTTATTTGAGAGAGAAAGAGCAGGAGAGAGAGCGAGCAGGGGGGAGGGGCAGAGGGAGAAGGAGAAGCAGACTCCACGTTGAGCAGGGAGTCCGACATGGGGCTCAGTCCCAGGACTCTGGGATCACGACCTGAGCTGAAGGCAGACACTTAACCAACTGAACCACCAAGGTGCCCCTTCTCTGTCTCAGTCTTAATCAGCCAGAATCCCTGCCCCTTTTCTGACTGACTTGCTGGATGACCCTAAACATTGACACAGGAGGCTTTTGACACCAGCAGCCCAGCACCCCACCCTGGTCTCATTTTTCCTTGTGAGAGACCAAGGTGTGAGACAGTTTGAAGTGGCTCGTCCTGAGCTGGCTGGGCTGCTCACAATATTTGCAGGGCCCAGTGTAAAATGGAATCTGGAGCCTCTTGCTCAAAGAGCAGGAAAAAGGTGCCATGAAAGATACTAAAATATAAGCTTTTCCTTTCTTCTATGATTTCGCTTTTGACTTGTCTTGATGTTTTTATTTTTATTTTTTTTTTTAAGATTTTATTTGTTTGACAGAGACACAGTGAGAGAGGGAACACAAGCAGGGGGAGTGGGAGAGGGAGAAGCAGGCTTCCCATGGAGCAGGGAGCCTGATGTGGGGCTTGATCCCAGGACCCTGGGATCATGACCTGAGCCGAAGGCAGACGCTTAACGACTGAGCCACCCAGGCACCCCTGTCCTGATGTTTTTAATTTGCTACTTAACATCAGCATAAGTAAAGAAAAATTAAAAATCTAAATTATCAGCATGAATTTTGCCTTTTGCTTTATTATATACAATCCCAGTTTTTTGTTTTTGATTTGCGGGGGGGAGGGGAGGGTTACAGGTAGGAGGCGGAGAGAATCCCAAGCAGGCTCCACACCAGCGCAGAGCGCTATCCCAAAACCCTGAGATCAGGACCTGAGCTGAAACCGAGTGGGAGAGGTTCAACCAACTGAGCCACCCAGGCACCCCTGTACAATCCCAGTTTCAAATGCAAATATAAGGACATTTAAGTCACATATGAAATCACTGAAACTGTAATTCACGTTTCCTAGCTTGTACACAGTATTTTGTTCTTACCCAAGCAGTGGAAATGCCGCACAAAACGGAATCACCTGTTTCTATTTTCACTTTTGGTACACCCACGTTCTGCCAGCCCCGTCTGCCTCCGGCTTACTAACGAGCCAGGGAGGACGGAAGGGACAGGACAGATGGGCTACCCTCTTTCCCTTGCCTCCTGTAGCGTTGTTTGCAGCGAAAACGGATCATACAGGGAAGTAACACGAGTAAGAAAGGATGGGGCAGGGTTTCTCGGTCATTTGTGTTTCTTAGAGCACCTTCTTTATGCATCTGAAGCACGTTCTGGTTTGGACCAAAGGCGTGGCCTCTGTATACATAGTTGTATACTCACCTTGTAGCCCCTTTGAGTCTTGAATCCCCACCACGGTGGGGCCACCAGAATCCTGTGCTCGTGGGCACCGTGAACGTGGGGCGGGGGGGAAACAGCAGGGACCGAGCATGCGCATACTGTGTGGGCTTCGACCCCGCATTCCCTCGTCCTATCAGACTTCACTTCCGGGACACAAATCCAAAGGTAAAATCATGAAGAATTTCAAGATGGCGGCAGTGGAGCATTGAACCCAGCGTGGGGCCGTGTGTGCCTGCGCCGGTCACATGCTCGCCCTGCATGCCGCCATCCTGTGTTTGGAGGACTCTTAGCCACAAGACCCCTCTGTGCCTTGTGCCACTTTCTCCCCTGTCGCATTTGTAGCCTGAGATGGCCTGACATGGTGGTGGGAAGAGGGAGTGTGGTCAGGCCATCCCGCCTCGCCTCTGCCTGCTTCCTCCACCAACCCACCAACCCACCGGACAGAACTTTCTATAGTTTCCCCAAACAAGGCCCTGCTGTCTGCTGCCTCTGGGCCTTGCGTGTTGTTTCCTCTGCCCCGGAGGCTCTCCGAGTTTGGTCCCCGGGCCAGCGGCAACCAGCAGCACCTGGAGCTTGTTAGAAATGCAAATTCCCAGGCCCCACCCCGGACCGGCTGAGCCGGCACAGACGGGGGGACGGGGCAGGGAATCTGGTTCAGCAGCTCCCCGGCGTGATGTGATGCGCCACTGCTCTTTGGAACTACGTTTCCCACCTCATTTCGCTTCCTAACTCCTCCACCCCTTTTGGGGAATAAACCCCTCACCTCTGAGTCCCTTCTGTGAATCCCTCAGCTCACATCTCCCCCGGTGGGCCTGGGGCTTGGGGGTGTCTGTCCCCTTCTCCCTCTCGGCCTGAGGACCGAGAGCCCGAGCAGGGCACACGGGAGGCACACGCTAAGTGACGGCGGAGACGCGCCGACTGCGGGTGTGGCCGAGGGTGGAGACGGGGGCGGGGCTGAGCGCAGACCTCCCGCCCTGCAGGTACAGCCTGTACACGCGCACCTGGCTCGGGTACCTCTTCTACCGCCAGCAGCTGCGCAGGGCTCGGAACCGCTACCCCAAAGGCCACTCCAGAACGCAGCCCCGCCTCTTCAACGGTGAGCTCTGGCTGCCCCGGGCCAGCGTGGCCCCAAGCCGTGCCCAGCCCCACCCCCGCCTACGCGCCATCATACTACCCCCCTCGACCGCTGGGCTCCGTGCCCGGCACCCCGCCCACGGCCCGTCTCTGTCCCCCAGGAGTGAAGGTGCTTCCCATCCCCGTCCTCTCAGACAACTACAGCTACCTCATCATCGACACCCATGCCCGGCTGGCTGTGGCTGTGGACCCCTCAGACCCTCAGGCCGTACAGGTGAGGGGAGGACTGGGGGCGGGGCAGGGGCACTTTGGGTCATCGTGGGGACTGGCAGCTTTCCCTCACTGGAGAGGGGCAGTCCCTGACCCCTCTGCCGGTGGGATGTGCCCCCTCCTTGTGCCCTCACACACAGGCCCTGACATGCAAGTACACACAGAGACCCCCCCAACCACAGCAGGGGGTGGGGCCAGTGTCCGGGGCGAGGCGGGGGCTGGTGGGGGGGCGGGGACAGCCGAGGGGGAAGCCGAGCCAGACGGAAAGGGATGCTGACTCAGGACCATGGTCTGAGGTTTCTTCTGTCTTTCACTCTCTGTGGCACCTTTCTGACCCTCCTACTTCTCTCCTCATCTGTGTCTGTCAGTGTCTGGGTCTCTCCATCTTTCCTTCCCATTTCTTATTTCTCTGTGTGCACATGTATCTGTGTGTTCCTCTGCCCCTCGCGCCTCCCTCCACCCACCTCCCCATGGCCTCCCCTATGCCCTGGCTCAGCCTTGGCTGCCCCCCTTCTCCCCAGCCTTCTCCTCCCTACCCTCTCATCCTCTAGCTCATCACCTCCCTGTCCCTCATCCTCCCTGCTCTCCCCCCTTTGCCCAGCACCTGCACCCCTGTCCCTTCCTGCACACTGCTCCTCCGTCTCAGTACCTCTTCTCTCCCCCAGGCTTCCATTGAAAAGGAGGGCGTTAATTTGGTTGCCATCCTCTGCACCCACAAGCACTGGTAAGGGGCTGGGGTGGGGGTCTGGGTACAGATGATCTTCCCTGGCCGACCCTTGCCCCAGTGGGCTTGGCAGGACTAGGCCCAGTGAGGACAGGCTGGGCTGGGGGGCAGGGAGTCAGGATGCGAGGGCACCCACCTTCTTCATAAAGTCATGGGGGCACCAGCAGAGAAGGAGGGAATGGGTGGGTCTCCCACCGCAGCACTTATCAGGCTCCTGAAACCCTAGAGGAGGGCAGGGCAGGCATTTATCTTTCGTTCCTTGGGCATGTATTAGATGCCCAGTGTGCTCAGGACATGGGCAAACCCTGTGAGTTCTTTCCTCAAGGAGATTATAGTCGGTAGGGGAGACAGCCTTGTGTGACAGTGTACAACAATGGCAAACATTTAGGTGGCAGTTGGCACAAAGTACACGAGGTGGAGGCCCTTGGTGAAGTGTGATCAGATCCACTTGGAGGAATTAGACGCTGATGACCCTGGAGCTGAGAGAGTCCAGAAAGATCAGTCGGCATTGGCTGGGCGATGGAGGGGAGGGGTGGCAAGTCGTGGGGATGACGCTGAGAGCAGGGGAGCAGCTCCAACAAAGGCCTAGAGGTGTGGACAGCTTGGCTCAGTTCAGAAGCCTAGGGCTCAGGGCTCGAAGGCCTGGAGATCTGGAACGAGGAAGGCAAAGAGGCCTAGTACCATTGCCCCTCAGAGTCCCTGCCTGTCTCTGCCATCCTCCAGGGACCACAGTGGAGGAAATCGTGACCTCAGCCGGTGGCACCAGGACTGTCGGGTGTATGGGAGCCCTCAGGACGGCATCCCCTACCTCACCCAGTAAGTCCCTGACCCGGGGTGGGTGGCCCTTCTGTGCCCCCTTTCCCACACCCCATCCTGCAGTCGACTGTTGCAGGACTGCCAGCAGTTGGATCTTTGCTGAAGCCCTTCGTGGCCCTTAGAGGGCATATCACAGCCCACCCCCCAACTCATCCAGCCATGGTCCCCAAGAGAGGGAGAGACGAGGGTTTGGATCTGAAGCCCTGGGCACTGTCAGTGCTTCCCTGTCTGGTGTGGGGTGTGTCTGTCCCCTTCTCCCTCTTGGACCTGAGGACTGAGCAGGGCAAACAGTAAGGCTCCGTCCAGACACTGCATGTCCCTGCCTCCTTCAAATCACCCAGCACCTTGGGCCTCGGGTAGGGCAAGGATCAGCACGGCCCAAGCTCTAGCACCTTCTCTCCCCTACTGCCTTGCTTCTCAGTCCCCTGTGTCATCAAGATGTGGTTAGCGTGGGACGGCTTCAGATCCAGGCTCTGGCCACTCCTGGCCACACGCAAGGCCATCTGGTCTACCTGCTGGATGGGGAGCCCTACAAGGGTCCCTCCTGCCTCTTCTCAGGGGACCTGCTCTTCCTCTCTGGCTGTGGTGAGTTCCTCCCAAAAAGGGAAGCAGGAGTGGGGGGTGGGGGTCAGGGCAGAGACCCAAGGACAGCACAGCTGCATGCAGTGCACGAAAACTTTGCTTTCAGTGCAGACACTGCCTTGCTGTTACTCCCGTCGTGTTAGCCCATTGTTTTGAACACCCTCACGACTCCCCCACAGGGGATGCACAGAATGAGACAATGCTTGCAACTGAGTACAGACCTGGCAGGGCGTTTGTTTCCACTGGGTAGAGCCTACCTCGTTCTCCAGTACCTGGAGAGACTAGGTTGCAAAAAGTGGAGAAGCGCCGGATGAGAGGGTGACCCGTGGGTAGGGGAGGATCACAGTCCCAGGCTGCGCGGAGTCTCAGAGGGCAGCCCAGGCAAAGAAAGAAGTGCTCCATGGAAAAGAGCCACCCCACACCAACTGTGCCTGGGGCCCTGGGCACTCAGCCTGAAGATTCCATCCCCCTCTCCATCCACGTGTCAATATGTGCAATGTGGGCCTTCCCACAGGCTTGGTTGGGGAGTGACTGTGGGCTCAGCAACCAGTGGGAAGGAGGATGTAGAGGCCTGGGGGGTGAGTGTGGCAGGGGCCAGGTTGAGGCCTGGTGGCCAGCCCCAGCTATGCACGCTGGTCCCCACCCCCCTCCATGTACCTTAGACTGAGCTGTGTTCTTCTACCTTGTAACACACCCACTGCCCCTCACCAGGACGGACCTTTGAGGGCACCGCAGAGACCATGCTGAGCTCCCTGGACACGGTGCTGGGGCTGGGGGATGACACTCTGCTGTGGCCTGGTGAGGTCCCCCTCCCACTCCTCCCTCACTCCCCTGGAGTTCCAGCCGCCCCAGCTGCTGGCCCAGAGGGGACACCACTCCAGCTCTGGAGCCAACTCTAGCCGTGAGGGCAGAGCCCCCTTCATTCTGGAGTTCTGGCTCTGAATGCCTCTGCTTCTCACGCCAACTGCCCCTGACAGCCAGCCCTCGGCCTCTTGGGAGCCCTGCAGGCCCCAGTGCATCCCAGAGAGATGGCTGATATTTTATAGCCAGAGCCGAGAACAGAAAACAGCCTTTGCTTATCAGAGAAGTCAGTAAATCCGCTCTGCACGTATCCACTGCATGCATCCATAGCCCACATTGTGTGTGCATCCATCCCCATGCATGTATGTGGCACATCTGTCCGTCCAGGCGTCCAGACACTGCATGTCCCTACATACATCCACGAACATTGGATAGCCATAGTTCCTCAAACACATCGCTGAGATGTCAGCAAATCTTCGGAACGTATATTTATCCATCCACTCATTTGACAAATACTTGATTGAATGCCAAACGCATACCAGGCTCTGTCCTAGGCACCGGGAACACATGTGTGTTCTAGGAGCATTATTTTTCCCACTTGCCAGATGACAAAACTGCGGCTCAGAGAGGTGCCATGACTTGGCTGAGGTTGCACAGCTGGGCAGGGGCGGAGTCAGGGCTAGGATGCGGGGCTCCCAGCTCCAGGTCTGGCGGTTTTGCCCCTGAACCGCTTCGGCCCCTTCGCTCGTGGCTGACCTGTGCCCACATTTAGAGAAGCAGCCCCGTGTGGTTGGGGCTTTCCTGGCAGTGCTAGCCCTCCCCCTGGTCGTCAGGTAGCCGGAGGGCTTTTTCTGACCACACCACCCCTCTCTCTGTGTCCTGCATCTTGGCCCCCCCCCGCACCCCCGGTGGTCCTTAGGTCACGAGTACGCAGAAGAGAACCTGGGCTTTGCAGGTGTGGTGGAGCCCGAGAACCTGGCCCGGGAGAGGAAGATGCAGTGGGTCCAGAGGCAGCGAATGGAGCGCAAGAGCACAGTGCGTGCGGGGCAGGGCCTGGGGTCCAGCCCGGGGGGGAGGGGGGGTTGCCCAGGGCACTCCCAGCAGGAGCCCCTCCATGCTGAGCTGCGGCCTGCAGACCCATCCCTAGAGCCCCGACATGTTTGGTACACAGGCCTTCAAGGGAGGCCCCCTGGCCCCTAAGATGGGAGGGGACAGGGAGGCTTCCAGACTCTCCGCCAGACCGGTGCCTCTCGTCCCACAGTGCCCGTCCACCCTGGGAGAAGAGCGTTCCTACAACCCCTTCCTGAGGACGCACTGTCTGGTGCTGCAGGAGGCTCTGGGGCCAGGCCCGGGCCCCACGGGGGACGACGGCTGCTCCCGGGCCCAGCTCCTGGAGAAGCTCCGCCAGCTGAAGGACCTGCACAAGAGCAAGTGACAGCCCCCAGCCCACCACAGCCTGCCCCCCACAGCGGGGAGGCCCCCCCATCGCCCGCACCACACCATCCCCCTCATTGCTGCTGCCACCACCTCATCGGCGCCCACGGTGGGCCTCAGGCCCCAGCACCGTCGGGTTGAGGAGGGACGAGGGGACGGAGGGGACGAGGCCATGAGACCAAGAGGATGGAGGCTGGTCAAAGGCTCGGAGACCCCATGGGGGGGCAGGGTAGGCTGAGTCATCCAGGGCGAGAGGAGAGGGTCTGGGACATCTCCAGACCCAGCTGGGAGGGTGCCTCCTCCCTGGTCCCGCTCCTGCCCCTGGTGAGGAAGCAGAGAGTGCTGGTCGCCGCTCCCTCAGGAGGCCTCACTCGCTGCAGCCCCTGAACCCAGGCCAGCAGGAGTCGTGAGCAGGTTGAGACCTTTCCCCCCTTCTCCCTTCCAGGCTTGGGAACGACGCTCAGGCCCCCCAGAGTGGCCTGAGGTGTGGTGCCTTGGAAAAGTGGTCACTCAGAGGGGCAGCTGGGCTCCGGTGTCCTGAGACACTGGCCCTCCTCCCCAAGCCTCCCCCCTGTGTCCCCCCCACCACCATGAAGGCATTTTTTAAACAGAGCCATTTCTGGGAAAGATGAAAGGGCTTGACGTCTGCGTGTCTGGACAGTCTCAGCCTCAGTGACTCCCCTGCAGCCTGGAAGAGGGAGGGTCCTGGTTGCCACAGAAACAGCACCCTCAGGCTGAGGAGACACTGGGAGCTGGGACTGCAGCCCCACAGGCGGGGCCCAAAGGACCCCCCTTCCCAGGGGGCAGAGAGCCATCCTCCGCCCCAGCCACAGCAGTTTTCTCCTGATGGCCCTTGTTCTTAGGAACTTCTGCCTTGTTCTAACTCCTGCTTTACCCTCAGGCCCTCTCCTCTTTTAGTTACGAAGCCATTCCTCTGGCCCTCTGCGGTTTGCCAAGAACATCCCCATGTCATTTCTCATTCGATCCTTGGTCCCATCCTGGCTGGGGAAAGGGGTCCACTCAGCAGAGTGCAGAAATCAGAAGTCTGGGAGCAGAGAGCTGTCAGCTCTTGAGTGGGTGGTGGCCTCCAGGACCCCAGGTCTGAAACCCAGCTCAGCCTCTCCTCTGGTCTCTGGTCCAGGTCCCTTCAGGGCCACAGAGAGGATCCCTAAGGTCCTCGAGCAAGCATACCTCGGGTCAGCTGGGAGCCTTCTCTTCCTGTGTTCAAGCTTTCCCTTGGGCTCTGCTCGCCTCTGGTGAGCCTCCGAGATACCCCCTGCCCTCAGTGTCCCCTCATCATCCCGCCTCTGCCCCTGTCCCCAGCCATAGCCTCTGGTACCAACTTTAGCAATACCTCCAGAATAGAGTTCCCCGCCCCCCCGAGACATGCAGTTCCATGCCGCTGTGCCTTTGCTCATGCTGTTCCTTCAGACTGGAATGCCTTTCCCCCGCTCCTCCGGCCTTGTCTGCCTGGTAAACACCCACTCATCTCTCACGACCCCCCTCAAAGGCCCCCTCATCCAGGAAGACAACCCCCATGCCCCTCACCCTCCAGGCTACCTCTGCTCTTTGTAAATGCTTCTCCCTCGTGGCACTTCTCACACTGTATGTTACTTGTTTACATGTTTGTCTCCCTTCCTAGACTGTGAACCCTTCAGGGCATGGACTGTATCTTATGCATCTCTGTAATTCTGCGCCCAGCACGGTGCCTGGCCCACAGGAGGCGCTCAATAAATCTTGAATGAATGAATAATTTAACTGGGGCTCGATCACTCAGTGAGATCATCTTTACTGGTGGTTCCGTTTTCCTGTCTGAGTTACCAGTCTGCTAACTGGGAGCTCCTGCGCGCCAAGAGCCTTGGCCCGGAAACAGTGCTATAAATACACCCTCCCATGGCCCGTGTGCCCTTGCTCAGAGTTACAGCGTGCTCACCTCTGGGTTTTCCAGAGCTTGGGAGGCACAGGTGCACCCCTGGCCGCAGGGGAGAGGGATAGCCCTGAGGGCCAAGGCCCTGGCGCTAGCCTCTCTTCAATGCGTCTCTTTAACAGAGCCAGACTCCGGGTCCATACCTTAGTCGGCCAACTATCTTGAGTTAAACTTTAACACTGTGGTTTTGTTTTCATTGTATCTACCTTTGAGATCAATATTTTTTCTTAATTTATTATTTATTTTAGAGAGAGCACACAGGTACACGCGGAGGGGCAGAGAGGGAGGCAAAGGGACAAGCAGACTCCCCGTTGAGTGAGGAGCCTGACTTGGGGCTTGATCCCACCACCCCCAGATCGTGACCTGAACCAACACTCAACCGCCTGAGTCACCCAGGTGCCCCTGGGGTCAATATTTTTGACAAGTGATGGCAGTTTTCTTTTTTTCTTTTGTTTCCACAAAGTGAAAGCAGTTTTCAATTCATGAAAGTAATTATAGATATTTATTGAAATAGGGATGAAGTAAAGGTGGCCCTGGGCCATGGCAGAACTCCTTTTTTTTTTTAAGATTTATTTATTTATTTGAGAGAAAGAAAGCGTGAGTGGTGGGGTGGGGGATGTGTGCAGAGAGAAAGGGAGAGAGAATCTCAAGCAGACTCCCCACTGAGCACAGAGTCCAACCCGGGGCTCGATTCCACGACCCTGAGATCATGACCTGAGCCAAACTCAAGAGCCAGCCGCTCAACTGACTGAGCCACCCGGGGAACCCCATAGCAGAACTCTTAAAGGTGGCCTTGATATGGCTGAAGTCGGGGCAGCACTGGCCTAATTCCACATTTCCTTGGGGCCAGACCAAGGCATAGTTTTCCCACCCTGGGCACAATTCAGCCTACCCTCCTAGGCGCCCCTCACCCCAAGCAAGGAACCTTGGCAATGGCCCCCGCTATCCTGGATCAGGGCTGCACTTAGGGTGGGCGTGGAGGAAGGGGCCATGGTCCTCACCTTCCAGAAGAAGGGCAGCTCTCTGTGCTCTGTGGTTGTCTCTGGGTCACTCCTATCTTGAATGGGCAAGCCCCAGGGCCAGGTCTCTTTGGGTATGCCCAGCTACAAGGGGCGTTTGGTGATGGTTCTCTAGGGTTGGTGAATCATTTTCCTAGAGCCTCAGGTGATCAGCCCACTGGGACATTGTTGTGAATGATGGCCCATGCTTTCTGTGGTGCTGGCACTGACCAGCAATAACCAGGCTATCTGCCCTTTGCTTACAAGACAGCAGGTGTCACTGGCCTCAGAGACTTCGGTTCCATTCCCAGCTCTGTCACGCAACATCCAAGTGACCTTGGGCAAATTTCACTTCCCTGACCTGTTTCTTCACCTTCCGTGGAGATGACAACCTTGAATGAGTCAGAACACTTTCAGGTGCAAGTGACATACTCAACAGTAAGGAACTTAAACCAAGAGGAAAACTTATCAGCTGGTGAAATTAAGAAGTGGGACATTATGTCCTGCAGTCGCCAGGATCCGCCAGCGATGCCGGATCCACAGATTCAAAGGGCCATTTTATCATTCAGCTCAGCTTTCTTCTACATTGGTATCATTCTCTGCCAGGCTTTCTCCCTGCAGTGGAAAGATCATGTCTGTAAGTTCTAGGCTTACAGGCTACTAGTTGGTTCATCAAACCTAGCAGGACCTCCAATAGTTGCAAGGGTTGAGTTTCATTGGTTCAGCTTGGGTCATGTGCCCAATCCTGAGCCAATCAGGAGTTAGGGGAATGGGCCCCTCTCACCAGCCAGGTTAGGTCACATGACCACACTTAGAAGGGCAGTGTCAGACCCAACTGAAAGGTGCGTTGAGGCTGTGGAAAACGTCCCCCAGACTAATAGGGGGTCTGATACCAGAAATAATGCAAGGCCCAAAATCACTGACGTTCACCAACAATTCCACTTATTAGAGGCTATTAGGAGAGTCTGATGAGCAAGGGCATATGAAGTCACTTTGGAAAATGCTACATCAGATTTCTGGTGCTATAACTCATTATATAGAAGAAATGGAGGTAGACAGGTGGCCCCAAAGGTATTTGAATAATACCTAGTTTTAAAAATAACCAGCAAGCAGTTCATTTTTTCCTGAATCACAGACTGTCTCTAGGGGCAGGAAAGGAGAAAGGGAGGACACTAAGTGGGCAGCCTCAGGCGTTCCAGGGAGGAACAAAGACCGGGGAAGCTGCCATGTGATCGCGAGGAGCCCTGTGCCTACCTGTGTGTGTGGGGATGGACTTAGACCTCCAAGGCCCTGGCCTCACACGGAGACTTTGAAAGTGGGTCGGAACCTAACCCAGGTGGTCAGTAAACCCTAGGCAATTACACTTAACTGAGTTCCTAACTATAGGCAAAGCCCCACAAAAGATGCAGAGAAAGACATCTGTCTTAGGGTTCTTCGGAGGAACAGAACCAATAGAAAAGGAGATGATAGATGATAGATGATGATGATGGATGGATGGGTGGATGGATAGATAATAGTTTGATAATAAGATGGGACAGGGTGGCAGAGAGAGGACTTGGAGAGGGACGGGTCTGGATAGGAATATAGGTTCTGCCTCTGGTTGACCGTGGGTGACGCCAGTCAGGCATCTCATGTCACTGAGCCCCGTTCTAGAGCAACTGGGAGAACTAAGTGAGATGCACAGTGGTGTTCAGTGAACAGCCACCTCTCTCTCCTCTTACTGTTACTAATAAACGAGGGCCAGTCCCTCAGGCACAGTAGGACAAACTGATTAAGAACATGGACTCTGGAGACAGCCCATCTGGGTTGGGGTCCACACTTCCATTTTTTTTTAAGATTTTATTTATTTATTAGAGAGAGAGAGAGAGCACGAGCTGGGGGAAGCAGCAGAGGGAGAGGGAGAAGCAGGCTCCCCACTGAGCAGGGAGCCCAACATAGGGGCTTGATCCCAGGACCCCGGGATCATGACCTGAGCTGAAGGCAAACGCTTAACTGAGCCACCCAGGTGCCCCCACGCTTTCCATTTATTAACCGGGTGACCTTGGGCAAGTTACTTAATCTTTCTGTGCCTCCATCTCTCCTGCATCCGCTGAGGGCATGGCTTGCACCACCATGGAAGCTGATTGTGAGGATTGAGTGAGTTCATACCTGCTGAGCTGGGCACATCGTGAGCCCTTTCCACGTTAGTGGCTGTGGTTCTGTAGGTGCTGATCCCAGGGGCTGGGAGGACACTGGCTGTGCCTGTCACGGGTTCAGAGAGGCCAACCTGCCCAACATGGCCGCACAGCTAGTAGGTCAACCTGCTACAGAGCTCCCCTCCCCTGGCCTAGCAGCCTCTAAGGGGGAATGGTAACAAGGGTCTGTAGCAGATCTCTTACAGAGGTTTAAAAATTGGACTAACAAACTGGATGTCGATCCTTCTGTGAACTACTTTCTCACGTTTCTTTCTCTCCTAGCAGGAAATAGCCAGCACGAACGGGAAGGGGTCTTGGGGGGGCCGGGGTGGGGGATGAGAAAGAACCTGGGCTCTCAGGAATGGGAGCCTGTGTGGACACGCAGGTGGGAGTCCTGTGCAGCTCCAGGGGCCTCACCAAAGAGAGGGGAGGAGAGAGGGGGGAAACTCTAAAGGGTAAAGAGCTCTGGGAGCAAATCTGCCCTCAGGCCAGGAGGGGGGTGCATAGTAGGGAGGGAACCACATGGGCACCCCTTAAAGAGCATCTAGGCCATAATTTGCTTCTTTTTTTTTCCAACTTTGTCCTAATAATCAAAAATATTTTTTCCAACTTTATATAATTTACATATGAAAGCAATAGGGGTTGCTTTTTGTAGATCTTATTTAAATCTATCTTTTATTAACAACTTTATTGAGATGTCATTTACATAACACAAAATTCATCCTTTTAAAGTGTACAACTCAGTGGTTTTGAGTATATGCACTATTTTGTGACCATCACAATCTAATTTTATTTTTTTTAAAGATTTATTTATTGGGGCACCTGGGTGGCTCAGTCATTAAGCATCTGCCTTCGGCTCAGGTCATGATCCCAGGGTTCTGGGATCAAGCCCCCCATCAGGCTCCCTGCTTCACGGGAAGTCTGCTTCTCCCTCTCCCACTCCCTGCTTGTGTTCCCTCTCTCGCTGTGTCTCTCTCTGTCAAATAAATAAATAAAATCTTTAAAATAAATAAATAAAAGATTTATTTATTGATTTGAGAGAGAGAGAGAAAGCACGTGTTTGGGGGTGGGGGGGAGGGACAGAGGGGGAGAGAGAAAGAGAAACCCAGACTCTGTGTTGATTGAGGAGCCCCACATGGGGCTCGATTCCGTGATCCTGAGATCACGACCTGAGCCAGGAGTCAATCGCTTAATCTGCACCACCCAGGGGCCCCACCATCTAACTTTAGAACATTTACAATCATCCCAAAAAGAAAGCCAGTGCCCATTTGATGTCACTCTGTGCCTCTGCATACCCACACCAGGCTTTCTGTCCCCACAGGTTTACGCAAATCACATTACGTGGCATCAGACAATACGTGGTCTTTTGTGACCAGCTCCTCTCACTAGGCCTGTTCTCAAGTCTCATGTTCTGACACCTGTCAGTACTTTACTCTTCTTACGGTTGAATAATATTGCATTGTGTGTATATACATCACATTTTGTTTAGCCGTGAGTCAGTTGACAGACATATGGGTTCTTTCCACTTTCTGGCTATCATGAATAATGATGCTATGGTTCTATGAACATCTGTCTACAGGTTTTTGTGCAGACAGATGTTTTCAGTTCTCTTGGGTATAGACGTAGGAGTGGAATTGCTGAGTCATATAGTAACTCCACATTTAACTTTTTGAGGAACTAACAAACTACCTCTTAAAGTAGTTGTGAGTTTTCTTAATGCCATTGACAGTCTCTCACTTGCAGAGAAAGGCTTCTTCAGAATTCACTTTGACTTTTAAAAATTAATACTCAAAATAAAATTTAAAAAGTAAATAAAATTAGGGGGCACCTGGCTGGCTTAGTCCATAGGGCATGCGACTCTTGATCTTGAGGTCATGAGTTCAAGCCCCACAGTGGGCATAGAGCTTACTAAAAAAATAGTAATAATAAATAAAATTTTAAAAACTAATACTCGGTTTCTTAAATTGCAAATTTTAAAACATAAACATTTTTAAAACTTTTAAGTTCAATTTACCTGTCATATTTTAATCATAAATCCAGTAAATGTTAATAATAACTTTTAAGGGGGCTTTGATTAATAATTGGTCCTCTTTTCAAAATTGCAACTGCTGGGATGCCTGGGTGGCTCAGTCGGTTAAGCGTCTGCCTTCGGCTCAGGTCATGATCCCAGCGTCCTGGGATCGAGTCCCGCATCGGGCTCCCTGCTCCGCAGGGACCCTGCTTCTCCCTCTGCCTCTGCCTCTCTCTCTCTCTCTGTCTCTCATGAATAAATAAATAAAATCTTTAAAAAAAAAAATTGCAACTGCTCTAGGTAGTTTATGTTGTATTTATTCATCCCAGATCTTCTACCTCCTTTTTAAAAGGAATTGATTGTTACATGTCAATTATATCTCATAAAGCTGGAAAAAAGTAAAGCAAAATAAAAATAATTCAATTATCTTAAAAAAAAAGAAACCGGCCTCCCAAGTACTTTAACTGCAATCTACTAAAAGTAAACATATAAATACAGTAAATTTGGGGGCACCTGGGTGGCCCGGTTGAGTGTCCAACTCTTGATATCCGCTCAGGTCTTAATCGCACTGAGCTCCATGCTGGGTGTGGAGCCTACTTATAAATAAATAAATAAATAAAGCGAATTTCAAGGTTTTTATTTTATTTTATTTTTTTAATTTTAAGATTAAAAAAAAATGTTTTGGTTCTACTTACAATCCCAGTAAGCATTTAACTTCAGAGTTCAGTTTAAATCAATTATTCAACTGCTTAATTTATTAATTTTTAAAGATTTTGTTTTACTTATTTTTTTTTTAAGTAATCTCTATACCCAAAATGGGGCTTGAACCCCCAAGCACCAAGATCAAGAGTTCCACCCTCTTACGACTGAGCCAGCCAGGTGCCATTCAACTGCCTGATGTAAATTAGAATCTCAAGACTTCTCTTTTTTTATTTTTATTTTTTTTAAGATTTTTTATTTATTCATTTGGGAGCGAGAGTATGAGTGGGGGAGGGGGTGGTCAGAGGGAGAAGGAGAAGCAGGCTCCCCGCTGAGCAGGGAGCCCAATGGGGGGCTCCATTCCAGGACCCTGGGATCGTTACCTGAGCTGAAGTCAGACGCTTAACTGCCTGAGCCACCCAAGTGTCCCTCAAGACTTATCTTTTAAGCATGCTTCCACACCAAATTAAAGAACTTGAAATACCAAATACGCACAATATGACACACACAAAAATTAATATTTTTAGTTCGACTCTCTCAAGCAATTCTACACATAATTCTAAATCTTCCCAAAGTTGATAGATAATTACCTGATGAGAAGACATTGGAAGATTACCTTCCTGAGGGCTATGGTGGGGGCTGGGGGGCAGCTCCTTCAGTGATTGAGGTTTTTGGACAAGAGTTTTCTTTTTTTGTTACTCTGTTGGGCTGAGCCCCTTTTAATAGCCACTATGATGCAGACTTGAAAACTTACAAGGTGGGGACCAGATAGCCCACAGCCTGGGGTTTGAGTCCTATCATAATTCAGTTTTCGTCTTTGGTACTGATTACTACCCATGCTGTGGAGCTGCTTGTTCGGATTCAATGTATTGTCTATTTGCTGCTTCATTTTTCTTTGAATTATCTCTAGGAGCCAGACTGGCTTGGGTTGAGTCCTGGCTCTGCCAATTACAGCTGCCCCTTGAACAACATGCGGGTTAGGCATGCCAACACCCCCCCTTTCAGACATGGTTGAAAATCTGGGCATAGGGGCACCTGGCTGGTTCAGTGGGAGGAGCATGTGACTCTTGATCTTGGGATCATGAGTTAGAGCCCCACATTGGGTGTAGACATCACTTAAATAAATAAACTTAAAAAATAAAACTGAACATTGTGTTTAAAGAAAAAAAAAAAAAATTTAAAAAAAGAAAGAAAAGCCAGGTATAACTTTGACTCCCCCCAAATTTAACTACTAATAGCCTACTATTGACCCAAAGTCTTACAGAACATAAAACAGTTGATTAACACGTATTTTGTATATTCTATTATTATATACGGTGTTCTACCAATAAAGTAAGAGAGAGAAAATGTTATTAAGAAGTCATAAAGAAGAGGGTTGCCTGAGTGGCTCAGTCGGTTAAGCATCGGACTCTTGATTTCGGCTCAGGTCATGATCTCAGGGTCGTCGGATCAAGTCCCCTGTCTGCTTGAGATTCTCTCTCTCCCTTTCCCCCGCCCCTCCCCCTCTCTAAATAAATAAATAAAATCCTTAAAAAAAATAAAGAAATCATAAGGAAGAGAAAAGACATTTACAGTACTGTACCATATTTACTGAAAAACATCCGCATATAAGTGGACCCAGGCAGCCCAAACCCATGCTGTTCAAGGGTCAACTGTATCAGCTGCGTGACCCTGGGAAGACATTTAACCTCTTGGTGCCTCAGGTTTCTCAGCCATAAAGTGCAGGGGAAAAAAGGACCTGCTCGCAGGGTTGGTCTGAATACTGAATGAGATCATGTGTGTGCAGCCCTCCAGAACAGTGCGGGCCTACGGTAAGCATGGCTGCAGGGTTTGCTGGGATTGTCATTGTTACCAGCATCACTCTCACATGTGGTCCTATACACGTGGCTCCCAATGGGTTCTACACGTGTGAGGCCACGTCTGACTCAGGGCCATAACTTTCAAGGTCACTTTTTTTTTAAGTTTATTATTATTATTATTATTATTATTATTATTATTATTATTTAGTAATCTCTACACCCAACATGGGGATCAAACTCATGACCCCGAGATCAAGAGTCACATGCTCCTCCGACTGAGCCAGCCAGGAGCTCCCTAAGGTCATTCTAATGACCCATGTCATCCCCCTGCCATGTCAAATGCTCCCTCTGCAGGCCTAGCTCCAAAGCGCACAGTTCCTACCATTGCCTCCAAGGTCTGGGTGTTTTGTGAGGTGTGTTGATGGCCCTTTAAGAGGCGGTAGCTGGCTGCCGGTTGCCATGGAGACAGCTGGACACAGCCGGGGTAGCAGAAGGCCGGCAGCATGTCCTCTAAACTTCAATCCACAGGTGGGAACAGGGCTGCTGGGACAGGAAATTGAAGAGGAATCTTCCCCTCTTCTCCCTCACAATCCTCCTTGGGGTGGCCTTGGGGGATTCTGCTTTGGGGACCCCTGTCCCACCCCTGTCCCTCTCCCCAAGGTTGCCATCTCAGCCTCTCCTCCCTCTCTAGGCCCCAAAGCCAAGGACCACCAGCCCTCAGCCCAAGAGAGTCTGCCAGCCCCAAAGGCCAATGCTGAAGCCATCCACTTCCTCAGCAACCTCAGTGAGCCTGGACAGTGGGGGCGTGGGGGGCACAGATGTGAAGGGGAGGGAAGACAGAAGGCCCAGACCTGGCCCCGTCTCTCTCAGCCTTGATTCCCCTGGGACGCAGAAAGGGTTCGAGGCCTATTGATAGATAGATAGATAGATAGATAGATAGATGATAGATATAGATAGATGATAGATATATTTTTTTAATACAGAAAGGTTTTTTGTTTTTTGTGTATTTTTTTTAAGGTTTTATGTATTTATTTGCGAGAGAGAGAGAGACAAATAATGAGAGACAGCATGAGCAGGGGGGAGAAGGGGAAGCAGACTCCCCGCTGAGCAGGGAGCCTGACATGGGCTGGATCCCAGGACCCTGAGATCATGACCTGAGCCGAAGGCAGATACTTAACCGCCTGAGCCACCCAGGTGCCCTGATAATTGTTTTTACTTTTTATTTATGTATTTATTTATTTTTGATAATTGCTTTTTTTTTTTAAGATTTTATTTATTTATTTGACAGAGAGAGACGGAACACAAGCAGGGGGAGTGGGAGAGGGAGAAGCAGGCTTCCCGTGGAGAAGGGAGCCTGATGCGGGGCTCGATCCCAGGACCCTGCGATCATGACCTGAGCCGAAGGCAGATGCTTAACGACTGAGCCACCCAGGTGCCCCTGATAACTGTTTTTAAAGATTTATTTATTTGGGGCACCTGGGTGGCTCAGTCAGTTAAGCGTCTGACTCTTGGTTTTGGTTCAGGTTATGATCTCAGAGTCCTGAGATTGATCCCCACATAGGGCTCCCTGCTCAGCAGGGAGTCTGCTTGAGATTCTCTCTCCCTCTGCCCCTCCCCTCCCCCTGCTCATGTGCTCGTGCTCTCTCTCTCTCTAAAATAATAAATAAATGAATCTTTAAAAAAATAAATAAAAAATAAAAGATTTATTTATTTATTTGAGAGAGAGCACAGAGGGAGAGGGAGAAGCAGATCCCCACTAAGCAGAGAGCCCCATGCAGGGCTCGATCCCAGGACCCTGAGATCAGGCCCTGAACAGAAGGCAGACACTTAACCGACTGAGCCACCCAGGCGCCCCTATTTGTTGATAATTGTCAAGGGAAGACCCCAAGGACGTGGGGACTGGGGGTGGTGGCGGGGTCTTCACCTGCTGGCTGTTGTACAGGCCAAGGGAAGGGAGCCAGGAGCTGCCTGGGACCCGGGGGATGAAGAAGGGGTGGGTGGGACCCTGCTGGGGGGAGGGTCAGAGAGCCGAGGCCCAGGAGCTGGGGCTTTATCTGCGCCCATGGGACCCCCACCCCACCCCCAGAGCAGGAGGAGCTGCAGATGCTGCTATTCTCCGAGACTCTGGCCATGGTCTCGGACACGGGGGAGCCTCAGGGAGAGCTGATCATTGAGGTGCAAACAGGGAAATACACAGACGAATCTGGTGTGAGGTCGCACTGCCTCCTCGTGCACGCCTTTAGCCGCGGCTTCATGGACAAAATGCTCTGCGGAAACTCCCTCCTGGGTAGAGTTCTTGCTGCCTGATGCTTCACCTCCATCCTTCCTCCCCTCCCTCCCCTCCCCATTCCTAGGACTTTCACTCAGGACCAACCCTTGACTTCACCTTGGGACCAGAAGGCAGCCAGGAGGGTGTGTGGGAGGTGGGGGTGACAGGGACGTTAATCATAGCCACAGACTTAACGACAAGAGCACCACTTAGTTTTCCCTGCAGTCACAGTCCCCCTGAGTCCTCCAGCCTGGGCCCCTGCCCTTCCACCCTGCAGTCTCCCGGCCTGTCTCCGGTGACAGGGTGATGGGACAGCAGCATTCTCCTCCTGCCCCAGGCTACCTCTCATGGAACCTGCATATCATGGAGCAACACAGTCAGGAGTTCATCAAGGTACCTCCTGGGGCCCCCAGCCTGGACCCAAACCAGGGTGAGAGAGTGGAGACCCTGGGAGGGAGGGAGGGAAGAATGGAGGGGCTCAGTGGAATGTCACCCCCGACTCTCTCCAAGTTACCCTGCAGTCCCCACCACACATAACCTGGAAACCAATCCATCCGGGGCAGCAGGTTGCTTCTCGTGACCTTCTCCTAATACACGATCCCTGGGTCCAGTCCACCCGGGGCCTTCTCCAGGCTGAGAGCCCAGCATCTCCCGGAGGGCCATGCAGGCCAGCCTTTCCCAGAGCCTGGCCTTTCCCAAGGGCCTGTCACCCCCTCACCTCCAAATTCTCCTGCTCTGTGCCTCCCACACCCAGCCCCAGCCACCTCACTAACTTCTGGAACGTGATCAGTGTTACACATTGGAAAGCACTCATGCCTAAGAACCTTCCCACAGAAACCATTCCCATCTTTTAAAACCTGTATTCTGAGGGCATTTGCTTTTTACCTTTATATTACACCATAATACGCCTTCTGTTCTTGAACTTCACTACAAAGGGAAGATTTCTATCCAAACTTCCCTCAGTTTTCTCATTTCTAAAGGAGAAGGGGCAAGGTGACCTGTGGGGGTTGCTGTTCAAGCTCCCGCTTCTCCCCTCCGTGCTCTGGCCCTTAGTTCAGAGTCCTCCCCATGGAGCGGAAGATGAGTTTGGTGAAGCAGGACGACCAGCTGGCCATGACCAGAAGGGTCAAGGAGGGTGAGGTAAGGGTGAGAGACAGGTAGGGGCCGTGCCCCATATCCTCTCCAAAGCCAAGAGCAGGGGCCAGATTGTGTCAGGCTGGGAGCCTGGCATGGGGACTCAGCAAGGACCCTATATGTGTCCAATACCTGGCTTCCCCGTCCTCCCCACCCCTTCCCAGATCGATGTCCCTGACCCAGATTTTTCCTGAACAGGAAGTCAAGACCGAAGTGACTTTTGTCCCGGGGAGCTCAACCATGGGCTTCATCTCCGAGGCTGCCAACCTGGTGTTGCTGAGGGTGATGGCCTGGCGCCAGACCGTGCCTAGCAGCGCCCGTTTCCTGGCCTTGGACACGGAGGGCAAATTCTGCTACTCTACTTACGTGAGGGCTCTCCCTGGGTGGGGGACTTGGCCTGGGGAAAAACAGAAGGGGCACTACGGAGGCTGCTGAGGTGGGAGAAAAGACAGCTTTGGGGTGGAAGAGCGGGTGAGCTGGGGCCCCGGGGGTGGGACTTCCAAGGGCAGGAGAAGGCAAGACTTCATGTGTTGGAAGATCACGTGGGGGGCAGGTGGTGGGAAAAAGAGGAACCAAAGCGGGGAGCAGTTGAGAAGCAATGTTTTTTGCCCAGAAGTCAGTCCAGGAAAAATAAACATAGCGGAGGGCTGCTATTAAAGACAGATTTTTTTAACATCAGGAAATGCACCATTTCCAATGGCACTTTTATTATGTTCTTTTATTATGTCTCAGACCTGAAAGGTGTTCCGTTTTTGTTTTTGTTTTTTGTTTTCTGTTTTTTTACTTTTCTTGTGGCTAAAACTTCATAATCAACAGACCTAGGACTTCCTGCAATGTGAGATTTTAAAGCCATGCCTCTAAACACACATTTTGGGGGCTGATTTGACCAACTTTGTAAATGACATTCTAGTCTTTTCTATCACAAACATGACAAACGGCAATGTGTTTGACACAAACAGGCCCATGTCACTTCCCCCATCTTCTTTTGAAACACATGTCTGTATTAGCCCTTTTCCACCCGCGGCCACAGCTGCTCTAGGGGTTTACGTTCTAACAACAACAGGGCAGCATGCCTGCAGCAGCAGGGGCCTGAGGAGGCCACAGGTGGCAATCTAGCCCCCTCCTCAGAGCATCGCTGCCCCCCCCATGCTCCCTGCCCCCAGGCTCACACCTTGGTTGATCCTCATCCCTGTAACTGAATCTGCCAACCAGAAGCACTTGGTCATCAAGATGATGACGGGAGGGTTGGGGCGTAAGCAGCATGGAACTGGCTTTCTATGAGGGGACCCCCACTTAACTTGGGGGTGCAACTCAAATCCTGTGGCGGCTGAGGGCTTGGACAGCCAAAGGTTGCTTATCACTGATAAAGAATGAAGCGGCAAGATGGAGAAAAGGGCCGGGGTGAGATTTGGGAGAGATCCTGGTGGGCATCCACCTCACCTCCCTCCCTCTATCTTGGCCGCTGCCAGCAAGATCTGGGCTTCCAGAAGATCCAGGTCGGCCGCCAGCAGGTGGAAGTGTTCATCGTGGAGCAGACTGTCCACTCAGTTAAAGGCATCCCCAATTCCTGCCAGTTCTACCTGCTCTCGGATGGGTGAGCTACTGACAGTGCGGAACACAATCCTGGGTGCTGGGTCCTGGGGGCGGGCATGGGGCAAAGGGAGACTACTGTCCCTGGGGACACCACCAGGAAGAGTGCCCCCTTGCTTGATCCACATCATTCACTCTTTCTTCACATATTTACTCCTGATTCATACCGTGCCCAATCCGGGCCCGATGCCTTCACCTGATGCGTACCGTAACTCCCAAACCTCACCAAGGAGCCCTGAACGGCTCAGAAAGTCAATGCTGACCCCCCAAGCCTAAGGCACAGTAGCTAAGCAGCTGCCACAGCTGGGTATAATACCAAAAAGCACTGAGGTCTGAACAACGTGACACTTGATAGAATCAATGTGCTTTGGGGGGAGGGGGGGACATCCTGGCACATGGCCAAGCTGTCACCAGCGGGACACAGGCCCCACCCAAATCATGAGAAAATTGGGGAGGGAGGGAGGAAGAATTTGTTTCTTGAAATTTCCAGGGGCACCTGGGTGACTCAGTTGGTTAAGCGACTGCCTTCGGCTCAGGTCATGATCCTGGAGTCCCGGGATCGAGTCCCATATCGGGCTCCCTGCTCAGCAGGGAGTCTGCTTCTCCCTCTGGCCCTCCCCCTCTCATGTGCGCTCTCTCTCTCTCTCTCTCTCAAATAAATAAATAAATAAAATCTTTAAAAAAAAAAGAAAAGAAAAGAAATTTCCAAAGAGGTATTGATAGAATCATTACACTGGGGAAAAAGTAATTGGAACATTGTTGGCTTTCCTTATTTGATAACTTAGCACGTTGTTTCGATTTTGGGTGTCACATAGCTGGAGGCTCATGATTTTTTTAGTGCACACCAGCACACATCTCCAAGGGCATGGACAAGACCCAGTTTGAAAAGCAGGGGCTGTTATTTGGGGACCCTGGAACTCAGAGATAAGCAGTGTTGGGGAAGCAAGAGCAAAGGGAAGCCCCCAGGACGGCTCTCAGGGGAGTGGGCTGGTCTGGGAAGACTGCCACTCTCACACTTGTGTTGTATTCCAGGCACCTGGCCAAGAGAATCCAGGTGGGTTCCCCGGGGTACTGCACGATCACCCAGATGCCTGTCTTGAGGGAGAAGGGTGAGTGAAGCCTCTGGCTGGCGCAGAGTGAAGGAGAGGTGGGAAAACCTGGGACCTTCCAGCGTGCAGAGGCTGGACTGAGTAGAGATGGAGAAGTTTTGCCCTCCAGCCCCTGACCCCAAGGCAATTAGGGGAGGATCATTTTGCAGGGAACCCCTTCCAGCAACTGAGCCGAACCCTGGGGCTCTACCCGTGACGGCAATTTGAGTATTCTTGGGCATCCCTCTGTATCTGGGGAAGGTTCTGGGGTGAGGGTGTGCAGCCTTCCTTCCCTCCGCACCCAGATGAGACTGAGCCTAGCCCCGCATTTGAGAAGAAGCCTCTGGTGTGGGAGGAGGATATGGAACTCTACTCGAGGTTCCTGGACCGGAAGGTGAGGAGAGACTGCAGCCAGCCTGGGGTCCCCATTTCCCCCCTGCCCCGCCCCCCGAGCATAAATTCCACCAGCACTGATCCCTCTTTGTGCCTGCTTGAAATGCACACCCCGATGGCTGGGAGGCGCTCCTTAGAGCGAAGGGGGCGGGGGGTGCTCCTGGGGCGCGGGGTCCCGGGTCCCCGGGTCCCGCTCAGGCTCGGTCCCGGCCAGGAGGAGCTCCGTCTCAGCCACACCAGCTATCTGCGGCAGCACCCCGAGGCCCAGGCGCTCATCTCGGACTTCCTGCTCTTCCTGTTACTGCGCCAGCCGCCAGACGTGGTCACCTTCGCCGCCGAGTACTTCGGCCCCTTCGCGAAGCGCCACCCCCCGACCCCCGCCTTGCGCTCCTCCCACCGGCCCAGCCCCTTCCGCTCGCTGGACCCCCAGCGGCCGCCGCACTAGGGCCGGCCCCGCGCAGCATGCGGGGACCGGGCAGGAAGCCGGGGCGGCGCCGGGGACGCAGCGGGGAACCAGAGGGACTTACCCCCGAGGCGCGCCTTCCGAGCTGCGGGTTCTTTGGGGAATAAATGGGCCCCACCCCCGCGGTTCTGCTGTGGGCGCGGGAACCCTCCCTGGCCAGAGTCTTGTGTCTTGGCTAAAAAGAAGAACTGTTAACAGAGTTTACCCAGCGAATTTCACGCTTCTTCCAAGATGCTGTAATCAACAGTCCTATTTTACGGATAAGCAAATAGAGGCGCGGAAAGGTTAAGTAACTCACAGAGTTAGTACGTAGCAAGCAGGAGTCAAACTTGGACGTTGATGCCGAAACCCACACTCTCGGTCACTAGGTTAGTAGGGATAGAGGGGCAGGGCTTCTGGGTGCCACTAAGCATAAGCCAAATTACCCTGCTTCCACCCCACCCCCACCCCCCAACCAAGAAAAAGAGCAGGGGCTGGTGGGGGATCTGGATCCCCACTGGCCTCGCTCATCACCTCCGAAGCCTCCCAAAACACGTGGGCGGCCAGTTCTCACACTCTACCTCCTTTTCCAGTGACACACAGGAACCCCCAAACTGCATGCAGGGTCCCCAGTTACCGGCTCCCTGAGAAAAAAAGGATACGCAGGAGATCATCGGCTCCTTTAGGCTCCTTGTACAATGTCAATCTGGCCAATGGCTTTGTTTCTGCCCAGGGCTGGCCACGGCTCATCAGCAAATATTAGGCAAGCTTCTCCAGGACAGCTGGTAAAGGGGGTGCAGGCTCCATTCCTCCGTTTTCGCACTCATGGGCCCGCCTCTTCCAGCTGAAGAGACCCTGCCTCCCCCTCCCGTCCCCGCCCAAGCTCCACTTTGTGATGAGGGCGGCCGTGACTCTGGACTCAGGGCAGCAAGGCTTCGTGGAGAACTATCGCTTGAGTTGAGCCTTAAAGAATTTTTAAAAATATATTTTATTGTCCCCATAACCCTATTTCAAAAGAAATGCATCTTCACTAGAGAAAACTGAGAAAAGGGGGCTAAACCAAAAGAAGAACGTGAATTCACCCCAATTTCTCAAACTATAGGCTGCTGCTCTTAACATTTTGGCAAATATGCTCTTTACTCTTTTTTTGATGCATAAAAGTGGCCCATGTTTGTTCAGCATTTACTCTGTCAAGAAGTTTTTTGTTTACTGTCTTAACATTGCCTTTTTTTTTATTTTTGAAGAATAGTTGCAATACAATATTATATTAGCCTCCCATTAAGCACTTTTTAAAAAATTCTTTTCTTTTAAGAAATCTCTACACCCAATGTGGTGTTCAAACTCATGACCCCAAGATCAAGAGTCACATGCTCCTCTGACCAAGCCAGCCAGGTGCCCCCATGTCAAGCACTTTTATATAGAATGTTTGATCTGTCTTTAAAACTCCAAGGGACTTTTTTTAAACAAAAATGAAATCATATAGTAATAATGCTCATTAACTGATAATTACATACTTAATTATATTCTTCAAAATTTCAGACATTACAGATAAAGCTGGAAACTTCTAGCCCCAATCTCCTCGTGTTTTGTAACTTTTTTCCTGTATTATAACTGGCTTTCTTTCTTTTTTTTTTTTTAATTTTTTAATTTTAAAAAAAATTTTTTTTTTATTCTTATGTTAATCCCCAGGCTTTCTTTCATTTAACAATATATTTTGAAAGAATTCCATGGTATTATACAGTCCTCTATTTTTGATGGCTCTACCATAATTTTTTTAAAGATTTATTTATTTTAGAGAGAGATAGAGAACACGGTGGGGAGGGGGCGGTGCAGAGGGAGAGGGAGAGAGAGAATCCTCAAGCTGACTCCCCAAGGAGCACAGAGCCAGTCTTGAGGCTCCATCCCTGGGCCCTGAGATCATGACCTGAGCCAAAATCAACAGTTGGCCAATTAACGGACTGAGACACCCAGGCGCCCCAGATGGCTCTACCATAATTTAACCAATCTCTCCCCACTGCTTGCTTTTTGTCTGTTTTTTGGGGGGGGGGTTGACTACTATAAACAATGCTGCATTGAACATCTCTGTAGCTAAATCCTCCCATGTATCAACAATTATTTACCAAAGGATACATTCTCAGAAGTGTAATTGTTGAATTGATCTTAAGGCTTTTGTTTGTTTGTTTTAACATTCCCAAATTCTATACGTGTAGGATTTTTATTAAGGATCAGATAAAGCATTACAGGCAGAGGAAATGACATGAGTGAAGAGTAAAGGTAGGAAAGCGCAATGTGTGTTTCTGGTCTAGAGCAACTGGATGCCACAGATCTTCCCGCAGTGATGGAAATGGTCTGTATCTGCTATGTCCAATATGGTAGCCACTAGTCATATGTGGCCACTGAGTGCTAGAAATTGTGGTTCATATGACTGAGGAATTGGAGTTTTACCTTAATTTTACTTTTAATCTGGCCACATGTGGCCATATTGGACGGCAGCAGCTCTCTCAGAGGGTAAGGTCTCTCCATTCAACCTGGCACTCAGCTCAACAAATATGGGGGTCCCTTCCATGTGCCAGGATCCTTCTGGGCAGTGGGAGATCGGCAGTGACAGAACAAAGTTCCTGTCCTCACAATGCTTGCTGGTTGCACGGGGAGATAGTAAACACAAAAAATCATTTCATATGTGCAATTTCAGAATTTTATGGGGGAAAAAAAAGGTCAAGTCATGGGTAGACAGTGACTCTGGGTTGAAGGGTTGAGGGTGGAGATTTCAGGGAGGGCCTTCCTGGCCTCTCAGTTGAACTGGGACCTGAATGAATGCCAAGGAGTCAGACCTGTGGAGAGCTGTGGGAAAAGCATGCTAGGCAGAGGCAACAGCAAGCGCAAGGGCTCTTGAGCATGTTGCACTCAGAAGGCCAGGAAGGCTGGAGTACTAGTGTGCTCAGTCATCGTGAGGTAGGCAGGGCTGGGTCGCAGAGGGCCCCCCGGCCCTGGCAAGTTCACTTCATATGTGGAGAACTGAAACCAAAGCTGCTCAGCCCAGCGCACCCAGAACACTCCACAGAGATCTGGAGAGTCATCTCCAGTCCCCGATGCTCTGGAAGGGCTGTGACATCTGACCCACTGAGTTCCTTCCTCTGCTGAGCTCCCTTGGATCCGGCGACTTGCTGTGGGAGTATCAAGGCCCGGCCCTACCCTCATGGCACACAGTCAGCCTAGAAGAGAAGAGACATTAGTCAAGGACCCCATGAATGAATGTGTGAGTGCAGAACATGGAAAGAGCTAAGAAGGAAATGTATACATGCAACAGCAGAGTGTTAAATGTGCACTTGACCTGGCGTGGGAGCCCAGGGAGGCAGAGGGAAATGAACAACAATAATATAAGAGCAAATGCTAGATAGCCCTTATTATTTTAATGCCTCTACATATGGTAATTCATGTGATTCTCACAACACCCCTTCTAGGTCAGTTCTATTATTGTACCCATTTCACAAATGAGGGAAAGGTTAAGGCCAAGACCATGCAACTGGCTAGTGGCAGAGCCAGGATTTGGACTCAGGGCATCTGGCTCGAATACATGTGTAAATTCACTCTGATAAACAGGTGTGGCTCTCTGGAGACAGATCCCAGAACAGGGAAGAGGCATCTTCCTGCTTTAGATACTTCCAAAGTAGGCTTGACTGTACACTGTCTTTCTCCTTCCCCAAGCACCCAGAAACTGCCCATTCCCTACTGCACTCTCCCTGACAGCAGCCTCACAGCTGAGTTGCATGGGAAGGGCATTGTGCTGAGGGAGCACACAGCCTGGGCCTGGAGAAATCAAAGAAGGCTTCCCGGAAGAGGTCACACCAGAGCTGCATCCTGAAGGACAAAATGCTGTTTGCCAGGCAAAGGGTGTGGGGGATGTTTGAGGAGGAAGCAGCATATGCAGAGTCCTGGAAGTGAAAGGCAGGGAGCTTGGAATGTTTTAGCTACTGCAAGGGTTCAGGATGGGATGGTGGAGGGTCTGGGAACCCAATGGAAGCACTGCCTGCTGTCCAGGAGACTGAAAGACCCTGGAGTGGGTCAGGCAAATGCCCACATGCCTGCCTGTGTGTTTTCTTTGCTCCCACAAGAAGCCGTAGGTGAGCAGATAAACTAAGAGTGATGCTACAGACAGATGGAGCCCCACAAGAAAAGTCTTACATTTAGACATTGGACAACAGACTCAAACCCGAGGGCTTGTAACGTCCTTGGAAGGTGCAGACGTGGCCTTCTGACTCTATTGCGAGCCTCCCCGCCTTTGGTTGAATCAGCTGTTCCCCCAACACCAGCATCTGTCACAAAAGCTGTTCTTGTTCAGTTTGATGGTTTCCTCATTTTGTTTTATGAGATATCGCGTGCAACTGTCCCATTATCCCATCCTCACAGATTTCCCGTTTGAGCTGCGCTGAATCCAAAGGCTTGTGTGGGCAAGTGTGGGCACCCAACCACCAGGGGCTGCGATGTTAGTAGCAGAAAATGCGTCTGGGGTGCCGAAGGATTGGCGGTGGCCGGCAACATTTTGGAAACCCATTTAAAAAGCAGGTGCATTTCCTGCGCTTCACAAACACTCTTTGGGGTAAGTACTCTTATTATCCCCACTTTCCAGGCAAGGAAACTGAGGGCCTAGGAAACTTGCCTGTGTCACAGAACTAGTAAAAGTCAGATTCAAGCCCAGGCCATTTGATTCCAGAAGCTCTGGTGGGTGGTGGTGGGTGGTGTTTTTTAATCAATGTTATGGAAGTATAATATCCATTCAATAAAACCCATCTTTTCCCTCCACTTTAAATATTGAGATAATTGGGGCGCCTGGGTGGCTCAGTCGTTAAGCGTCTGCCTTCGGCTCAGGTCATGATCCCAGGGTCCTGGGATCAAGCCCCGCATCGGGGTCCCTGCTCGGCAAGAAGCCTGCTTCTCCCTCTCCCACTCCCCCTGCTTGTGTTCCTGCTCTCACTATTTCTCTCTCTGTCAAATAAATAAATAAAATCTTAAAAAAAAAATTAAAAAAAATATTGAGATAATTGCAGATTCACACGTAGCTGTAGGAAAAAATTGAGAGAGATCTCATGTACACTCTGCCCACTCCCCCCCCCCGCCAGTGCTAACATCTTGCAGACCTATTATACAATATTATAGCCAGGATTTTTTTTTCCCACCTTTTTGGGGGGTGGCAAAATATACATAAAATTTACCCTTTTAACCATCTTTGGGTGTATAATTCAGTGACACTAAGGATATTCACACTGTTGTGCAACAATTACCACCATCCATTTCCGGAACATTGTTACCGTCCTCGACTAAACTCTATACCCATTGAACAGTAACTTCCCCTGCTCCCTTCCCCTAGCTCCTGGAACTCATCCTTCTACTTTCTGTTTCTATAAATTTGTCTGTTCTGAGAAACTCATATAAGTGGAATCATACAATATTTGTCCTTTGGTGTCTGGCTTATTTCACTTCTCATAAAGTTTTCAAGACTCATCCATGTTATAGCATGTATAAGACTTTCATTCCCCCTTTTTTTTTTTGAAGATTTATTTTTATTTACTTTAGAGAGAGTGGGGGGAGGGGCAGAGAGGGAGAGCGAGAATCCCAAGCAGACTCCCTGCTGAGCGCGGAACCCAATGTGGGGCTCAGTCCCACAACCCTGAGGTCATGACCTGAGCTGAAACTAAGAGTCAGACGCTCAACTGACTGAGCCACCTAGGAGCCCCCAGACTCTCATTCCTTTTTGAGGCTGAATAATAATCTATTGTATGGATAGACCACATATTGTTTATTCACCTGTTGTGAACAGTTGGGCTGTTGTTGGCTTTTGGCTTTTGTGGAAAATGTTGCTATGAACATGGGTGTCTAGTATCTGTTTAACCCTGCTTTCAGTACAACCAGGATATTGACATTGACATAATCCATTCATCTTTTTCAGATTTCCTGTTTTATCTGTACTCGTGTGTATGTGTGTGTGTGTGTGTGTGTGTGCTAAGTTCTATACAATTTTACCACGTGTGTAGGTTTGTGGATCCAGCACCAAGGTCAAAATACTTGAACAGCTCCAACACCAAAAGGATCTTTCAAGTTACCCTTCCACAGTCACACCCACCTCCCTCTCCACCCTCCACCGATACCCGCTGGTGGTCACTACTCTGACATTCACTTCCAAAACTTTGTCATTGCAAAAATGTTCTGTAAATGGAACAATACAGTATGTAACCTCCTGAGATAGACTTTTTTCACTCAGCATAATTTCCCAGGAGATTCATCCAAATCATTGTGTGTATCGATAGTTTGTTTCTTTTACCGAGGAGTTGTAATCCATGGTCTGTACAGCCCAGTTAGTGTAACCATTCTCCTGTTGAAGGACATCTGGGCTAATTCTAGTTTTTGACTATTACAAATAAAGCTGCAACTTGCATACAGATTTTTGTGTGAACATACGTTTTAGTTTCTCTGGGATAAATGCCCGGGAGTATATTCTCTGGTATAGATATACTACAGTTTGCTTAACCATTCATCTAGTAAAGGACAATGTGGGTTGCTTCCAATTTGGGCTATTATGAATAAAGCTGCTATAAAAAATTGGGTGCAGTGTTTGGGTGAATATGAACTATTTCTCTGGGAAAAAATGCCTAGGAGTGCAGTTGCTAGATCATATCGTAGTTGCATCTTTAGTTTTTTTAAGAAATTCCCAAACTATTTCCAGCGCAGCTGTGCCATTTTACCCTCCAGCCATACAGGCTTGTATGTCCACCTGCACATACAAGGTGAGCTTTCATGGAGTCCAATTCTCTCAAAATAGATGACAGACTTAAAAGTAAATATAAAACGAGTGATCTAGTTTTATATATATATATATAATTTATAAAAATATAAAACTAGATCACTGATCAGGCACCCCTGATCAGTCATTAATTAATTACACTTACTGAGTCCAGGTAAAACTCCACAAAAGATGCGAAGAGGAAGACTTCTGTCTTAGGGTTTGCCAGAGAAACAGAACCAATAGAAAATACAGACAGATAGATCAGTAGATACTAAGGAACTGTTCACATGAGTATGGAGGCTGAGGAGTCCCAAGGTCTGCAAGCTGGAGCCCCAGGAGAGTTGATGGTACCTGTAATTCCGGTCTGAGCTTGAAGGCCTAAGAAGCAGGAGAGACAATGATCTAAGTTTCAGTCCCAGCCAAGCCTGAAGGCAAGAGAAGACCAATATCTCAGTTCAAAGATAGGCAGAGAGGGGCACCTGGGTGGCTCAGTCGTTAAGCGTCTGCCTTTAGCTCAGGTCATGATCCCAGGGTCCTGAGATCGAGCCCCACATCGGGCTCCCTGCTCCGCGGGGAGCCTGCTTCTCCCTCTCCCACTCCCCCTGCTTGTGTTCCCTCTCTTGCTGTGTCTCTCTCTGTCAAATAAATAAATAAAATCTTAAAAAAAAAAAAAAAGATAGGCAGAGAGAGTGAACTCTCCCTTACTCAGCCCTTTGTTCTGTTCAATTGGTTGGATGAGGCCCACCCTCATTAGGGAGAGAAATCTGCTGTACTCAGCATGTGGATTCCAATGTTAATCTCCAAAAATACCCTCCTTCACCAACACACCCTGAATATTTGACCAAGTATCTGGGCACACTGTGACCCTGCCAAATTGACAATAAAATTAATCATCACAACATCCTACCCCAGCCGACCCCACATGAGCCCAAGGCAGTGATTGGGAAATTTGAGACAGTGTCAGCACGCTGAACAACTGGATTGCACAGTGACAAACCATGATGTTCCTCTCTCCCTTATGACCTATCATTCACTCTTCTTCCCGCACCACCTCCTCTCCAGTCCCTCCAACCTCCCCCATCCATGAGGAGCCAAGAAATTGGTTGCCAGCTCCCCCCATCCAGATCCCAAGCTTTGGCTAAAGTGTTTGACTCAACATGGGGATACATCATATCCCTGTTCAGAGCTGGGCCCCAGAGCTTGCACCTGTTTTCCCTGGATCCTGAGGTTTCAGACCTTGGCGTTGGAAACCCCAAAGATTGGTTTTGAATCTTCCTGGCAGAAAAGGAAGGCCACAGGATAGAGGACGGGAGTGGGCACGGGAAGAAGACCCTAAGGGAGGGAAGCAGTGGGGGCACAGGACAGACAAGGAGAAGCAATCAGGAACTGAAAAGAGTCTTACCCCCCATTTATCCAGATACAGACCAATAACCCTCAAGTGGAAGCTAGCCTAAAGGAATATTTTGTTTAAATTATACAATATTTTCAATTTTTTTGAGCCTAAGATTCAAGAGGCATATGTTGCATAAAACTCAATATCTTCCTGGGCACCTGGGTGGCTCAGATGGTTAAGCATCTGCCTTCAGCTCAGGTCATGATCCCAGGGTCCTGGGATCGAGCCCCTCATGGGGCTCCCTGCTCAGCGGGGAGCCTGCTTCTCCTTCTGTCTCTGTCTCTGTCTCTTATGAATAAATAAATAAAATCTTAAAAAAAACAGAACAAAACTCAACATCTTCCAATATCCTTGACAGATCAGAAGACATGGTGACAGTGGGCACACATTCCCACATGACAACTGGCTAGAACTCTGTAGGCACTGCCCCCTTTGGACAGAGTATGTGTCCTTCGTTTTGCTACAGTCTCCACCACTCCCTGCTACCCACTGATACTGAGGCTTGGCATCATTCGTCGTTGAACACTGAGCTGACACTGTTTTTTTACTCCTCACCTGTCTCCTAGTCTATCTGACCTGCCTGGCCTTCTTGGGCACCTACTGTTTTGACCTCTTAGCTAGTCTGAGCCCTTCATGTAACAGAAGAACCAAGTTCAGAGAAAGGGACGGCCTGGTGACAGTCTCAAGTGAATCAGTGGCAGAATCGGGACCAGAGTTCCAGTGCCTCATTCTTCGGAAGCTCTCCTTGGCCTGAGTCATCAGGGCTTGTCCCTGTCACAGTGCCCAAAGGTCTTCTCCTCTGAGGCACTCAATAGGAAACTGAGGCCTGCTAGCCATCAGGACTCCCATTGCTGGGGACTCCAGACTGAAGAGAAGGGCCTGACTGCTTGTGTGTGGGCATGTGATCTGGACATGAACACCCAAGCAGCAGGAAATGTCTTGAAATCAGAGCTAACTTGGGAGACACAGAATGTACGGCACCTGGAAGGGGGTCAAAAGTGTTGTGGGCCTCGGGCCAGGAGGAAAGAAAGTTCCTGCATTTTGGTCATCGAGACGTTCCGCCAGAGCTGGCCACTTCTGCCTTTGGAAAGTGTTTCGCAATGTATGTGAGGACAGCTGAGATCAGCTGAGGATGGATAGGAGGGCGTGGCCTTGCATATTGATATGCTCCAGCCCTCAGAGAGGGAGCGTGTCTGCTGAGTGGCTGCTAACATCCCACTCACACGAAGAGTGCTTGAGTCTGCCGTTCTCATGACAGGTGAGTAGCCCCTCCAGGGTCAGAGTCCTAAAGGGGGGTTGGGAGGAGGCAAAGGAGCCCTCTGATCCCCCATGGGTATCTTGGTCTCTACCTAATTCCAGACACCAGTCTGGGGTTGGGCTCTTTGCATCCCCAAGTGCATAATGTCCCCTTTGTCTGTTCTCTGTGCATTTGGAGCTCCTGGAGTTCACCTGGCTGGTGGAGGAGGCAAGAGTGAGGCCACGGGGCTTACACATGGGCATCAGTATGCCCTCTTCAGAGTCCAGTGTCCCCCTCTGCATCCTTTGTGGCAGGAGAGATGTGGATTTGGGAATCTTTGTGCCCACATGGAAGGAGAGTTATTCTAGAAGCTGTATTCCCACATGTCTTCTGAAACATTTGGTCGGTCAGGGCGCCTGGGTGGCTCAGTCAGCTAAGCGTCCGACTCTTGATTTCAGCTCAGGTCGTGAGACTGAGCCCTAAGTTGGGCTCCATGCCCAGCGTGGAATCTGCTTGAGATTCTCTCTCCCCCTCCTCCCTCTCTTCCTCCCCCTTGGGCATGCTTGCTCTTTCTCTCAAAAAAATTAATTAATTAATTAACAAATTAATTAATTTAATTAAATCTTGAAACATTTAGTCAAAGGGTGGAGGTGATGGACCCAAGATGGGAGCCAAGGGCTCCTGTTTACTTGGGCCTTAATTTCTCCACTTTGCCAGAAGGCTGTGGGGGAGGAGAACAGAGGGCTTTAGCCTTGGGCCACCAGAAAGAAACCAGTCAGTCACCATGCCTCCTTGGGGCCCTTTGCAGGTGACAAGAACCCTCAAAGTCTAAGCAGGCCCAACTATGGCTCCATCTCCAGCCCGCCCAGCTCAGAGCCACAGCAAGAACCTCTCAGAACAACCTACCTGAGTGAGAAGATCCCCATCCCCGACACAGAACTGGTAGGAATGCTGGAAACTTCCTGGGGTCTTTCAGGACTGACAGCATGCTATCAGATCTCACAGGCTGGGGGAAGGAGGACTCCGGAAGACCATGGCAAGTTCCTTCCAGCTCTGAGCAGCAGTGACTGGCGGTGGCGACTGCCCTTCTCCTGCTTCCATCCTTAGCACTTGGCTGGGGGGCTCAGGTTTTGTCTAAAAATGATCAAGCGGCTTTCTGAATGAATCCCAGCTTTCTTACAGACAGAAAGGGGCCTGGGGGGAGCTCAGGCTGGAGCCTCAAGGATTTGTTGTAGTACTAAAGGAAAGGACTGGCTCGAGGGCATCGGGAGAAGTGAAGGGAACTGCAGGCTGTTTTCTAGGATGCCGTCGGCCTGAACTTCCAGAATCTTTAGCAGATCCTCAGGCTGCCAGGCCTAGCCCTGGAATGGGGTGGGGAGACCCGAGGCTCAGTGGACTCCAGAGAGGAGGGACTGTGGTTTGAGAAGGAACTGGGGAAGGAGGAGCAGGACCAGAGAGGCTTGACCCCAGAAAAAAAAGACCCCTCTGGGCTCTGAGGATCTGCTGAGTCAGGGCAAGCTTCAGGCGGACTGGTCAGTTGTAGGCCGGTTGCCAAATTGAACAGATCCAGAAGGCAGATCCACTATGACTCAGCAGATCCTGTTGCTTCCTCCCACCCCACGCCCTCCACGATCCCCCAGGGGTGGTAGCTCCAGGAATGGGTGGGGGGAAGGAAGGGGCAGGGCCAGACAGCCTGGGCTGATGAGCCCAGAGGGGGTTCAGCTGGGGGGCAGGCCAAGGCGCATTGCTACCGCCCCTCTACCCAGCATCTCCTCGCTTCACTCCCACCCACAGGGCGCATTCAGCCTGAGGAAGCTGTGGGCCTTCACGGGGCCTGGCTTCCTCATGAGCATCGCTTTCCTGGACCCAGGAAACATTGAGTCAGATCTTCAGGCTGGTGCCGTGGCTGGATTCAAAGTGATTGAGTCGGGGCACCCTGGGGAGGGCGGAGACCCCTCAACTTGCCACATTTCCCCAGAGTGGACTGCATGGCTGGTGTTGGGCGGAGCAAGCATCAAGTTCAAATGGGCCTGAAAAGGGTCCTCAGGGCTGCCCTGCCAGAGTGTGTGTGTGGGGGTGGGAGTGTTGGTCTTCTCCCTCCATCTCCTCTACTCTCTCCCCAAGGGGTGTGCTTGGTTAGAGGGGTACCAGCGGCAGCTTGGGGTTGTCAGACAGCACCCCCCGCACTGAAGGCCTCCCCCTGCTTCCCCGCAGCTGCTCTGGGTGCTGCTGTGGGCCACCGTGCTGGGCCTGCTCTGTCAGCGGCTTGCTGCCCGGCTGGGCACGGTGACAGGCAAGGACTTGGGCGAGGTCTGCCGCCTCTACTACCCTAAGGTGAGCTTGGAGGGTCTGGACAGGGAGCACCCACCCACAGACCCCAAACCCCAAACAGTTTTACAGCGTCCATGATCAAATAAATACATCATCTCAAGCGGGGCCTCACAAGTCCATTTGATAAATGGGAAGACTGAGGCTCAAACTAATAGCGCACAGACTGAGAGGGACGTTAGAGATCCCTGCTCGTTTTACAGGAAGGGATGTTGAAACCTGGGAAAGTGACTTGCCCAAGGTGCAAAATAGGCAGGCATTGGCTTGAGATGGTCATTGGCTGGGGTGGACACTGGACTTCCCTGCTGTGAGTGTCCGGGCAGGAAAACAGAAACCATGCCACAAGGGATTTCAAAGGTATTTAATGCAGGGACGCAGTCACAAAGGTACTGGAAGGGCTGGAGGAGCGAGGGAAGGGGGTGTTACCCAGAAATCAGAAAGCTGCTGGGCAGCTGCCCAAGAGCCATCATTTGCTGCCAAGCTTCTGGAAGCCCGGCCACCGCTGTCGCAATGGCCACCAATACCGAAGAGCCCAGGCTGCCTGGTGCCCTCGCCAGCACCACTGCCGGGAGCACCACTAGAAGTAGGGGGGAAAAATGATCTCTCCCTGCCTTTCCATCTCCCTTAATTGTTTCCTGCAAAACCTAAATGGAAGCCAGCGGGCGAGGCCGGCAGGGGTCTCGTGCAGGCTGCCAGCCCAACAAGATAGTGCCGGGTATGGAAAGCCATGGGGCATCAAGGACAACTGGCCCAACGTTGGTGAAGAGTCACCTCCTCCCCCCAGGTGCCCCGCACCCTCCTCTGGCTGACCATCGAGCTAGCCATAGTGGGCTCGGACATGCAGGAGGTCATCGGCACGGCCATCGCGTTCAGTCTGCTCTCAGCTGGACGGTACCGCCCCCAGTGGGCCCCAGCTCTCCAGTCCAGGGCCTCATATTTCCCCGAGTCCCTTTCACGCCGCAGTCCCCTCTGACTTAGAGCTGTTGTGCTGTGTTGCCGGCTGGGGGGCATCTGAGAGATGCTGAAATTCTGAGACCCAGAAACGTGAAGTGACTCGTCTAAAGTCACACAGACACCAGTCGCCAGGCGGCCTGGGGACTGCAGTCCCCAGGCTGGTCCCCCACCCAGCTGGGCCCTTCCTTGGGTTTTGTGCCATTTCCCCAGCTCCAACACACTCCCGCTCCCCTCTCCCTTCCCTGCCTGGGGCCACCACGTGGGTCCCTGTTCCCAGGAGGCCATATTCCACAGTCACCTGCCCTGGGGGTGGGAGTTCCAGACCCCTGCACCAGGCTGGGCTGACCCTGGCTGGCCACTCCGGTTTCAGAATCCCACTCTGGGGCGGCGTCCTCATCACCATCGTGGACACCTTCTTCTTCCTCTTCCTTGACAACTACGGTGGGTATGCCCCTCACAGGGGACCGGGTTGGGGGAACAAGTGAGTGTGTATAAACCATGCTCTGCTGTACTGAGAGGAGACAGAGACTCCCAGCTCCCTCCCTCTGGCTGTGTGGCCTTGAGCAAGTTACTTGGACGTGGGTTTCTTCATCTATACCATGGGGATAATAATAGCACAGACGTCACAGGGCTGTGGTGAGGATTCACTGAGGTCATATCTGTGAAGCCCTTGACACGGTGCCTAGAACAAAGTGCCCAAGGTTTTAGCCATTAATAATCGCTTACGTTCCAATTGTTGTTGTTGTTGTGATCCCTTGCCTTCCCACTAGGGTTGCGGAAGCTGGAAGCCTTTTTTGGATTGCTTATTACAATTATGGCCTTGACCTTCGGCTACGAGGTGGGAAGCCAAAGCCGCATTACCCTCCGCCAAGGCCATTCCTCGGTGCCCCTTGCAGAGCTGAGGGGGCGGGGGCCGCGGCCTCTGGCCACGCCCCCTAGCGGCCAGGGTCCGGGCGGAGGGTGGGAACGACGGCCCAGGGCTCGGCCCGACCAGGCGTCTCCCCGCAGTACGTGGTGGCGCGGCCGGCCCAGCTAGCGCTTCTCCAGGGCCTGCTCCTGCCCTCGTGCCCCGGCTGCGGCCGTCCAGAGCTGCTGCAGGCCGTGGGCATCGTCGGCGCCATCATCATGCCTCACAACATCTACCTGCACTCGGCCCTGGTGAAGGTGAGCCGAGGCGAGGGGACGGAGAGTTGCCTGCTCCCTTCCGCCCCCGCTCACACCGCCTCCAAGCCGGGAGCCCCGCCCCTTTGGCTCCTGCCTTCCCGATTTTAGGCGGGAAGTGAATCATTCTCTCCTTATCCAATATGTAGTAATAGAGGGTCTCCTGTGTGCTGGGAGCCAGGGGTCAGTGATGCAAAGACAGACAAGTCATCTGCCTTTCTGGGGCTTGTATTCTAGTGGGGCAGACAGACCAAGAGCCAGTAAACAGGTAAAGGAAACAAACATAGATTGTGAAAGATGCTTTGAAGGAAGGAAACAGAGAAATATGATAGAGAATGACTAAGCAGGAGCTACTTTAGAAAAGGTAGTCGGGAAAGGCCTTTGTAAGGAGGTAACCTTTGAGACATGAAGGATGGGAAGGAAGATCAGGGGAGAAGATATTCCAAGGAGAGGGAATGGCAAGTGCAAAGGCCCTGAGGCAGAATATAACTGGGCGTGCAGGAGGGGTGTCAGCTGACCAAGGCCTGTCCCAAACTGCCACGGGGAGGGCTTTAGAAAGAACTGGGGTTTGAAGGGAACATAGGTAGAAGTGTGAGGGTGGAGAATGTTGGGGGAGCCCTGAGGAACTTTGGCTCTTTCCTCCCCTCTGACCTTCTTAGTCTCGAGAGATAGACCGGTCCCGCTGGACGGAAATCCGAGAAGCCAACATGTACTTCCTGATCGAGGCCACCATCGCCCTGTCTGTCTCCTTCTTCATCAATCTCTTTGTTGTAGCCGTGTTTGGGCAGGCCTTCTACCAGCAAACCAACGAGGCTGCGGTGAGATGTACCTCCCCACACAGCCACAGCCGGCCTCCCCAACCCCCAAGCCCTGCAGGCTCTGCTGGGGACACCAGGCAATGCATCTGAGCCCTTTGAGTGTCCGTCCCGCGCTTCCGGCACTGGTAGAGGAGGGTGTCTGTGACCGGGCCTCTGGCTGAGACCCCTTCCCCACTCTGCTGGGGAGTCACGGCTCCCCCCAGGCAACCCACCCCAGGGGCGGCAAGGCACCGACATCCAAAGGAGGTGACTGGGAGGGAGGAGCTGAGTCTCGGTCCTAGGACCCAGCATTCCAGCTGTACCTTGAAGGATGGCCAGGATTTGTCCAGCGAACTGCAGGGAGGGCATTCTGGGAGTAGGTGCCTGCCTGAGCATGAGCACAGAGTTGGGACTGTTCAAGCAGTCCTTTTCTTCTCTGAGTCCTCTCTCCTGATCATCTTCATTGTTAGCAGATAAACCATCATTCATCCAGCAAAGATTTACTGAGTATGTGTTAGGGATCAGGCAGTGCCTTGACCCTGGGGATATAGCAGCCAATGATACAAAGCTCCTCACTGGCTCTCTGGGATTTGGGACCTGGGCCTCTCTCCTTCCTGAGTGGGTCTCTGTCACGCGGCTCTAACAACTGCTAGCCAGGTGTGGGTGCTTTCTGAATGCCAAGCACTGCAGGGGGAGGACTGGCCATGCCTCCGGGGACTTAGGCACTGCCACTGCCTTGCTCTGTGGCCTTAAATACCAGGCAGTCTCAGGGCTGTGGTAAGTGGGTCCAGTGTAAGGGAGAGGAGACTATTAGGTCACTGCCAACCAATCGCCCCTTTGTGGTAATGCTAGCCCTTACAAACCCAACAGAGCCCTGGAAACCGGGTTCCTGGGTGAATTCTCCTCAATTTTAGATGTTGGCAACAAATTCACATTACAGAGGAAAAACATTCGTTAGTCAAGCAAAATATATCTGGCCGGATTCAGCCCGCGGGTCACCAGCTTTCCACCCCTGGTCAAGACCTGGCTGTCTGATTTTCTGAAACTGTGCATCCCCTTGTGTGCATCTTCACATCCCCTTCCTACTGTCCCGGTGTCCACAGTTCAACGTCTGTGCCAACAGCAGCCTCCACGACTACGCCAAGATCTTCCCCAAGAACAACCTTACGGTGGAGGTGGACATTTACCAAGGAGTAAGCACCAGGCAGGGGAGGGCGTGGAAGCTAATAGTCCAGCCCCAGCCGGGCTCTTGGCCACGCCCACCTCAGGGCGGAGCCTGCGCGAGGGGCGGTGCCACAGGTCTAACCACACCTCGCCCTGCAGGGCGTGATTCTGGGCTGCGTCTTCGGCCCGGCTGCGCTCTACATCTGGGCCGTGGGTCTCCTAGCGGCCGGGCAGAGCTCCACCATGACCGGCACCTACGCGGGACAGTTTGTGATGGAGGTGGGGTCTGGGGCGGGCCGGGAAGGGCCAGGGGTCCCAGGTCAATGGGTACACCACTGGGGGCTCAGATACCAGCCTCATTGCTCCTTAAAGCAGCCCAGAGGGCGCTATTGTAAGCGCCCCCCCGCACCCCACCCCGGTTTAACGATGAGAAAACACGCAGAGAAGTGAGGTTACTGGCTCAAGCCTGCACACCCACGACTAATAGGAGCCTTTTCCCCAAAAGCTTAGTCTTAAGCAATCAGCTGTGGGGGGAACCCCCCCATTTTTCCTCATCCATCCTTTCTCCGCCAACTAGAGTCAGAGCTGCCCGCATTTTAGAGATGGAAAAATAGGGGGTTCCCCCTGGTGCGAGATGGGCTGAGGGACGATAGAGGATCCCTCCTCTGGAATCCCTAGTCCTGACCCCACCACCAAAGTGCCCACCCCACAACCCAGGGCTTCCTGAAGCTGCGGTGGTCACGCTTTGCCCGCGTGCTCCTCACTCGCTCCTGCGCCATCCTGCCCACCGTGCTCGTGGCCGTCTTCAGGGACCTGAAAGACCTGTCAGGTCTCAACGACCTGCTCAACGTGCTGCAGAGCCTGCTGGTGAGCCCGTGGTGCCTAGCATCTTTGCCCCGGCCGAGCTATACAGGAACCACAGCAATCCTCCATATGGAGCCTGCCCCCCACCCTTAACACTCCTCTAAACACACCTTGCCTTTAGGCAAGTTGTTCCCCAGAGGAACCACTATTGTCCCTATTTCGCAGATTGGAAAACTGATATACACAGTTAAGTGACCAGTGGAGAGCTGGCATTCAAACTCAGGCAGCCTGGGCCCAGAGCCCCCAAATGCTTTCTCCTGCTTAGAAGCCTCACAACTTTGGAAGGCACAGGGTGGAGAACCCAAGGCTCCGAGTGGTTAGGGGACTTGCCCAAGGGCACACAGGCAGAGCAAGACCGGAACCCTGCTCCACTCCTCCCTTCTTGCTGCATTGTGAGGGCAGGGTCCCTCAGCCCCATCCTCCTGCTTCTCCCCAGCTTCCCTTTGCTGTGCTGCCTATCCTTACTTTCACCAGCATGCCAGCCCTCATGCAGGAGTTTGCCAATGGCCGGTGAGTACTCCCCATCCCGAACGCTGGACTTGCAATTCTGCATTTGATCCTCACAACCACCCAGAGGTAGGAATTACCAGTATCCAGAGAAGCTCATAAAGGTTAAGGAACTTGTGCAGGGTCGCCCAGCTATCAAGTGTAGGGAACTAGGACTGGAATCTGGGGACGGGAGGCCGTTTCTAGAGCCTGAGCTCCTCACCATCTCACCTCAAACTCTGCTCTTGCCAAATCCTGCCAGTGTGGAGCCTGGAGGGCCCAGGAAACAGAAGTGGGCAAGGGGTCTGCTCCAGGTCCCACAGCCCGGAGAAGGTGGCTTTGTGTATCCCCTCACTCTCCTCCAGGCTGGCTTGGGGCAGTGGAGAGGAGATGCAGCCCGTCCTGAGCCTCCCTCCTGTCCCCTAGGCTGAGCAAGGCCATCACAACCTCCATTATGGCGCTAGTCTGTGCCATCAACCTCTACTTCGTGGTCATCTACCTGCCCAGCCTCTCCCACCCGGCCTACTTCGTCCTTGTAGCTGTCCTGGCCGTGGTCTACCTGGGTCTCACCACCTATCTGGTACTGTAGGGCCAGAGGGTGCCTTGGGGATGGGGGAGGCAAGGAAAGGAGGCAAAGGATGGAGGGCACTGGGGGAAGGGGGTGCACCGGGGCTTCCTGGGAGGTCTTGTTCTCTCCTGGACTCACGGTCGGCCCTCTCTCAGGTCTGGACCTGTCTCATTGCCCATGGAGCCACCCCTCTGGCCCACAGCTCCCATCAACACTTCTTGTACGGGCTTCCTGAAGAGGAGGAGAGGAGGAAGATCTCTGGATGAACTCCCACCCAGGGCCTGGCTGGGAGATGGAATGACTGGGGCAGACTGGCCTGCTGGAGTGTGTGGGGGCAGCAAGATGGAGTGGGAGTTTTGGAGGCAGGCCAACCTGGGTTCCATAGGAACCTGCTGTTTCCTAGCTTGGACAAGTGATTAACCTCCAGTCTCAGTGGTCTCATCTGTAGAATGGGGACAATACCAACCTTGAGATGGATATAAAGCACTTTAACACAGTGCCTGACACTTGGGACTTAAAAATAATAGTAACTCCAAAAATATTGAGCACCTATAGGAGTGACCAATGGAGGGACCCAGTTGGGGGCGGAACACAGGTTCCAAACTGGCTCTTAGGATAGTCTGATGGATGCTCAATAAATGCTAGTTCACTTCTCGTCCAAAAGAGCGGGAGAGCGGAAACCGGGAAAGCACGAATCCTCGAACAATTAGAAGCAGCCCTCTACTCGAACGTCAGTTCGCTCCTACTCCGTTAGAGTAGCCTCAGACTTTCTGTTCCACCCGCAACCCACTTTCCAGGCAGTAAAACGGAGGCGCAGTTGTCCCCTCTTCGGGCACCAGGTCGTGGAACCCAAGAGTCCGTGCCTCGGAGGCCCAATTAATTTGCTAGCTCCCCAGGGGACCCGGCGTCCGGGACTCCCACGCCGCGCTCTTAACGCTCCCTCCGCTCTGACTCCCAGCTCCCCCTAGGGGCAGGGACGGTCCCGAGCGCCCTCGCTCCCAGCCGCGGCCTCACTCCTCCCGGCCAGGGAGGAGGAGGCGGGCGCTCGAGCCTCGCGCCCTGGGGCTTCAGAATCCGCCCTGGCGAAGGGGCGGGGGGTGAAGGGGGAGTTGTGTGGGCGGGGGAACCCCTTCGGCCGCTGGGAGCCGCCCGGCACCCCTTCGCCCGGTGCAGGAGTTGCACTTTACAGACGCTCCCTGGGCTGTTTCTAGGCTCCCCCAAGTCCCTCCTCCTGCCTCTTCGGGTCTCCCGGACCCCAGCCTTTGGGCTGCGGAGAGCGGTAGCTAGAAAGGGCCGCCAGGCCTTTCCCGGGGTTGAGCCTGGAGCCGGCCTTGTGCCTGGAAGCACCCCCGTTTGCCCAGGATCTGGAGGGGCAAGCTCCGCGCTCTGGTTGGGGTGCTTGTTTATGAGAAGAATTTCCTCTTTCTTAAAAGGGCAACGATGCGAGTGGGGCCCTTAAGGAGGGACGGGATGGGACAGGTCTGGCCCAACCAGAGAAACGGTTGGGAGAGGGTACAGCACCTGAGCTGAAAGGCCGCTGTAGCCTCTTCTGGGCTTGGCCCTGGAGAGGGTGGGACCCACGCTAGCTGAAGAGGGGAATGGATGGGGGCCGGGTACTGGAGAAAGAGGCATCTTCCATACTCCTCTCCAGCTTCCTGGAGGTGTCTCCAGCTGTACCCCGGCACACCCCTCTCCATCAATTCACTATTAATTGGGTGCCATCCCTGTGCTAGAAGTGGGGGAGGGAGGCAAAGTCCCGAATTAAAGACGTCAGCTCTCAAGTTGCTCACACTCCAGTAGGGGGAGCCAGCTACGTTAAGTGACAGCAAATCACTCAACAGTGGGGTGAGGGAACAACCCAAGTGTGTGTCAGGCACACCTGGAAAAGAGTGAAGCCAGGGCCAGAGCAGGTAACTCCTGAACAGGATTTTGAAAGCTGAATGGAGAAGTGGGGAGGGCAGCCAAGAGAGAATGAACCTGCCAGGAGCGGGGGGGGGGGGGGGGGGGGGGG
>NC_138371.1:17111157-17190102 GCF_054177405.1 Leptonychotes weddellii | reverse complement strand
CCCCTCCCCCCCGCGCCCCGATTCCGGCCCGAGCCGGGGGGGAGGCCGGGCGCCCGGGCCAGAGTCCGGCCGGAGCGGAGCGCGCCCGGCCCCATGGACAGCTCGGCCGTCATTACTCAGATCACCAAGGAGGAGGCGCGGGGCCCGCTACGGGGCAAAGGTACTGGGGCCGCGCGGAGGGGGCTGCAGCCGGGGCGCCGCGGGATGGGAGGAGGAGGGGGCCGAGACCCTTCCCGGGTCAGTCGCCGCCGCCGCCCCGGGCGCCCGCCACTGCTGAGCTCAAAGCTCCCAGCCGGAGAGGGATCGGGGAGAGAGTTTGAACTCGCCGAGGCTCCGAGACGCGGGGCGGGGCCTGGAGCCACTTGGGCGCTCCCGAGTGCTCGAGGGGGGGAAACTGAGGCAGGGATAGAGAGTGGGTTCCTTCCGGGTCTCCCGGGCTGGCATTGCGCGTTGCCCGACAGTCACCCCCTCCCCCCCATTGGCGCCAATGAGGCTGGGAGATGGGTGGGGGTTGAAGAGGGCGCCTTCAGGCCACCCGTGAGGCTCCGCCCCGGGTCGCGGTCTGGTTGGGTCGCCGGAAGGGGCGCCGAGGTGACAGCGGGCTGGGGAGGGTTGGAACGATCTCCCGCCAACGCACAGCTACTATCCCAACAAACTTCCGCGTCACGCGTAGAAGCATTGAGCCCCTGAGAGGCACAAGAGTGGGGTAGCCACTTCTAAGGGTCGCTAGCGCACCCGCGGGAAGTCCCGTGCATCGGGCTTAGCACCAGGCGCCCCAGCTGCAGGCCCTTGGGCGCCGGGCCCGTGCACACACGCACCGACCCGGTGAGCGGTGCCGCCCGCCTGCCTCGGCCGGGCCCCCGGGGGCTGGAGGGTCTAGGCTGGGTGTCTGCCCCTCCCTGTCCCGGTGTTGACCTCAGAGGCTAGGAAGCCCCTCCGGGTCGGCCCAGCTCTGGCCTGGGCCTAGCTCCGCCCGAAGGCGGGGGGCCCGGTAGAGGGGTGGTGGAGGGTGGGCCCGTCAATCAGGCGGCGGATGCCGGGCTCTAGGTCGGAGGTCTGGGCGGGGCGAGGGCGGAGGAGGCGGGGCCGGCAGATGGCTGCGGGACATCGACTCCAGGCCCCCACTCCCAGCCTCTGCGCCCAGCCTTAGTAAGGACTTTGGACCCACGTGGGCGGAAAGGATGGGAGGAGGGCAGGAGTGGAGAGCAGGGCCCCCGGCCCCAGCCCTCCTCCGTAGGGGCCCCAGCGAGCAGGGGCTACTCAGGTAAGGTGGGTGTCAGGAGGCGTCCGCAGTGGGGCTGATCCCTCAGGAGTGATGAAGGCTGGGAGCAAAGAGAAAGCACTTTCCGTGGGCCCCTTCCAGCCAGCCCACTGCTGGATGAGGGTGGCTTTGTGCCCACACTAGGAGGATTTGTGGATACCAGAGGGGTGGCCTGGGGTCAAGGCTGTCAGGAGGATCTGGAGCCACGTTGGTGTATCTCCCTGAACGAAGGGGGCATGGCCAGACCCTCTCAGCACAGGAGCTCGCACCTGGGTACATAGGCACGACTCTGCAGCCTAGTGTGCACACCCCCACTTCGGGCCTCCCTGCTTCAGGTGACCAGAAGTCAGCAGCTTCTCAGAAGCCCCGGAGCCGGGGCATCCTCCACTCGCTTTTCTGCTGTGTCTGCCGGGACGATGGGGAGGCCCTGCCTGCGCACAGTGGGGCACCCCTGTTGGTGGAGGAGAACGGAGCTGTCCCCAAGGTGCGTGCTGGCCAGGTGGGAGCTGCGGGGGCGGGCATCTGGGCATGACCAGTCTGCAGGTCCTGTAAGATAGGGAAGGCCCCCTCCCAAACCCTGCACCCTCCCTCCCAGGCCTTCCCAGCCTGGCCCTGAATGCCCCAAGACTGCCACCCATGTGAGGGCCCTTCAGCCAAGGGAAGTCTGGATTTCTCCTGTAAGATGGAAGCTTTTCTCTCCCTTGGCTTCCCAGGTGGGGAAGTGCAGCCTGCCCCAGGCCCCAGTTGGCAGGGGGCAAAGCTGGGAAGGCGGTGGTCTCTCCCTGCCACCCCTGTGTCTCCCCAGGTAGAGGGCTGGGGGAGGGAAGACCCATGTAGGAGAAATGACGGGGCCTTAGGAGAGGTGCCCCCAACTACCTCACCCATCCCTGCAGCAGACCCCAGTCCAGTGCCTGCTCCCAGAAGCCAAGGCCCAGGACGTGGACAAGATCTGTGTGGTCATCGACCTGGACGAGACCCTGGTGCACAGCTCCTTCAAGGTGGGCCCTGCCCAGCAGCCCTCAGCCCCGGGTCTCTGAGGGGGCCTGCCCTGGACTGGGGGGGTGGTCTCTGCGGGCCCTGCGCCAGCAGCTCCTTTTCCCCCCACAGCCAGTGAACAACGCCGACTTCATCATCCCTGTGGAGATTGATGGGGTGGTCCACCAGGTGAGGGGCTGGGTGTGGGGGGGAGGCGGCGGGCTTGGCATCTGCCTTCCAGACCCCAGGCTCCTCTCACCAATCCTGAGCACCCCAGGTGGGACTTTGATAGAGATGGAATGTAAGGCCCCTGAGGGTGTGAGACTTGCATCCAAGGTCACACAGACCCTCAGGGACTTGGCCCAACTCCAAGGCCTGCAGGGAGTGGGGTTCCTCCTCGGCACCCCCTTGCCCCACCTTGCCCGGGACCCAGTTCAAGTAATTCAGGATAGGTTGTGTGCTGTCCAGCCTGTTCTCCATTACTTGGCTCGGGGGCCGGTGCCCTGCAGCCTTGGGGTGAGGGGGCTGCCCCCAGGCCCCTCCATTTGCCTAAGGCCAGGGTGGGGGAGGGACAGGGGATTAGTGATTCCCCATGAGGTAGGACCTGAAGCTAGAAGTTGGAGGCTCATTTTGATCCCCTTCTGGAAGGACAGTTGGAACGGCCGGCTGGCCCAGTGGAGCCCGCAGGCCCTGGGACCAGCCTCCCTCCTGTGCCCTCTCCTCTGCTCCCCCCTCCTCCCCCTCCTCAGCCGCCCCGCCCCTCCCCTCCCTGCCCAGGCCTGTGGGCCAGCAGTCCCCTCACTGGCCCACCCCCTAGGTCTATGTGCTGAAGAGGCCCCACGTGGATGAGTTCCTGCAGCGAATGGGCGAGCTCTTTGAGTGCGTGCTGTTCACCGCCAGCCTTGCCAAGGTGAGCCCCCCCTCCCAACCCTCTGAAGGGCTCCTGGGGCCACTTGCCTCCCCTCCGTCTCCATCCTGCAGCTGGATGGACCTCTGGGTCACCTTCGGCCCCAGATGACCCGTGATCCACTCTGTAGTACGCAGACCCAGTAGCTGATCTGCTGGACAAGTGGGGGGCCTTCCGGGCGCGCCTGTTTCGGGAGTCCTGTGTCTTCCACCGGGGGAATTACGTGAAGGACCTGAGCCGGCTGGGCCGAGACCTGCGGCGGGTGCTCATCCTAGACAACTCACCTGCCTCCTACGTCTTCCATCCAGACAACGCCGTGAGTGCCGGGCAGGACCGGGTTGAGGGCCGAGAGCCAAGAAAAGGGTCTAGCCACTGGAGCCTCCTTGGCCTCCCCACTGCCATGCTGGGTGGTGTCCGGGGCCTGGTGCCCTCCCGGTCCTCCTCCTGGCCCTCGGTGGCCTGTGCCTGCCACTCCCTAGCCTCATCCACCCGCTGCTGCGTTTCATACCTTACTGATCAATCGAGCCGATCCCCGTGCTTGTAGGGGGAGGGCGCCCACCAGGGGCGGAGGGCCCTGTTGCATACTGGAGCAGTTTCAATTTCTCAGACTGCCAGTTGTGCCCTGTTTGTGGGTCACAAAAATAATGTAGGGGGTCCTAGTTGGAGTTTTGAACAACAAAATAGAATAGAAGATATTGGAGTGCTTTGCACACAATAAGGTTAAGTATTTTATAAAACTGGCACTTTATTGAATGTGTAAATATGATTTACGGTGGGTTGCTGTCAAAAATGTCTGAAAACCGTGGGTCAGGGGCTTCCGGGGGGTGGCCCACCAAGCAGTGGGTGCTCAGGGCTGGTCTGGACATCCCACGCCCAGAGCCACCTGCCCTCCTCACTGCCCCGCATCCATCCGCCCAGGTACCAGTGGCCTCCTGGTTTGACAACATGAGCGACACGGAGCTTCACGACCTGCTGCCCTTCTTCGAGCAGCTCAGCCGCGTGGATGACGTGTACTCAGTGCTCAGGCAGCCTCGGCCCGGCAGCTAGTGAGGCGCCCTGGGGCCAGGAGCTGCCCCTGACCAAGGCCCACACCCCTCACACGTGGACTTTGCCTTAAGAAAACCCAGCGGCCACTGCTACCACCTCAGCGTCGTGGGGAAGTGGGCCCTCCCCACCTGCCTGGCCAGGCTGTGAACGGGGCAGTAGGCTGCGCCAAGGGCGATGAGCCTCCGGGTCCGTGTGTCAGTGCCTTAGAATCTCCTCCTCCTTCTTGGGGGATCTGTGGGGCCCTGTGTGCCGCTCCCCCTTTCTCTCTCTCTCTGCTGCCATGTTTCTTTGCTGCCAAATTGGGCCCCTTGGCCCTCTCTGGTTCTACTTCGGGGAGGGGCAGGGTTCCTGCCGTCCCGTGCCTTGGGCCCCCAGCCTGGGAACGGTGGACACCCAAGTGCCTTGCGTAGAGCCCTTTTCCCTGCCCTGTTTTCCCAGGGCCGTGATCGGGTCAGCTCTGGCCTGGAACGGTCTCCAGATGGCTGCAGTCTAGGCTGGAGCGGGAGGAAACAATCTCCCACCTCCTCCCTTGGGACTGATAGAGCCCCCACCAGTCTCTGCCTGGGAGGGCAGGGAGGGCAGAAGATCTGTTACCACTTGTGAAGGGAGCGGCGTGTGTCCTCTGGGACCCCAGAGTCCAGCTTCTCTAGGCTCATGAGCAGCCAAAGGCTGCTCCCCACACCAAGCCCTGACCCCTCACATCTGCCTTGACCACCCCAAGGCCCTGGGGCTTGGCTCCCCCAGCTCCTAGTGTGGGGGTGGAGGCAGGACCCCTTTGTGGTGCCATATAAATATGTATATGTGTATATAGATTTTTAGGGGAAGGGGAGAGGGAAGGTTCGGGGTAGAGAGAGACCCCCTCCTTCACCCCTTTCCTGGACCCATACGTTGTGGGGAGGGAGGGAAAGGATTTTTACATTTTTTAAACTGCTATTTTCTGAATGAAACAGGCTGGGCCAAGGGGCCCCAAGCCCTGTCTTCTGTCCCTCACACCCTCTTTGCTCCAGTTACTCATTCATTCATTCAAAACACATTAGCACCTTCTCTGTGCCCAGCGCTGTGCTAGGCCCACCAGCTGAGTGTCTAGGGGTCTCTGCACCCGATCCGGGGCCTCCCCCACCCACTCCGTACTTCACCGGTGCCTTTAGGGGAGCTGTAGGAGGTGGGACCCTTTTTGCGGGGCTTGGGGGTCTCCAGGAAGCCTGGCCAAGCTGTCCCCCCGCCCCCTCCCCCGTGCCAACCCACCCCCTGTCGCCCTCTGCCTCACCCCCTGCTGGCTGGGGGCAGCTCTCAAGACCTCCTGCCTTCCAGCTCTGACTTCTTTATCTGGAACCCCTTCCCCAAAATGCTGAGAGTCTGGAGGTCAAGGCCTTGGGCTCTCCCCAGGGCTTAACGGTTAAGGGGACCCACATACCAGTGCCAAGGGGGGATGTCAAATGGAGATACCATTGCCCCTCCGCCCCCAAGAACTGGGGGTGGGAGGGAGGATAAGGTTGGCCTGAATAGGGTGACCTTCCCATTTAAGTGCCTTCTCTGACTGAGAGCCCCACAGTATGCCAAGAACTAAAGAGAACGCCAGACCCCCATGCTGCCTCTGTGGTCATTGGGGGGACGTTGAAGCGGGGAGCGGTTGTGTGTCCCATGAGGCCACACCCCCCAGTAAATCCTTTGCGGGGGAGCGTGAAGGGAGTGGCTGCCCTAGGGCCCCGGGGCTTCAAGCGTGCAAGTGCGAGGTCGACGCCCCCCGGTGAGCGGCCCCGCGTGCACCGCTGTACTATTTAATTATTCTGCTTCTCATAGCCTCAGTTACCTGACCTGCAAAATGGAGAAACGCCCTCTGCAGAGTTGATTAAATGCCTGCACGCCGAGGGCTCGCTAGTAGTAGCTGTAAAGTAAAGCTGGGCTGCGTTCCTAGGGGAGGCCCCTGGAAGGTATTTGCAGGCAGGAGGGGTGTGGCCTCTGTCCCCGGGTAGAGGGGCGGGGCTCCGGCGGCCCCCGAGCTGGGCCTGGGGGGCGGGGCGGGTTCCTGGAAAGCCAAGTTCGGCTCCAAACGGAAGAACTTCGGCCGAGGCGTCGGGAAGGGCGGGCAGGCGGAGGCGTCAAGGTCTCCGGGGAGACGGTGGGCAGGCGCTTGGTCCCCTTGCCCTCCGCACCGCCCTCCCCCACCCGGCCCTCGGCGGCCTCTCAGCACCTACCGGCCGCGCCCTTGCACGAGCCTCCGGCCCACTTCCTGCCTCCGCCCCTCCGGCCCGGGCAGCACTTCCTTTGCAAAACTGGGCAGCCCCAGGCCCTGGCAGGAAGTGCCCTGCCGCCCCTCCCCGGCCCGCCCTCTCCTGCTTCCCACGGTGGCCACTAGAGGCCTCTCTGTCCTCGGTGACGCCAGCCTGCCCCTCCCCCGCCCACCCCCGGGGGCTGGAAAGATGGGGGCCAGCATCATTCACCCATCTCCGGGGCGGGGGGAGGGGGCAGTCTTCCCCCCCAATACACATAAACACACCGGACAGAAGGGAGATTTGCCCTTTCCAAAGTTGGTCTCTGTCCCCCCAGCTCTGGCTACCTTGCCCCTTCACCCCCCCCTCATCCCCATACCTTGTGAATCCAGCCTCAAGTCGGCTTCCCCGCGCCCCAGATGCTGGTCTGTCCCCCAGGTGTTGGGGGGCTACCTGCAGCGTGTGTGATCCGGGAACAGAAGCCCACAGCTCCCATCAGCTCCACTCTGAGCTGGAGCCCACCGGGGCAGGGTAAATACTCAGCCCTCCGTGCCTCCGCCTTCCTCCTCCCTCGGGTACTACTTGACTTCCTGCTCTCCCAGTAAACACTGGTTACCCCCAAGATTTGCATCCCAGGGGCCCTGACACACCAGGGAGTCACCAGGGTTCCCAGCTTTGAATGAGACCACAGTCAGTCTCTCCCCATCACCACCACCCACGCAGCCTTCACCCACATGGAGTTCAACTCAACCACATGTATCCGCGTTCTCTGTGTGCTGGGCACCATGCCAGGACCCAGGGACACCCCATGACTGGGCCATGCCTCTGCTTTCAAGGAATCCACACCCCAGTGCTGGGAAAGACACCTGAAATGCGGGGGGCCTGGGTGGCTGAGATGGCTAAGTGGCTGCCTCCTGCTCAGGTCATGATCTCCTGGTCCTGGGATCGAGCCCAGAGCCCCCGGTCTGGCTCCCTGCTCAGAGGACAGTCTGCTTCTGCTTCTGCTTCTCCCTCTGCTCTTGCACTGACGCTCTCTGTCTCAAATGGATAAATAAAATATTTTTTTAAATAAATAAATAAAACCTGAAATGCAATAAACGCAGTGTGAGAGATAGAGAGAGAACACGGAAGGTGGGGAGCACCGGGAGGGGGGCGCCTCAGCCCACCTGGGATGGCCTAGGAGGTTTGGAAAATGCTTCCTGCTGCCTTATGGCTCAGAGGAATTTGGGAAGGAGAAGCAATTCAGGTAAAGGTGGCCTAAGCGAGGAGGTGCATCAGGAAGGAAGCAGAACGTTTTGGGGGGGCAGGGGGGGACTGCCACAGGAGGGAGTATGGGAAATGAGAATTTTGGAATGGCACGCGAGGGAGGAAGGGTGGGAAATGGTGCTAGGGACAGCAGGAGGGGCCAGATAGTGCAGCTCTTTAGGCAGCCCAGTGGGTGCCATAGAGGAACACGGAGTGGGTGGGGGCGGTGCTCAAAGGCGGCAGCTGGATTTTGGAACCTCGACCAGGGGTACAGAGACATGAGACCACATGCAGAGACCACAGCCATGGTCCCAAATATGGGCGCCGGAAGCCTGAGCTGAGGCCAGGGCAGAGTGAAGCAGGAAGAGGATAGAAGAGATGGATGTTGAGAGGAGAGATAAACTTGGCAGGACGCTGTGGCTTCTTGGCTTGGGGGTGGGGGCAGGGATGACTGGGAGGGAGGAAGTCTTTGGAGATGTCAGCTGTGAGAATGTATCTCATGGGAGCCTGGTATGGGCAGATATTCACCCTTTGCTTGTTACACACACAGGAGTAGAGGGTGCAGGGGAGCAGTCACCCAATAAAACACTGCTGGCAGGGGTGTGAGCTGGTACAACCTCTTTGGAGAGCAATTTGACACTATCAGAATTATTTTTGAGGGGCGCCTGGGTGACTCCGTCCATTAAGCATCTGACTCGATTTTGGCTCAGGTCATGATCTTGGGGTCGTGAGATCAAGCCCCCCTTCGGGGCTCCTTGCTCAGCAGGGAGTCTGCTTGAGCTTCTCTCTCCCTCTGTCCCTCCCCCCTGCTCGTGCTTTCTCTCTCTCTGTCTCAAATAAATAAATAAATCTTTAAAAAAGTATTTTTTTAAGTGCAGATACCCTTTGATCCAGCAATTCCACTTTTAGGAATTTGTGCTGTGTATAAAATGTATGTACATTTAGACTTGTATGTATAAGGGTGTTAATTGCATCCTTGTTTGTAATACCAAAACACTTGAAATAACCTAAGTATCCATCAGTAAGGGACTGGTTAAATAAATATTGCTATATCTATAGCAGAGAATACCATGCAGTCTTGAAAAACAATGAGATGGAACTATTCGAGCAGATATAGGATGATCTCACAGCGAGAGAGGGAACACGAACAGGGGGGAGCGGCAGAGGGAGAGGGAGAAGCAGACTCCCCGCCGAGCAAGGAGCCCGATGAGGGGCTCGATCCGAGGACCCTGGGACCATGACCTGAGCCAAAAGCAGACGCTTAAGGACTGAGCCACCCAGGCGCCCCTAATTTGAATTCTTTTAGCAGGCATATTTATTAATTTTTTAAAAAATAAAAATCAGTTTAAAATGTAAAACACAGCTTTCTAAATAGAATATCAGAGATAGAAATCATAAATTCCATTTCTTTCCTTCAAACATTCATGGCACGCCTACCATGTACCCGGCACTAGGGTTCAGCAGTGAGCTAAACAGACACGGTGGGGAAATCAGGTGTTGAATAAGTAATTACAGAATGAATATTATCAAAGAAGTAAGAAGTGGTAAGTAAGGAATTTAAAACTTTCGTGCTTCTCGTGCCAAACCATCACCCTGGGATGACTTCTAATTGCAAAGGGCAGAATGTGCCTTTACAGAACCTAATCAAGATGTTAGATGTACTTTCAGTTTGTGGGCAATACTAGAGGAAGAGAAACAAGCTAAATAATACACAAGGAAAGACTCAGACAAACCCACAATGTGAACACACGACAAGACGTGTGTCCTTGACCCGGGTAAGTCAACATCAGGAAAAAAGTTGGACGACTGTTCTAGATTTACAAAATACTGAAGAGACATCACACTCAAAGGAAATGCATGATCTGAATTTGATCATGAGTCAATAAAACCAGCTGTTAGAGTCCTTGTGGGAAAACTGGCAAAATTTTAACTATGGATGGGATAGCAGATGATGTTAGAAATTATTGTTAATATTCTCAGGTGTGAAAATCATATTATAGTTATGGAGAATGCCCTCATTCTTAGGATACGTGTGACAAATATTTTGGGCTCAAGTATCATGATATCTGCAAATTACTTCCAAGTATATTTACTTCCATTAATTCTTGAATCCTTGAGGGTTGAGTATTGTACTATTGCGCTATTATTTACACTTTTCTATATATTTGACATTTACCATAATAAAGAAATTGGAAATGATTTTTTTTAAAGATTTTATTTATTCATTTGAGACACAGAGATATATATATAGAGAGAGAGCATGAGCAGTGGGAGAAGCAGAGGGAGAGAGAGAAGCAGACTCCCCACTGAGCCAGGAGCCCGATGTGGGGCTCGATCCCAGGACCCTGGGATCATGACCTGAGCCGAAGGCAGGCGCTTAACCATCTGAGCCACCCAGGCACCCCTGGAAATGATTTTTTAAAACATATGTTTCCCCAGTAGGAATGCTCCCACACTGTTGGTCGGAATGTAAAGTGGTGCAGCCACTGTGGAAGACAGTATGGAAGTTCCTCAAAAAATTGATCCAGTAATCACACTACCGCGTATTTACCCAAAGAATATGAAAACACAAAATTAAAGGGATCCCTGTGTTTATTGCAGCATTATATACAATAGCCAAATTATGGAAGCAAGCTAAGTGCCTATTGATAGATGAATAGGTAAAGAAGATGTGGTTTATATATATATATATACAATGGAATATTAATCAGCCATAAAAAGAATGAAATCTTGCCATTTGCAACAACGTGGAGGAGCTAGAGAATATAAATATGAAATAAACCAGTCAGAGAAAGACAAATACCATATGATTTCAACCATATGTGAAATTTAAGAAGCAAAACAAATGAACAAAGGGAAAAAAAAAAAAAAGGAGACAAGCCAAGAAACAGATTCTTAACTATAGAGAAAAAACTGCTGGTTACCAGAGGGGAGGTGGGCGGGGGGGGGGATGGGGGAAACAGGTGATGAGGATTAAGGAGCATGAGTGTTGTGATGAGCACTGGGTCATGTATGGAAGTGTTGAATTGCTATATTGTACACCTGGAACTGATATAACACTGTATGTGAACTAGACTGGAATTAAAATTAAAAACAAACAAACAAAACATATGTTCTCCCAAAAACTCTTGAGGCTAAATTAAAAGGCATGAAGCAAACTAGAGAAAAGTACAGCTTAAATTATAGGCAGATTACCAACCTTAATACATTAAACATAAACAACTCAACCAATTAATTAAAAATTCACAAAAGAAGATGTAGCTAATATATATATATATATATATGTCTTAAAATGGTCTCTTCCACTGGTAATCAAAATAACATAACTCAACACACACAATGACTGTTTTCTTTTTGGCAGTCAGACCAACAGAGAGTTTCTTAAAATCTGGAGCCTGGTGCTGGGGAAGATGTAGAGAGACAGGCAGTCTTCTGGGCTGCAGGTGGTACTAGAAATTAATGTGACTTTTCCGGAGGCCGATTTGCCTGTTCACATCTTTGATCTAGCAATTCCAATTTTAGGAGTTTATCCCAAAGAAATAATAAGGGATGCAATCGAATGGCAAGGATTTAGCAATAACAGGGGCGCCTGGGTGCCTCCGTCTGTTAAACATCTGCCTTCGGCTCAGGTCATGGTCCCAGGGTCCGGGGATAGAGCCCAGCGTTGGGCTCCTTGCTCAGCGGGGAGCCTGCTTCTCCCTCTCCTGCTCTCCTTCCCTCTGCTCATGCTTGCTCTCTCTCTCAAGTAAATAAAACCTTAAAAAAAAAATTTAGCAATAAGAAGAATCACCACGGCATTCTTTGTAGTATCAAATAAATGGATATAATTCGGAAGTCCAATAATGAATTATTGGTTATATAAACTATGATATCTATCTAATGGGTTATCATGAGACAATTAAAATGCAGTCACGAAATAATCATACAACATGCACAATAAAAAGGATAGATAGAAAAATAGATATTATATACATGTAGTACACATACACAGCATATGTACTTGAAAGAAATACTCGGGCGCCTGGGTGGCTCAGTTGGTTGAGCGACTGCCTTTGGCTCAGGTCATGATCCTGGAGTCCCTGGATCGAGTCCCGCATTGGGCTCCCTGCTTCTGCCTCTGACCCTCCCCCCTCTCATGTGCTCTCTCTCTCTCATTCTCTCTGTCTCAAATAAATAAATAAAATCTTTAAAAAAAAAAAAAAGAAAGAAAGAAATACTCAAAAATAAATCACTTGAAAGAGATACTCCACAGTAAATCACCGATTTATTTGTAGATTATCTCTGTAGTGAAATTATAAATGAGTTTTTCTTTTCCTTTTTGCCTGTCTGTATAACTGAATGAACATACACTCCTTTTTTTTTTTTAAGATTTTATTTATTTATTTATTTATTTATTTATTTATTTGAGAGAGAGAGACAGAGACAGAGAGAGCATGAGCAGGGGAGGGGCAGAGGGAGAGGGCGAAGCCAACTCCCACTGAGCAGGGAGTCTGATATGGGGCTCTATCTCAGGATCCTGGGACTATGACCTGAGCCACCCAGGCGCCCCTAGACTCCTTTTTATGCGGGAAAAAAGATGTTCTTTTAAGAAACAAAGTAGCACCTGCCGTGTGTTTACTCCTCTTTGCAGATTGTTGGTGAGCATGCTCACACGTGCGCACGCGCGCGTGCACACACACACACACACACAGCCTCCAGAACTCTGGGGAAGGTGTGGTCAGGAGGAGGGGCTGCCCTCACCCTGCCCACTTCATCCTGCCCTCCAGAGGACCAGGGCTCAGAGGGGACAGGAGAATTTCTGTAGGGGTCAAGGTTGGGGGGCAGCTGCCCAAGGTGCTGAGTTTGTCAGCAAAGCGGACTTCAGAGCAAGACCCACCCCGAGAGGGCTGCCCTGGTTTCCTGTCATCAGTGAGAAGGGCTGTCCAGGATCGGGGTTGGAAATGGAAGCCTTGGCTTCTGGGAGAAAGTGGCAGAGTCCAAAGGCACTGGTTTATGGCAGCTAATAAACATGCCAGGTGGAGTCAGTACCCGGGAAGGGGGTGGGGGGGCAAGAAGAGCACCCGTGCCCCCTCTGAGCAAGTGTCCTGCCGAGTGAGAGACCGGTTCGGGTGCCAGCCCCTTCGGTCCTGGAGGGGTCGCAAGTGTGAATCCCTGGCTCTGCATCCGGGAGTCCTGCCCTATGCCCTATGAGCCCTTCTCCCAGGGAATGAGGGAGGACGGCCGAGCCTCCTCATCTGGGTTGGGAGGAGGAAGGGTCCAGGCTCCCCTGCCTTCTGTGGCTGGGGCTGTCCACGCACAATGAGCGCCAGAGCCGTGGGCAGAAATGTACCCTATCCCCGGGAGCTCGCTCACGCCCAGCCAAGGGTGGGGCCCACTGGCTCTGGCTGTCAGGCTGTCGCTGGGCTCCACGGGCTCCCAGGGACCTGGCGGGCACCTGCCTCCCCACCCCCTCACCCATTCTCTCTCTCTCTTTCGCTGGGGCCCTATCTTCCCTTATATGGTGAAGGCAGTTCCTAGGGGGGGGGGGTGGGGACAAAGGTCGCTCTCCTGCAGCCAGCTTGCCATAACTCCCTGAGACCTCCCAGGTGGCAGCTGCCTCCCCCAGACAGGTAAGGCAACCCTGTGGGACACTGGGACAGTAGGTGGTGGGGGGCAACAGGACAGGGGGCAACAGGACAAGGGCCCCTGCTTCTTGCTGGCAGCGTAGGGCCACCTTGGAGCGGACGTGAAGGAGAGGCTTGGCACTCTGGAGCGTCTGGAAAGAGCAGGGAGCCCAGTGTGGCTTCCTGGGCCTCCAAGGAAAGAATTGTACAGTCTGCACTCCAGACAATAGCTCTTTCAGAGCCGCACCTGACGCTAACTTCACTTCAGGTGTCAACCATCCCGATGGCCCTGAATGGGGAGAATCTGGAGGCACGGGACTTTGAGATTTAAAACTTGGACACTCCTGGGCAAACCAGGACTAGTTGGTCACCCTGACCTCGCTCTGCCTCCCCTTCCCCTGCCCCACCCCGTCTCTCTGCCCATTTGTTCTTTATCTGAAACGGTTTCTTTCTTTGGGCTGCCATTCCCCCTGGCACTGCTGGGGCCTCGGCGCTCCTGGATCCTAGGATGTGAGCAACAACCCTCAGGAATTAGATGGGCAAAGACAGAGAGAGGCAGGGGGCTGGTGACTGGCAGGGCCCTTTTGGCCCCCATCCATGCTTGGTCACCCAGGCATGCAGCTCTGTCCCATCTCCCCTCCACCAGGACCTGTCATCTGGCCTTACCAGCCATGGTGGCCCCATGTAGCTGAAATGGGTCGGGGGGAGGTAGGAGCCAAGTCCAGACCAGGGTCTTGGGACATCCGGTCCAGCCCTTCCCAGGAAGCCTGCAAAGGCATCCCAGGTCTGCAAGGGGCAGAATCTGCAGCCTGGGATGCTGGGGTGTGTCCTCTCTCCTCGCTCTCACAGGCCTGGGGAAGCAGGAGGGTGTCCTGGGTTCTAGGGCCTGCCACATCCGTGTCTAGCTCAGAACGGCATGACTGGGGACTGAGAGCTGTGACAGCACTCCGCAGCTGGAACCCTGACAGCAGCAGGGTGGCAGTTAAGCAAGGAAAGATGGGACCTGGTGGTGCAGGAGCCCGAAGTCCCACCAGGGCTCCAGCACGATCCACCCCATCCATTCCACAGTTCTGTCTTTAAGCTCTGTGAACATTTGTTGAGCACCTACTATGTGCTAAGAGTTGGGGTCTGCACAGATGAACAGTCCAGGTCCTTGACCTTGGGGACCTCAGACTTAGAAACAGATCCTTTCATCACCATGTGGTTAGGGGGTCAAGAGTGGCATGGGTCCAGGATGCCTTGGAGCCCTCGGGGAGGGGTGCTTAGTCTAGCCTGAGGATTCTGGGAAGGTGTCCTGGAAGAAATGAGAACTAAACTGAGTCTAAAGGAGCATGTAACGTTCAGCCATGTGAGGAAAGGTGGGGAGGGCGTTCGGTAAAGGGAAGAGCAGGACTAAGGACATAGGGGGAGGGGGAGAAGCAGCCTGGGGGGCCAAGGCAAGCAAGCAGTCCAGCATCACTAGAAGGCAGCGAGCGAGCAGAGAGAGGTAGGGGTGTGGCAGGGGGCAGGCAGGAGGGACATTCAGGTGGACAGAGGGCAGGAGAGGGAGGGTTCCAGGGTGTTGCCCAGATAGCTGACTTTGGGGGGATCTGGGAGGAATGGCGCCCTTCCTCAAGTAGGGGACAGAGAATACTGGGGACCAGGAGTGAGGGTGGTAGCCAGCAAACTCCAGTTGAGGGAGAAGGCAGTGTATATGCAAACCTGGGGCCATGCTGTGGGCATGGGAGAGTGAGGAGCCCATAATCCTCCCACCAGGTCAGGAGCAACAGCCTCTCTGGGGAGGGCCCACCTGGGGTGGGGGGCAGGGGCGTCTGCTTGGACCAACATGGATGAGAGCAGGAGCCGTCGGAGAGTATCCGTGGGGGTACCCTTGGAGTAAGAGCTCACCTCTCAGGGCTGCCCTCCTCAGGATCCCCTTGCCCCCCACCCCAGCAGAGGCTCCCCCTTACCAGTTCAGGCTGCTAGGGGTCCCGGATCCTGATTTTCCTCTAGGGAGGGAGCGTACTGGCTTTTCCAAATCCCTGCTCCCCCAAATCTCCACTCATCTGATGGGCAAGAAGCGCCTACTCCTGTCTACCCTCAATTCCTCTTTTTTTTTTTTTTGAAGATTTTATTTATTTATTTGAGAGAGAGAGAGAATGAGATGGGGGAGGGTCAGCAGGAGAAGCAGACTCTCCACTGAGCAGGGAGCCCCGATGCGGGACTCGATCCCAGGACTCCAGGATCATGACCTGAGCCGAAGGCAGTCGCTTAACCAACTGTGAGCCACCCAGGCGCCCTACCCTCAGTTCCTCTTGCTGCTCGCTCCTAGGATCAGAGCATGTCCCTAGAGGTCATCTGGTTGACCCGACCCTCCCCCCATCTCTAGATGAAGAACTGGGCTCATGTTCATAGAGCTAGTGAGTGTCAAAGAATCTGTCTCGGAGAAAGGAAGATGTAGACCAAGGTGGTAAATGAAATAACACAGAAAACATTTTTCTCCTTTGTACCCAAATTGGTCCTACTGACCCAGGGGTCCTGGGAACCTACGGTCTCTGTGGGTTGAGAAATACCTCATAGAGGGGCCATGGCCCACAAGGGCATCGGACAGGGCCCAGGCACCAGGGGTTCCTACACAGCGCTGGTGACCAGATGTGGTCCCCTGATCTGCCCGAGGGGGTGCTAATCAGAGGCTGGGCAGGGAGACCTTGACCCAGACTCCAGAATGCTGGGGAGAGAGGTCACCCCTCAGGACTCAGAAGAGGGAGTTTCCCAGCAGTAAAGGGCCAGGTCATTGTTCCAAGAGGTGACTCAGAGTCAAGGTGCCATGAGAGATTAGATAGGGAAGTTCCAGGCTGTCAGCGCATGAAGCCTGACCCTCGGGGCCACATGACCTTTCATTCATTGTTCATCAATTCAAGGAGCATTCAAGGAGCCTTCTTGGAGGGCAGATCTGTGCCAGGCTGTGCCAGGCTGGGTGGTGGGCTTGGTGGGGAATGGGGGATGAGAGTAAATGGGGACAAGCCGATCCCCACCCTGGCTCATAGCAGAGTCTCTGGGAAGTTTTTTGTTTTAAAGATTTTTATTTATTTTAGAGAGAGAGCAACTGAGTGGGAAGGGGAGGGGGGAGGGGAGGAGAGAGAGAGAGAATCTCAAGCAGACTGCGCTGAGCATGGAGCCCGACATGGGGCTCCATCTCACAACCTTGAGAACATGACCTGAGCCCAAACCAAGGGTTGGACACTTAACCGACTGAGTCACCCAGGCGCCCCTCTCTGGGAAGTTTTAAAAGTCCACATGCTCCGCTTCCCAGAAGGCAGAAAATAGAGTACCCAGGCCTGGGCCCCACCCAGGCTAATTAAATCAGAGTCCCTGGGGATAGACCTGAGCAGCATCAAAGCACTGGTATTGTTTAAAAGCTCCCTAGGTGATTCTGATGAGCAACTGCAGCAGGGAATAGAGCTACAGGTGAGAACAGAATGAGCCATAAAAGATACCATAAAAGAAGCTTGGGGAGGGAGGTTTCTTTCAGCTCAATGGGTGGAGGCTGGTTCACACTGGGAGAGTTCACTCTGTCATCCACTCATCCACCCATCCACCCATTCACCATCCATCCATCCATCCATCCATCCATCCATCCATCCATCCATCTACCCATCCATTCCATCCATCCACTCACCTATCCATCCATCCATCCATCCATCCATCCATCCATCCATCCATCCATCCACCCATCCATTCTATCCATCCATTAACCCTTCCAACCATCCATCCATCCATCCATTCCATCCATCCATTAACCCATCCAACCATCCATCCATCCATCCACCCATCTACCCATCCAGTCCATCCATCCATTCACTCATCCATCCATCCATCCAACCACCCATCCATCCACCCACTCCGCAAAGCGCTCACATGGTGTTAGATGCTGGGGGTTCAGTACTGAGCAAATATGATCCCCACCCTTGTGGGGACTAGATCTCGAGCGCCACCAGAACAGTGACTGAGGGGTGTTTGGGGATAGCTAGGAAGGAACACGAAACTGCCGCATACACTTTTTCTACTGTGGTAAAATACACATAAGATTTACCATTTTAACCACTTTAACGGACACAGTCCAGGGGCGTTCAGAACAGTCACGATGTTGTACACTACAACCATGGCCACTGTCTAGTTCCAGAATTTTTTCATCATCCCAGATGGAGACTCTATGCCCACTAGTAGGCCCTCCCCTCCCCCCACCCCAGCGCCTGACAGCTGCTGATCTGCTTGCTATGTGTATGGATTTGCCTGTTCTGGATGGTTCATATAAATGGACTCACACAACACATGGCCTTTTGTGTCCAGTTTCTTTCACGAAGCATAATGTATTCGAGGGTCATTCATGTTGCAACATGTATTAGCACTTGGTTCCTTTTTGCGACTGAATAATCTTCCATTGTGGAGATATATACCACGTTTTGTTGCTGGACATTTGAGTTGTTTCTACCTTTTGGTTATTGTGAATAGAGCTGCTATGAATTTCAAGTACAAGTTTTCTTTGAACACCTGTTTTTCCTTTGGGGTAAATACCCTTTTTGGCTCTTATTTATTCTTCGCTTTCCTTTTTTTTTAAGCAGTCAACATGGCTCTGATAAAAAATTTTCAAAAAGAAAAAGTGTTTGGGGCTAAAGAAGGGCCTTGAATGGCAAGCTAAAGAATGGGGGTTTTAATCAGGTAATAGGGAGTCAGGGTAGGGGTTTGAGCAAGAGAGTGACAAGATCAGAGCTGGGTGGGAAGACTGGAGGCTGGGCCCTCGGGCCAATCAGGGGCTGGGGAGGAGCGCTAAGCCCTCACCTCCCCAAGTCCCTGAGCCCTGGCCTCTGGAGCTGTTGGGAGCTCTCCAGGCCTGTGCTGGAAGGAGAGCACCTGAAACGCTCCCAGCTCCTCAGTCCTTGCTCCCACAACCCCCTCCCCTAGGCTCATCCGCCATGACCAAACTGAGCGCCCAAGTCAAAACCTCCCTCAACATCACCACCCCCGGGGTGCAGATATGGAGGATCGAGGTGAGACCCGCCTGGGTGTTGGGGGCTCTGCAGGCTGGGGTGGACTGAGGGAAGGAAGGAGCCTGAGATTGCTCTGCCTTCCTGGGGTTCAAGCCCTTGGTGCCTGTCCCCAAGGCCACCCTCCTCTTTTCTCAGACCTCCTCCTGCTCCTTTTCCTCCTCCCATTGTCACATCCAGTCTTCTGGTCAGCTTCCTCAGCCCTCCTCCTGCTGGTTCCCTGCCTCTCCCAGCTCTCCCTGGGGTCAAGGGAGGCAGGGCAGCTGGGGATTCTGGGTGGTCCAAGGCAGCCCCTCTGAGCTCCTTCCTCTCCCTAGGCCATGAAGATGGTGCCTGTTCCTTCCAGCACCTTCGGAAGCTTCTATGAAGGCGACTGCTACATAGTCCTGGCTGTGAGTGGGGGGGAGCACGGGAGGGTCTGAGCCGACAGCAAAGGCCTCTGCAGTGTCAGAGAGGAAGTTTGAGGCTGGGGGCGGGAAGGAGGGCTGGCCAGGTTTTACCCCTAGCCAGCATGGGCTGGGTGTGCCCAGGGGCCCCGCCTTTGGTAGCTCTGCAGGGTGAGAGGTAAAAGAGGCTCTCCCTGCCCTTGGCTCACTGAGCTCCCACCCGAGGTGAACTTCTTTGAATTTATAGTCGTGGGGACCCTCTGAGCAAGTAGGATGTCACCCTACCTCAGGTCCACATTTCCGAAATCCACAGTCCCCTTCGTTTCACCTTCTTGGTTTTTGCCACATCCTGTACTATTTAATGCATTTGTATTTGTCCTTATATTGATGCGCTTTTCAAATTTAAATCCATTTATTTAAAAACACAACTCCACATCATTATCATAATAAGTGGAAGGTGGTGTCCCAGGTCACAAACAGAAAGTAGCTATAAAATATTTACTTTAATCCTTTCCTCTGCACATTGGCTTGCACACCACCGAATCGCCTCACAGACCTGACGGAGCACGCACCTCACCTTGGGAAATGCTGCTCTAGGCAACCAACTTATTTCCAAGACGAGAGGAGCAGGACCCTGAGGGTCTCTGAGAGCCTGTGGCGGGGTGGGGGCTGAACTCTCGGCTCCTGACCACCCGCGCCGTGCGCTTCCCGCCTCCCCTTGCCAAGCTCACCCGAGGCCCAGGCCCCCTGTGTGTGCGAAACCATGCAGAGCAGGGAGGCGGCGGGAGGGCGTGGGAGCCCAGGGCCTGGGGCACACCACGCATCCCCTGTCCTCCCTAGATCCACAAGACCGGCAGCAGTTTGTCCTATGACATCCACTACTGGATCGGCCAGGCCTCGTCCCAGGACGAGCAGGGGGCGGCTGCCATCTACACCACGCAGATGGACGACTTCCTGAATGGCCGGGCCATCCAGCACCGTGAGGTCCAGGGCAACGAGAGCGAGGCCTTCCGAGGCTACTTCAAACAGGGCCTTGTGTACGGAGGGGTGCGCTGCCGGCGGGGAGGGACGGAGCTCGGGCCAGCGCGGGGAGCCTCTCGGGGAGACCCACAGTGGGCTTTTGGAGACCTCTGTTCTTTCAGCTTCCCTGCCCCCTTTCCTGCTGCTGCCCCATCTTTGGTCTTTATCCCTCTGTCTTTAGCTGCCCCAGAGGCTGTTGTGAAAGTCTGCGCACCATGAATTTTTGTAAATCAACCCCTCTTTGAATGTTCTGGAGAGCTCGGTACCGAAGGAGGCCTTCCAGGGCATCACATCAAGTCTTCCCTCTGGCCCATGGGCGGATGGCTACTCTCCATTCTCTAAAGGAACACTTTCACACTCAACACGCCGATTTCTACCTTTTCTTGAAAAGTCTGAAGTTCTGGCCTCTGGGCTTTTCCCGTGGAAACACACAGTCAAGAGCCAAGTTGCTACTGAGCAGTAGGATAGGCCGGGAGCTCTCCAGTGAGCCACGGTCCCCACCCCTCCCTTTCGTCTTGCTCCTCTTCTTCCCATACTCAGAGCAAGGGCCCATCCCTTTGGGCATTTGAGCTGGCATCTCTCCTGTCTGCTTGGGCTGCCCTAGCAAAATATTCTAGAATAAGTAGCTTGGGTCACAGAAATTAATGTTCTCACAGTTCTGGAGGTTGGGAAGTCCAAGATCAAGGTGCTAGCTGATTCGGTTGCTGGTGAGAGCCCCCTTCCTGGCTTGCAGACAGCCACCTTCTCGCTGTATCCTCCCATGGTGAAGCGAGTGAGCAAGCGCTCTGGTGTCTCTTTCTATAAGGGCGCTAACCTCATCACGGAGGGCCCACCCTCAGGACCTCATCTAAACTTTATCAAAATCTACCCCTCCCAAAAGCCCCATCTCCAAATACCACCACACTGGGGTTAAGGCTTCAACATAGGAGTTTGGGAGGGGACACAATTCAGTCCATAGCATCTCCCCTCTCCCCCTTCCCTGCAGCCTCCTGCCCTCCGAGTTCTGTCCTGTCCTTCCATCAGTCCACATCACCATGCGCCCTTCTTTGCGGGCCCTCTCAGCAGGGCAGTGTCTGCGGGGCGGGGAGTGAGGCACCTAGGGTGCAAACTTTAAGGAGGCTGAGGAAGGTCACACACATGCACACAGAAGACTGACCTTGCACTTGCATGATCCTGAGAGCGAGTACCTCAGAGTGGGCAGCTGAGGCACCTCATGCACCTCAGCCTAGTCCCGGGCCCAGCCCTCAGATGGCCCCAGTGGCAGCTGGGCACCCCGGCTCTGTCACGCCTCCTCCCAGCCCGCTCACTCCCTTGGGTCAGCTCCGTCTCTTCTCAGGATCCAGAAGGGGGGTGTGGCTTCTGGCATGAAGCAGGTGGAGACCAACTCCTACAACGTCCAGCGGCTGCTGCATGTCAAGGGCAAGAGGAACGTGGTGGCCGGAGAGGTGGGCATTGGCCCGGGCCCTGGGGCATGGCCTCCTGTGTCCCCTCCCAGCCTGGGGGGAGGGCAGAGGCCAAGGAGGGGTGAGGGCAGGGAGGAGGCAGGGAAGAGCCGTGGACTGTGGCAAGTATCTGAGTGGAGGTTGCAGCTCCCCTCTGGCGTTCCAGGTGGAGGTGTCTTGGAAGAGTTTCAACCTTGGGGATATTTTTCTCCTGGACCTGGGGAAGGTTATCATCCAGTGGAACGGGCCAGAGAGCAACCGCATGGAGAGACTCAGGGTAAGCGCTGCCCATGCACCACCCCTCTCCCCAGTCCCACCCACCCCTCCCCCGCCAGTCACACTCGCCAGACGTCTGCCACCCCCAACCTGCCCCCACGTCCCCAGGCCCCTCTCGGCTGACTGCCCTGGACGGTGTGTTCCAAGGTAGATCTGAGTCTCCGTGTGTATGTGGAGAGGTACGCATGCTGGGGTTTGCATGAGTTCCGGGACTCAGCCACTGAGGTGTGACAAGTCCCTGTTATGTGGTGGACCCTGTGCCAAGCATTGCGGGTGCCGTGGTGAATGGCCTCCAGCTGGCCATCGAGCGGGGGACACAGACATGAAGGGAGTAACTGAGGAGTGAGGGGTGGGCGTGTGACATTGGGGGTTCTGGGAAGGCTTCCTGGAGGAGGTGGGGTGGGGGAGGGAAGGCCCTAAGGCAGGGGAGAAGTGGCCGGTGCCGGGCAATGGATGGCGATTACAGGGAGCTGGGAGAAGGGAGAGGGCTCGCTCTCAGGGCGTGTTCGGGGGCCAGGAGGCGGCATGAGAAGGCTGGGGTCCGTTCTCGGTGCTCAGGAGGTCTGAAGGTCGTCCTGACTTCTGAGTGGAGAAGGGGTGTGGAGGGGCTGCGGGGATGCAGGGAGCAGGCGGCCCTCTGCGTGAGGATGGGAGCAGGTGCCCCAGGCCCCGGGGACAGGAAGGGGGGATCCACTGGCCTTATGCGTGTGGCGGATGGGGCCGAGGAGAGAGGGGCGTTGTGCCTGAGCCACCATGGAGTGGATGGAGTGCCATTTCCCGAAATGGGAAAGACCAGGAGCAACAGATTGGGGAAGGTGGGGGGGACCGAGTTCAGTTTGGGGCATCTTAAAACAGGTTATCATGGAAGTTGGGTAAATGAGAGGAGAGCAGAGAGCTGCTCTGGGGACAGAAATAGGAAGAAGTCCCGGGACTGGGGCTGGCAACTGAAATGCCAGTGTGTAGAGCAGTGGCCGCTAGGCTGAGGAGGGGGAGCCAGGGTGTGTGTGTGCGTGTGTGTGCACATGAGGAAGTGTGCCGTGCACGCGCGTGTGTACATACTTGCGGCCGTGTATATGCACGTGTGTGTGTGTGCACGCGCGTGCACATACGAGCTCACTTTGGGGCAAAGAGACTGAGTGCTTTGATATCCAGGGCTCGGCTTTTGTCCAAAACTGCAAAGTAAAATCACAAATTTCAGTGTCAAAACAGAAGGCCCAGCAAGTGCACCCCAAATACCCTCCTGCCAACGAGAAACCTGCTTTCCCATGGGGTTCACTTGGTGCACTCTCGGGGGTACAGGCAGGACAGGTGCCTCGTCCCCTGGGGCTGCCGGAGGGGGGCCCAGGCTCTCCTGGCATGGCTGGGGGTGGCGGACGCGTACCCATCCCCCCCGCCGGCCTTCACGGGTCACTGGGGCCTCCCTGCAGGGCATGACCCTGGCCAAGGAGATCCGAGACCAGGAGCGGGGTGGGCGAACTTACGTGGCGGTGGTGGATGGGGAGAATGAGAAGGAGACCCCGAAGCTGATGGAGATCATGAACCACGTGCTGGGCCCGCGGGGGTCACTGAAGGCCGCAGTGCCCGATGACGTGGTGGAGCCGGCGGTCAAGGCCGCCCTCAAGTTGTACCAGTGAGTGTCCAGCTGGGCTCCTTGTGGCCGCGGGGCGCTCCCCCGGGGGGTGGGAGGGTTGGGCTGTGGGACCCCCCCATCCCTGCTGTGCCTTTGTCCTGCAGCGTGTCTGACTCAGAGGGAAAGCTGGTGGTTAGAGAAGTCGCCACGAGGCCCCTCACCCAGGACCTGCTCAGTCACGGGGTGAGAGGGCGTGCAGACCCCCAGCCCCAGCTCCCATCCCGCTGCACCCTGCCCAGTCTCCCCCAAGCGGGAGCAGTGCCGGGGGCTGGAGCGGGTCTGTGCCTGCCGCTCTGCGGCCCGGCACCACCGGCTCAGGCCCCCATGCTGCATCCTTGTCTCCCACCTCTAGGACTGTTACATCCTGGACCAGGGGGGCCTGAAGATCTACGTGTGGAAGGGGAAGGATGCCAACGCCCAGGAGAGGACAGGAGCCATGAACCAGGCACTGGTGCGCAGGGGGGTCCGGGAAGGGAGAGGGGAGAGAAACAGACGCAGCAGGGGGAGAGGAGTGGGGTCAGACCCGGTGTAGCGCTAGGCAGAGGCCTTGGAAAGCTCTGGGCCTGACCCAGCTAGGGGTGCTGAGGGTCAGTTCCGTAGCTGTCTTGGGGGTTTCTCTGCACGCCAGGGGGCCAGACTCCAGGCCACCTGGGGGCCTCCTCAGGGTGTGAGCTCCCACCTCAAGCTCGGTTCAGAGAAAGGGAGAAATGGAGGTTGGCCTTCCCGCAAGAGGGGATTGGGTCAGCCGGCGGGTTGGGACCAAGTCAGAGTTTGGGGTCATTATTAGGGCTAGAGTCAGTAACCCTAGCTGGCTTGGGGTCAGCATTAGAATGGGGGTTGGGTTCAAGGTTAGAGATGGCAGCTGATGATTGGGGTTAAAATTGAGGTAGGGTCAAGTTTGGGGTCCCTTTGGGTTTTGGGGTTGTGGCCAGAGCAGGGTTTAGCTTTGGGGTCAGCACTGGGACTGGGGTTGGGTTCAAGTTTGGGATTGGGACCAGGGATAGGTTTGTGGTTCGGACTGGTTGGGGTTCGAGCCAGGTTCTGGCTTGCATTGGGGGCGGGGCTGTGGGGGGCTAGGAGAGGGACATAGACTCAGCCACCCTGTTCTCTTCCTAGAACTTTATCAAAGCGAAGCAGTACCCGCCGAACACACAGGTGGAGGTGCAGAATGATGGGGCTGAGTCAGCTGTCTTTCAGCAGCTCTTCCAGAAGTGGACCCTGCCCAATCGGACTTCAGGCCTGGGCAAAACCCACACCTTAGGCTCTGTGGGTGAGGGCCGGCCCGAGGCAGGGTGGGGTCAGGAGCCGGAGTGGGGCTAGGAGGGCCCCTGCACCTGTCCTCCCTCCCAGACACGCCTCTTCCATGCGCTCTTTCCCGCTGGCGCTGGGCTCCCCCGGTGGGGGGGGGACACGAGGGAACATGAGTAAACTGAGCTGTCACAAAAAGGAAGCTGAGAAGCACCTGTCTTTCCTTTGGAATGGGGTTGTCTCCCTGGAAACCAGATAGCGTCAGTGTCTCACCAGACAATATTTGCTGAACGCAAGCTCAGTACCAGGCCCCTGGAAGAGGATGAAAGGGTTGTCCCTCTCCTGGCCCCTCTGGGAGGCCCTGGTGAAGCCCGGGTCTCAGGGATGGGAGATGGGGTTTCGCATTATAACTGCCACTCTCCAGCTCTGTGACCTTGGGTAAGCCATCCGATCTCTCTAGCCTCAGATTCCCCATCTGTAAAATGGATCTAAGAATTGTAGTCATCACTCAGGGCTGTTGTGAGGACCTGAGGGACCTCAGCTTATGACAGCTGGTGTCCTGATCCCCCCACCCCCCCAGCCAAAGTAGAACAGGTGAAGTTTGATGCCACATCCATGCACGTGCAGCCTCAGGTGGCCGCCCAGCAGAAGATGGTGGACGACGGGAGCGGCGAGGTGGAGGTATGGTGAGGGTGGGAGGCGGGTGCTGGGTGGGGCGGGGTCGGCGGAACCTGTCCTGGCCCTCATACCAGCTTGGTACTGGCCCCAGGTGTGGTGCATCGAGGACCTGGAGCTGGTGCCGGTGGACTCCAAGTGGCTAGGCCACTTCTACGGGGGTGACTGTTACCTGCTGTTGTACACCTACCTCATCGGCGAGAAGAAGCACTACCTGCTCTACATTTGGCAGGTCAGGCCCCACCCTTCCCTGTCCCGAGCACAGCTAGCTCGGCTCCCACTCCAAGTGGCCATCACCCTTGAGTTGAATACCTCTGGTGATGGGAAGCTCACCCCCTTTTCCATCCTGGGACTGTTTAGGCTATGAGATCCCAGTGGTACAGGGTACCCCCATTCACAATCCTTGCCCCTTCTCTGAGTTCTTGGAGTCTCCCTTCCAATTTCCATGGCTTCCAGAACATCCCCTTCATCTGCTCAAAGCACCATGGATTTGTGGGTCCAGATGTGAGTGCACAGGGAGATGCTTGGGTGCTGGGGGTAGTGGTATGATAGCCATGGTGTGCCCCCGAGTAAGAAGGAGAGGAGGTCTGGGGTTAAGGGCGGAGTAGCAGGTGAGCTAGGGCAGGCGGAGGGCCAGGAAAGGATTAGGTGTGGGGCTGGGCTCAAACAGGTCTGGGTCACATGGGGTTTGGGCTGTGGCCAGGGCGGTATTTGGTGGGGCAGACCGTTTTGGAGCCAGGTGAGAATCGGGGATGGAGTCGTTGCTGCAGCCGGGGACGGGCTCAGAACTAGGGCCGGCCTCGTCCCCCCAACTTCCATCATGCTTGTCCCCAGGGTAGCCAGGCCAGCCAGGATGAAATAGCAGCCTCTGCCTATCAAGCCGTCATCCTGGACCAGAAGTACAACAACGAACTGGTGCAGATCCGGGTCCCAATGGGCAAGGAGCCACCACACCTCATGGCCATCTTCAAGGGACGAATGGTGATCTACCAGGTGTGGCTGCTGGCCTGAGGCGCCTGGCAGGACCGACGATTGCGGCGGGGTGGGCATCAGGAGATGGGGAAGGGGACCCGGGGCGGGCCTGGGGGTGAAGCAAGCACTTAGTTGGAGAAGACTGTGTGAGGCCCCATCACCCATGTGGAACCAGCAATAGAAACCGCCACTCCATAGGAATGAGTATGGAGCGTGGGCAAGTCCCGTTTCTCTCTACACTGCACCCCCCCACCCCCCCCACCCCCGCCCCGTCCTCTGCATGAGAAAGGTAGTTCTTTTGGCTAGATTTGCCCACCTGATGAGCCTATCCAAACAACATTGGTGCCTTCCAACATAATGGAATAGACATCTCCAGCACTCATTTAAGAAATCAGCTGTTTATGGAGCACCCGCGAAGCCTGCAGCCCTCCGCAAGGTGCAGGGGCTGGAGAAGGCGGGTCTTGTTGGGAGAGCAGGGAACTAACAGCCCGAGGCACCGTGTGGTTAAATGCCAGACACGCGGGTTGGGTTCGCTGCCCAGTGTGAATACAGTAATCTGGGGCAGGCAGGGAGTTCGTGCTGGAGGGGGGTTTGGAGGGGCTCTTGACATCAGGGTCAGAGTTGAGGCGCTCAGCAGAGGTGCAGGGCAGGGGGCACAGCAAGGACAACAGCCCAGAGGAGGGGATCCACGTAGAGCAGGGAGAAGCCTGGCTGAGCTAAAGGGGAGAGTCTGGAGAGAGCAGAGTGAGTCTGGAAGGGCAGTTTGCGCCTGCATCATGTGGGGCCTGCAAAGGCTGGGCTGAGGAGCTGGTTCCAGCCTATGAGCAGTAGGGAGCCATTGAAGATTTCTGAGCAGGGGAGTGTCATGACAAAAGCAATGTTTTGGAAAGGTTAGTCTGGTGATGATGCGGCAGAGGACCTGGGGGCGGGCAGACCCCACCCCAGCCTCTCTTCCACTCTGTTCTCTGTGCCCTTCTTGAGAACCTTCCACTGTCTGTACTAAATTGCTCCCACCTCTCTCTCTCTCTGCCTTCTCCACACCTGCTGCAGGGAGGCACCTCCCGGGCCAACAAACTGGAACCAGTGCCCTCCACACGGCTGTTCCAGGTGCAGGGAACCAGCACCAACAACACCAAGGCCTTTGAGGTCCAACCCCGGGCCAGCTTCCTCAACTCCAATGACGTCTTCATCCTTAAGACCCAGTCCTGCTGCTATCTGTGGTGCGGGAAGGTGCGTGAAGTGGCCTCCCCCTCCCCAAGTGGATCTTAGGGGTCCCCGGGCCTCAGGGGAGCCCCTGGCCAGCAGGTCCTTCTGGCTCATTTCCCAGCTGCCCCTAGCCAGTCTCCCTCCACCCTCACATTCTCTGCCTCTAAGTCCGGTTCAGTATCTCTCGTTCTCTTTGTCCCCGGCCACCCCTGCCTGTCCCAGTGTTGGTCTGTCTTTGTGTCTGGGGCTCTCTCTCACTATCCTCATACCTGTCGCTGCCTCTCCGTTGATCTCAGCCTCTTGGATGCTTTCTCTTGCCCTGTAAGGAGAGGGCAGGCTCCTGTACCCTCTGCCGTTCTTTGGAGTGTCAAGGACAGAGGAGGGGTGTGCATGGGGTCCTGATCCAGGCAGGAGGGGCCCTCTTGGACCCAGGAGCTCTGGGCCAGTAAACATGGTGGAAGGGTGGGGGTAGGTGTGGCAGTAGAGATGGTCTCCCCCAACACAGCTGACCCCCCTCTCCCCAGGGCTGTAGCGGGGACGAGCGGGAAATGGCCAAGATGGTTGCGGACACCATCTCTCGGACAGAAAAACAAGTGGTGGTGGAAGGGCAGGAGCCGGCCAGCTTCTGGGTAGCCCTGGGTGGAAAGGCTCCCTATGCCAGCACCAAGAGGTAACTATGGGGTCCCTCTGCCTCCAGCTCACCTTCTACGCTGGGGAGCCTCCCCGCCCCCCCAGCCCATGGCCCAGAGTCTGCAGTGAGCATGGACTGAGGACTCTGTGTACCAGTCCACAGGGCTACAAGATGAAGAAAGAAGGGGTGGCCCAATGGGCCCTGAGAGCCCCGTGAGCCCAGGGGCATGCCTGGGGCCCGGTGCGGGTTTTCTTGGCAAATGGAGTTCACGGGCTAGGAAGCAACTCAAAGAGAGGGGCAGGGCTTGCCCTTGGGGATGAAGCTGCCAGAACCCTGTCCTTTAGTCCCGACACAGGACCTGGATGTTGAGAAGCCCCAGCTGGAAACACTCTTTCCAGTGTTTTTTCTAAAGCATACCCAGGGTCCACTATTCCCCCGTTTAAAGGGAAAGGGCATTCCTGCAGTAGCCGGAGGAGGAGGCCTAGAAGGAAGATATCAGAACTTCCCAATGGGCCTGCAGAAGAGCCTCTGGAATGCTCGTCCCGGAAAGGCAGCGGGGACTTCTGCCTTGGAGCGCTCTCAGACTCTTGGGAGGAGGGGGGCACTTTTCGTGTGGTCAGAAAAAAGAGCATTTTCCTAGAAGTTGGGCTTTCTGTGTCGGAGTTCTGCGTCCTCCATTTTTCCTTCCCCACACCTTCTTCTTGCCACCACAATTTTCTCTGCATCCTGCAGACTGCAGAAGGAAACCCTGGCCATCACCCCCCGGCTCTTTGAATGTTCCAACCAGACCGGGCGCTTTCTGGCCACAGAAATCCCTGACTTCAATCAGGATGACTTGGAAGAGGACGATGTGTTCCTGCTCGATGTCTGGGACCAGGTAGGATTGAGGTCTGGGGCCCTCCCTTACCACCAGCTCAAGCCCCAGGGCCAAGAAATGGTGACTTTATGGACAGGTAAGTTGTGACATTTTCTGGGCTCCCTCATTCATTCTTCCTGGGAGTAGTATTGTGAACAAGAGCCTAAGGAAGAAGGAGGCGGGTAGAGAGGAACGTTCCGGAAGGGGCTGCAGTGCAGGACGTATTTTCCCAAAGCCCCGTTTCTTTCACATGGCAGAAGCATGTTTCTGAGGGTCTGTGGCTCTGGAGAGGCCGAGAGTCCCACACTGGCAGAGTCTACAAGTAGAGGACACCTGTCCAGCCTCTTCATCTCCCAGATGCAAAGTCAAGACCAGATGGGGCCTGCCCGAGGTCACTTGGCTCCACTGTCAGTCCTCAGAGCCTGGCAGACCCCAGGCGGAGCACGGTGGGCCAGGGAGGACAGGAAGGCCTACCCGAACTCTGGATTCTCCACAGGTCTTCTTCTGGATCGGGCAGCACGCCAAAGAGGAGGAGAAGAAAGCTGCAGCAATCACAGCACAGGAATACCTCAAGACACACCCCAGTGGCCGTGACCCCGAGACCCCCATCATTGTGGTGAAGCAGGGACACGAGCCCCCCACCTTCACAGGCTGGTTCCTGGCGTGGGATCCCTTCAAGTGGAGTGTGAGTGGCCAGCGCCCCCCTGATCCTTCCAGCCCAGCACGACCTTCTCCAGGAGGCCGCTCACGGCACACCCCAAGGGCAGGGCGGACTTCCAGGCTTTTCTATTCATTGTGATAGACGACCAGTGACAGATTTTTAAAGGGGTTCTAGGGGACCTCGAATAAAAAGTCAGACTGCGTAAGCCCATGAAGCCCCCTGGTGAGGGAGAGGGAAGGAAGTCTATCAAAAACCCAGGCTCATGACCGTGCCTTTCTTGGGCACGAGATGTAGCTCAGAGCTGATGGACATTCTTGCTAAGAGCTGTACTGACCATTTGAACTTAAATCAACTAAAGTTAAACAAAACTGAAGATTCAATTTCTCACAAGCCCCAAGCTAACTGCTTCGTAGCCACTCATGGCTAGTGGCTCCCAGGTTGGACAGCGCAGAGAAAGAACATTTCCATCACTGTAGAAACTTCTCCGGGACAGTGTTAGTGCATCCTCAAACCAGATGAAAATGACACACGTCAGTTCTTTAAAGGACAGACGAATGTCTTCCTGGCACCCACTTCTAAGCAAAATGGCTCATACGTGTGGTCCTTATCTGAGGGACGGTGAGCTGGACTGCCACAGGACTTTCCTGAACTGGCCCCAGGTAGAAGCAGAGGGCAGGTCCTCAAAATGGAAGCCCGTGCACGTTGTCTGCAGGAAGGAGGAAGGCTAAGGCCTGGTGACTTTAGGTGCACAATGGCCGTCATGATGCGCCATGCTGGGGGCCAGGCCCTGGGCTTATAGAGATGCGGCTCCTCGTGGAGCCAGCGTCCCTTTGACTCCCTTCACCTTTCTGCGGCAGGGTCCCCCTCCAGGCTCTGGGAGGGGAGGAGGTCCCTGGCTTCCAAGCCCCCCATGTTCCCCAGAGCCTCCACAGGGGAGGCAGCTTCTCCAGGCTGCACATCGCTGCCCACACTGCCTCTGAGGGTGGCCTCTATCCCCACGTGGGGCTGAGCAGGGCCTTTCCTGACCATCAGCCCCGTGGGTGTTCATCCTCCCGTCTAGCCTCCTTTTTCAGGGTCCCTCCTCCAGCCCCCACCCCTGGGCCTTAGGCCAGCCTTCTTTCAACCCCCCGAAAGGAAAAAATTCTTCCTCTGCTGAGAGCCGGGTCTAACTTGTTATTGGCTTTATGTGCAGAACACCAAATCCTATGAGGACCTGAAGGCGGAGCTTGGAAACTCTGGGGACTGGGACCAGATCACTGCGGTGAGTGCGGGGCAGGTGGCTGGCTGATGTCGCAGCCCCGTGGGAGCTGAGAAAGCTCCAGAAAAGATAGCAGGGTCCTGGGCTTCCCTTTCCACCATGTCCTCCCACCGCTCATGGAAGTGCTTCTCCCTGTTGAACTTCAAGGCCTCCTGCTGTTTCTTCTCCTCCATGGCCTAGACTGAGCATGCATAAGAATCCAGGTGATGGGAGCCAGGAGCAAGGTGGGGACAGCTGGTTAAAACGCAGATCCCGGGACGCTTGGGTGGCTCAGTCGTTAAGCGTCTGCCTTTGGCTCAGGTCATGATCCCAGGGTCCTGGGATCGAGCCCCACATCGGGCTCTCTGCTCCGCGGGAAGCCTGCTTCTCCCTGTCCCACTCCCCCTGCTTGTGTTCCCTCTCTGGCTGTGTCTCTCTCTGTCAAATAAATAAAATCTTTAAAAAAAAAAAACAAAAACCGCAGATCCCAAAGTCCCCTTCACTCCCCCAAATTCTGGTGCGTGGAATCGGGATGAGCCCCGGGAATATGCCTGTTTTAAATGAAGAGCCAGGTGATTTGATGTAGTTAGTCCATGGACTATACTTAGAGACAGAATGATTTGTCTGCTGTGGTCACCTCTGGGGTCCTTTCTCCGGGTGCAAACTGCAGTCCCTCAGTTAGTGAACAGAACCCCGTGCATTGAACCTGTTGGCCCGGGGTTATGGGAATCTGAAAGCAAAACCTTTCCCTCAAGAAGTTCATAGCCTCGCAGGGGAGGCAGGGCCAAGTAGACTCTGTAGAAATGTGTCCAGAACACGAGAGCAATTCCACAAGCACGCTGGCTTAATCAGCAGATAAGGCTGGCTCCTCAGCCCCACCCGCAGCCCGAGTACCCTGTGCCCTCAATAAACCCTTCTTGGTGGACTGATGGTTCAGGCAGGAAAGCATGGATAGATAGGTCAAGGCTAAGGGAATTTACTGATGACAGTTTCATAACAGATAAGAGAAAGAGGATCATAAATGTCCAAGGTGGACCTCGAACATCTGTGGGAAGCCATGGAGAAGTTCATAAGTCATAGAACAAAATAATCATCTTGGATCCATTGGCTTTGGTTGGATACAAACCACCAAGTTTTAGCTCACAGATCCAATCAGGTGTTGTGTTCTTTTTTTTTTTTTTTTTTAAAGATTTTATTTATTCATTTGAGACACAGAGATACAGAGAGAGAGAGAGCTTGAGCAGGAGGGGGAGACAGAGGGAGAGGGAGAAGCAGGCTCCCTGCTGAGCCAGGAGCCCGACGTGGGGCTCAATCCCAGGACCCTGGAATCATGACCTGAGCCGAAGGCAGACGCTTAACCATCTGAGCCACCCAGGCACCCCAGGTGTTGTGTTCTTATGAGGAGTGTGCATATGGGGGTCACGGAAGGCTTCTCGAAGGAGATAATCTAGAATCAATGTTGACTCCGGAGAGAAGGGCAGCCTGGGAGGTAGCCACAAACCAGCAGAATGAACCAGTGGTTTCCTTCTCTTCCCTAGGAGATCACCAACCCTAAACTGGACATGTTCAATGCGAATAGCAACCTCGTTTCTGGGCCTCTACCCATCTTTCCCCTGGAGCAGTTGGTGAACAAGCCTGTGGAGGAGCTCCCCGAGGGTGTGGACCCCAGCAGGAAGGAGGTAGGTCAGGCTCGAGGATGAAGAAAGCTGGCTGGCCATCTGCTGGACAACACTAAATGACCCCCAGATTGTGCCCTGCAGGTGATTAGGTGCTGGGGATGCCCTGGTGAACAAAACACACCTGGTCTCCACCTTCACGTGAGGTGACATCTCAGTGCGGACAGAGGGTTCAAAGGACCCTGATTACACTATGATTTAATTTCAGTGATGGTAAGCGCTACAAGGTGAACCACAGGTGCCATGAAGGGTCTTCCAAAAAGGAACCTGACTTAGAGAAGATTTCCTTCTGAAAGGTGAACAGAAATTATTCAGTCAAAATGGATTTTTCCTGGAGAAGCGAACAGCATGCGTGAAGCCCAGAGGCAGGGAATGAGCACAGCGGGGATTAATTTTAAAAAGTTTAAAAATCTTAAAAAAAAAAAAAAGATTTTATTTTTAAGTAATCTCTGCGCCCAGTGTGGGACTTGAACTCACAACCCCGGGATCAAGAGTGGCACACTCCACTGACGGAGCCAGCCAGGTTTTATAAAACCTTTAAAAAAAAAAAAAAAAGATGACTATAGCTACCCAGTGAAGAAGGGACTGGAAGGTGGCAAAAGCAGTGGCCAGAGGCCGGCTGAGTGGTGGCTGGGGAAGTGGAGGGAAGGAGGGGGTTTAGAGGAATTTTAGGAGGTAGAGTCAATGACACTAGGTAATTACTGGATGAAGGGTGTGATTGGGGGGGGGCAATTGCATCATTTTCGGAGACAAAAAGACCCTGGGTCAGACTGAGCTTAGAGGGGGACCACCGTGAGTATGGGGGTAGCCATGCCGTTTGAGGCATCCGGGGACATCCCGGGTGATGCCTATTTGGTGGGCAGGCTATTCAGAGACCCGCCAGTGCGCGGTGCTTCTGGTGGCTGCACCTGCAGGCCCACGCGGGTCACTCGTGGGGAGAGAGTATGGCAAGAAGAGAGCTTGTTAAAAATACATTTCCAATATTCATTCCCACTATAGGCAGATCCAAAATGGATGGCTGATCTAGCATGATGGGGTATCGAGAGACAACGTACTCTCGGGATGATAAACCATAAAGATGTCTTGCTAATGAATTAAGGAATCTACAGAAGAGAGATGCCTGATTTCTCCAACAAGTCTGTTAGGCGTTTGGGCCCGATATATGTTTAAGTGTATGGTTCCCAGAGCATTTGCATCCTGCCCTTCACCTTGGAGACTATGTTCATGCATTCTTTCCCAGATCTACCCATCTGTGTCCTCACTGGAATATTGGGACGATCCCAACATATTTTTTGTAACAGTAATATATGAGTATTATTTGCCCAGCCCCTGGTATGTAAAGGTAAGCTGCTGTTACAACTGCCTGAGGAAACTGGAGGCAGGGCACGTGACTTGCCTGATGTGCCTGACGTAGCTACTTAGCAGCGAGTCAGAGCAAGGACCAGGTCTTCGGAGTCCTGCCGCTCCCATGGTACCATGTGGCTCCAAGTATTTCTAAAAGGAGGGGCAGCTGGTGTTATTGAACCCGGTGACTGATAGGAGGCTGGATGGTGAATTCGGAATGGGACAAACAGAATCAAGACAACCCTACCATGGTAGACACAGTCTACAGAATCTAAGATCCTTTTTAAAAAGTCGGTTGTCTGTTGCTGATTTTTTTTTAATGTTTTATTTATTTATTCATGAAAGTCAGAGAGAGAGAGAGAGAGAGAGAGAGGCAGAGGCAGAGGGAGAAGCAGGCTCCCCGCCTAGCAGGGAGCCCGATGAGGGACTCGATCCCAGAACCCTGGGATCATGACCTGAGCCGAAGGCAGACGCTTAACCATCTGAGCCACCCAGGCGCCCCTGTTGCTGATTTTTTAAAGGAGATTTATTTGAGAGCAAGCGAGCGAGAGAGCACGCACGTGGCAAGGGGTGGGGAGAGGCAGAGGGCGAGGGAGAGAGAATCCCGAGAGACTCCTCTCTGAGAGCGAAGCCCAGCAGGGCTTGATGTCCAGACCCTGAGATCATGACCTGAGCCGAAACCAAGATTCGGACGCTCAACCGACTGCGCCACCCGGGAGCGCCAGTACATTCTTGCGGGGGAAGCTGTAGGTCAGTGTTAAGTGGGGAGAGTTGAGAGGACTTCAGGCCTGACTGCTCCAGACTCGGAAGGGGAGCCAGTGACGATGAACAGTGGGGTGGTGGGTCTGGCTGCAGGCAGTAGCAAGAGGATAATCTGAGTGTTTGAGTACCAGTGAGTAAGCCACAGAGAGGCGGATGTGGGTATGGGCGAGGCCAGTCATCAGCTGGCAGGATCACAGAGTCCAAGAGCAGGACTAGCGGAAAGCTACAAGTCCACGGGGATGGGCAGTTCCTGCTTTCTACCCTGGGGGTCAGAGTCCAGAAGCCTCAGCCAAGCCGTGGAGCCAGCCTGGCTGGGGCCAGGGAGGGCACCTGCAGCCACAGCTGTGAGGGACCTGGGCCAGGGGTTTGCTACAAACCAGTTTGGGGTAGGCAGCTCTTCCCCATCCACTGATGCCCAAACCACTCACCTTTCCTCTCTTCTTCCCTGCTTGGGGGAGTGGGCAGGCTCTTGGGGGACTTGAGAATGCCCAGGGGTGGGAGGCAAACCTAAAGACAGGTTAGAGAACTGAGGCGTCAGACCCATCTGAGCTTGAAGTCCACCTACAGATGTTGTCCAAGCTGTTCAGTTAGGGCTCTCTGTAGGAGTGGGCTCAAATGCTCTCCTGGGGTTGGCGGAGGGGGTGGGGCTCACACTGAAAAGAAACCCATGGCTTTTACCACCCCATCCCCTTCTTGGTGCCTGGGGAGCAGAGATGAAGGCTGGGAGATGCTGTCTTCTAGTAGCTTCAGTTTGGGGTTCTCACATGAATGTGCCTTGAGGGTACCTGGCTTGCTTTAAGCAGTAGCCCTATTACCTTGTGTTAGCTGGGAGCAAATGTCGTTTCAGGCAATCCCCTCATCTTATGGAGAAAGATACATACCCCTGGCTTAGTTAGGTGTCTCCCAGTCACGATCTCTAAGCCAAGAGTAAAAAGGTAGAATGGCGCTATCCAACCTTCTAGATCATTCATAGGATGGAAGAAGCCGGTACGAGTCATCCAAATATTTTGTTTCCCAGGGGGTTTTGCAAGTGGCACAGCTGTACCTGGACGCTAGACTGCTGCTTGCTGGGCCCGTCGCGCTGGGGCAGCCAGCCTGCTCACTTGATCCCCGGCAAGGTAGCACCCAGGAGGGCGAGCGCCTCCCCAGGGTCATGGCTCTCTCGAGCAGAGCTGGGCCTCCTGTCGTAACAGCAACGGAGTCTTATATATTCAGACCTGGGCAGATTCCCTTCGGGGGCTCATCTGCTTACTCTGTGGGCCAGATTTACAGAAAGTAGGATCCTCTCGCTTAGGTTCACTGTTTACTGAGTAAAGACAGATGAACAAGATACCTTGTTTCCAGTGCCCTTTCATGTGTAATATTATTTTCATCTCCATAAAAGCATTACGAAGAAGCAAAAATTGGCCTTTAAGATTTTTCTCCCATTTTAGAGAGAGGAAAACTAAGACACTCTCTTAGCAAATTCCCTAGCCAAGTGAAGTCAAATGTCCCGATTCTTATTTCAGAGCTAGGGTGCACTTGTCAGCAGGAGCTCAATCTACTTCATGCTGCTCATGTTCCAAATTCAGGGATCACACTTCTTAGACCTCAACATGCCGCCTGGCTCCTCCCCATCTCTTTCCGGGTTCTCCTGACGTTACCTATTTTTGTTCTTCACGTGACTGCTCTGCCACACCTACAGGACTCATCCAAGTCAACCCTGGGTGAGAATGTGACCGTTGCCCTCTGGTCTCTCTCTTCTTCTAGGAGCACCTGTCCATCGAGGATTTCACCAAGGCCTTGGGGATGACACCCACTGCCTTCTCTGCCCTCCCTCGATGGAAGCAACACCACCTCAAGAAAGAAAAAGGCCTGTTTTGAGAAACAGGAGTGGTTGCGGTTGGAGAGCAGTTCCCTACCCTGCTTTCAGTTTCCTTGTTTTCATGACTGGTGTTATTAGTCCTATACTAATTGAAGTGAAATTTTACCTGTAAGCAACCTATTCTTCCAGAATGGTACCTCCATAAGGACAGTGTGGTCCCAATTTCAGCTCTTAAGAAGGTGGTCACATGGTTTCGACCATGGGGTGTTAATGTCACTTTTAATCATCCTGTTCTAGAGCTTTCCCTTCTTAGAAGAGCAAACACTCCACAGAACATTCTAATTCTGAGTCATCCCTAGGTTTTCCTCTCCTGTAAGTCGTTTTTAACCATGGAAAGTGGGCTGAAGCCTTTTGCAGTTTCACATCTTTCCCAGAGTAATGGCTTTTCCTTCTCACATACTTTCCTCACTGACTTAGGTGAGAAGTTAAAGGGCACTCCTTCTTTGCAAGAGTTGAATGGCCTGGGAAAGGGCCCCGTTAGGAAGTTTCACAACACTAACCTGTCCCCAGAGAGCATAGCATACCCACTGGGTCTAGAACAGAGGTCATTTCACCCCCGTCTGGTAATAATAAGGCAAAGGAAGAGCTTAGCTAAGGCCAATGCCGAGTTTACAAAGTGTTATCCAGAACCTCTGCCAAGCTTCCCGGGCTCCTGCAGTGAAAACGAGAACTCGGTGCTGCCTCCAGCCATTTGTTGGTTTGCCCTTCCATCTCCTTTAAGCTGTAATGGTGCTGCATTGAAGTCCAAGTCAGAAGGGAACAGAAAGTGATTTCACAACCTCAACAAATGGTTGTTAAGTGTCTGTAAGGATAAGTCCTTTCCAGAAATAACAGTCAAACCATCGCAAGGTTAATAAAGGCTTTAATTTCACACACACAAAAAACTCTATGCATAATTTAAAAAGGAAACAAAAACAAGGAAAAACCGTAAAGGATAGAGGAACAGTTCTGCTAAAACACAGATAAAGTGCCGCTCCATACGAAACAACATAAAGAATCAGAATCAAGTCACTCTGAACACAAAGAAAGAAAATCACCTCACAAATAATGTGGCCAAAGCTGCCAGCAAATCTGGTAGTGGCTCAATTAGGCAAAGTGTAGGACCCTTCCTTCTGTTTTCCTCTCCACAGCATAAGTAAACCACACTGACAACAGGCCAGAGGAATTGGGATGCAAAGACAAGCTCAGAGAGGGAGGGAAACCTGGGGACGATAGGTGTGTGGTCTCACTCCCCGCATCCCCTCTGTTCTTGAAACAGGCCAGGTCAGCTGATTGCTCGTTTTGGCATTTGACCTACCGAACTTGGGTCTTGATCCAGAACCTCATCCCCTCTATGGTTTCACCAGCGAACATGCCTATACTTTGAACCTCTTAATGTACTTTAGAAAAGTCCAATGTTACTAAAATCAACTGCTTACACTTACACTGGCACACTTTTTATTAAAAACTTCAAAACCTCAGACATATAGCACACATGGAAAGAAAAATTTGCTGTGTATAAATATGATACAACGGAAAAGACTGCCTGAAGTCTAGTAATCAAAGCATGCCATAAAGGAGCCAGTGACTGTGGTGACGCACAGCTGAAGAACGTCACAAAACTCTCAAGGTCTACCGAACTGTAGTTTTCCAATAAAATATCTATGTTTTTCAGATGTTATTAAGACCTACCAATAGAGACAAAATTAGAATTTTGAAGTACTGCATTCAAAAGACATCAGATGGCAGAAACCCAGTAGTTTTTGTACACACTTAAAGAGAGCATTACTCAGTGGTAAAGCAAGATGGGGAGAAGGAAAAAGACACGCCTGTTTTTCGGGGACACTCATGGGACTTGCATCTGGTACTGGGTTGTTGGTGTTTCTAAAAATCTCCATACATATATATACAAGATCCAAATGTACTTGGGAGATCTAGCTCTGTTTCCCTGATTTAAAACAAAAGACCGCCTATGGGGGCGCAGGGTAGGGGGTGCCAATTAAAGCAAAGAACCAAAAAAAAAAAAAAAAAAAAAGTTTGGATGACTAAGTGCATCCACTGCACTCATTTCAGAGGACAAAGAAAGAAGAGTAATATTTTTATTTGTTTTAGTATAAACTCTTTTCAGATCACGAATGAGTTTACAAACTACTTTTTTTCTGTATGGTTCCAAACCTCACCCCCATGCTCTCTCTATACTCATAACACTCAACTATATAGACACTGTCAAAAATCTCTTCAATTTAGATGTTTCCAAATAATTTCCATTATACAACTATATTCGTAGCTGTACACATGTAGAGCTTTGTTTATATAGTAACATAATGGTAACTGCAGTATGGAAAAATAAGTAAATTCATGAATTCACTTGCTGAGGTTTTAATTCTTAAAGTTTCTCTTTTGGAAAAATTCTACACTTGAACAAAAAGAGAAGTAAAGAAATGTATAGTCTACTATTTGCCTCCCAGAGTTAATCAGCTGATTTGTAAGTATCTCTGTATACTTTTAAAAATGTAAACACATTTACATTTGTTACATCTGTTACTGAGCCATTAAGTTAGGCCCGAAATTAAGAGACCATGGCAAGTAAACAAATAGCTTTTGGAATCAAAATGTAAATAGAAGAACAATTCATGGACTTGCTGTTTTTATTCTATCCTGCTGACACAAAACGCATGAGTGTGCACACACTATAAATACATTCCCCGCAAAACAGAGTCTATCTCATAGGCCTAAATTAGAGTCATGGCTACTAAAGGGGCAGCAACTATCTGGCTATATGCAACTTCCAATTCTCCATAATACTAGGTGGTAAGAATCAGTAAGTTTGAATTTTAGTTTTCCCTTCCAAAAAATTTCAATTAAGATCAGCTGTCTGCAGAACGAAGTGCTGTCAAGTACCAATTCAACGTCATTTAAAGTGATGTAACCATATTTGGTATTATCAGTAGAAAGGTGACTGTGTAGGCTGCCTGGGACTGAAGCACTCTGTCCCCATCTGACTTGTCCCTTCCTGGCCCCAACACACCAAATGCCCCATCCCCCCCAATTCTGAGCAAACTGATCATACTGTGCAAAAAAAAAAATATATATATATATATATATTATCTACTTATAATTTTTAAATATATACACCCAGCTCAAAAAAACCCAATAAACCCCTTCAAAGCTAAAATTTCCACCTGTAGTCATGAACCCAAATGAGAAGTGTAGTGAAAGGGGGAATAAGGAGCACAGGGAGGGAGGAAGGCTGACAAGGCCACAAAAATGCACAGCTACCAAGGAAATTCAAGTCCCAAAGTTGCAAGCATATCAGCAGTAAGATAATTCATCTACCTCAGTAACCTATTTTCAATTAGCAAGTCCAGCCCAAGAAAGGAAGATCCAATCAAAACAGGTTTCTAAGCCACGTGTACTTCCAAACCACACACCCACACACAAACACACAGGCTACAAAAAGCAAGTCAAATGAGGGCACTTCATGGGCAATCAGGCCTATGGCATCATTTCTATTTTTTTTAATGCCCTAATGTATCCCTCACTTCAATACATTTCCAGTCGTTTTAAACAGCACCTCTCGAAGCTCTCAAATGCAAACACGCGGAAGAGAAGTCCTAACTAGCTACAGAATTTGACCACCACTTCACTCATTTTGGAAAAAACCAGTTATTTTCCAGCAAAAGCTACAGTTTTAAAAGTTATTTTCCTCTGCTCTATATTATTCACGCACAACCGACCGGCATACCATTTTGGAATGTTCACTGTGGTAGTGCATAGGTAAATGGTAGGAGGCCGAACTTTTCATCTGTAGTTAACCAACGCGCTGGGGCCATTTACAATTTAAAAACTGAGAATTTTAGAACAAGTTACTACGTCAGAACACGTCCAAGTGTGGGGTCTGGTGCTCTCTTAAGGCAATGTTCTAGAAAAGATGTTGCACCTTCTGTGATGATGGACTTTAACATGTTTCCTCCCCTTAAAAAACTGATGTGGTTTTGTCCCTACCTCAGAAGTGAAACAAGAATTCCCTCCTTCCTGATAATAAAAGGAAGTAAAACATGAAAGAAAATATTGAAAGTTTCATTTTGCTACACTTAACTGTGTGAACCTAATGATTCCTGGGCTTACAAAGTTATTCTGTGGATAGAATTCTCCTCTCAAACTCATTCTTTATATGGTTTCACAGGCTGCTTAATATCCAAGCTGGTTACGCCAGCTGAGTGACTAATGTGGCACTTAATGTTGCATTCCCATTTAGCCTCAACTCAAAGCACCTAAAAAGATAAAATATATTATGCACCTTTGTTACTTGTTAGTTCTTGGGATTACCTAAACCAATCTCATTCTAATTTTCACCCTGTTTTAAGGGCAAAGACAGACAACAAATGATTAAATGCTCAAGCTTCATCCTAAGCTCATGTACTTAATTTCCCACTTGCAGTAGGGCTTCTAGTGGTCCAGAGTTTTTAGCTTTAACACGAGAATCCTCATCCTGACCTCTCCATGTATGACAGACAGATGCTAGCATTCTTCCTTATCCCCAGGTGTCCTTGCTGGGGAGTCCCAATTGGGATATTATTTTCCTACCTCTTAAAATTTTGGTTGCAATCTATTAGGGTAATGCTTGCTCCATGGAAGAATGATACAGAAGAAAAAGAAAAGATTCTATCTTCACTACCATAATAATATAGATGAATATACTGTGTGAAGAATCTCTTTTAAAGAAAATACAAAGTGTACAATGAATACCAAACGGGGGACCATAACCCATTCCAAAGCACCAACAATCCATTTCTTGGGACTGCATGTAAACAGCAAAAGCATTACAAATCCATGAAGTAATTAAAAAAAAAAAAAAAGCTCCTCACGTCAGGTGGCAGAAATGCCTCTCCCTTGCAAGGAGGACAAACTGTCATTAGTGTAACATGGAGAGCTGGCTTTCCAGTGAACTTTACTAATAAGAAACACATGTGAAAGATTATAGACTTGAGTGAAACTACTCAAGGAACAGAAAAACTAAATGCCAACCAATATGTACATCTTTACACATCTCTCAGGTGAATGGACTCTTTGACACCTTCATTTCTTCTCCAAACTGCTGTGCTATTAATTTTGAACAGGAATACTATGGTGGCTCATCCTAACTCTTTAAGGCTCCATTCATTCCACATACGTGTGTGTGTATATGTACATATATATATTATTTACAACACGTATTCCTAAGACAAAAGGAAGTGCCACTCTTGTAGGAGAAAAAGAGGATAATCAGCTACAGATGTGAGACCAAAGTTTCCATAAAACAATTAGCATGGAGCGTTCCACATAATTGCAATTTTCGTCTTTTGGTTTGGCCCTGAGCTGTTTGTTGCTCCCGCATCAAGTAGAATTCCAAATTCTCCTTGGGCAGAGGAAAGGTGAGGTGGGCAGCAGTAGGAGGGAATAAGCAGTGCACACTGCCAACCCAGGAGTTTGTTCCTCACAAGGCCTGACGAGTGGTCTTCCCCACTTCCATGCTAAGTGCCTGAGAATTCTTTTCCGTTTCCAGCAGCTCATCAAAGATCTCCCTTAAAATAAAACAAACAAGAAATAAAACAGGAAATTCAGCGAGCAAAGCCAAAGGACAGATAGAAGATACTGATAAAGCCTGCACAATCCCATTTAGTGCCTAAATTTTATTAAACAAGCAGCTCATTGATTTGATCACTATCTTAAATTAACCCCAAGTGCAGATTTCTGAGAACGCTGGGGGGACAATGGCACTGGCTACCCCTGATAACAATGCCATGTGGTTCCCACCCATCCATGTAACTCAGATCTTCTAGCTGATACACCTGGAAGACCAAAAAGGTTTATGATAGGACAGCTTTGTCATCTAACAGTCTTAAGTTCCACACCTCGATACTACCGTGAGATAAGTCATTAACATGGAGTTAAGATATCAAGATATAAGCCCTAAGCACAGGTAACAAAAATAAAACATTGTCAACCAATAAGTGATGGGGACAATTTGTCCTTACAGGAAAAAAAAAAAAGTTTGGGAGATGTTTAGCCCACAGCTCCAGACCTGGCAGTTTCTTACTTGTGCATATAAAAGAAGATATAACCACTCCGGTCCCGATCACTCTGCACAGAAGCCTCCTGGATTTTAGATACCTCGAGATCATTGTAAGTAAACCATGCCTGCTTCTTAATGTCGTACACATCACTAATGTAATGACCTAAAATAAATAAAATCTTAAAATTGTAGTTTTTAAAACACAGCACATTTTTCTCAGGTATAGGAAGTTTTGGAGAGAGAGAAACAGCCACCCCATCCACCCTATCCCCAACAATGTTTCTAAAAACCATTCAGAAAACATGTACAGGAATCTAAGGGAGAAATATATTACACCAGGACAACTTTTTGGATAAATATATATATATATATATATATATTTTTTTTTTACATACACATATATAGGGGAATTTGGGTCATCTATAAATAAATAAAAAAGTTGCACCTTTAACACAATTCACACTTAGTGTGATCAAAGGAAAGATTTAAAACTTTTTCTTAATGCATTTAACCTATAGCTCATGAAGCTAGGCACAGGGCAAACTAATAGGCAGTAAATGTTGGCTACTTCATTTGTAAAATGCTGAAATCATAATGTCCATTTACCTGAAGAAGAGGTGCTACCAATGTGACTGACAACACTAATGAGCCGATAAGAATGAGGAAGATTTCCTGTCTGGAAAACAGAAGTGGGCATGACTTTTAACTCTTCATTTGAATAAAAGCAAAACACTAAATTTAAATTTATTATCAAAGCTAACATGGCTGAGTTTCAGTGTGTGTATAGTCAAACTCAATAAAAAAAAAAATCCAGTGGTTGTACTGTTCATACCTTTTGACCCAAGAATTCTACTCCCAACTAAGAATTTATCCTAGGAAAATCATTCAAAAGGAGAAAAGAGTACATGTATAAAATTATTCACTGTAGCATTATCTATAATAATGGAAAGTTGGAACAATAGGCCTAATAATAGTTGAATGATTAGTGGTATACCAACTCAATGCAATATTATTCAGTGGGTCAGCAACATGTAAACTTGTTTTTCAAATCCACATGAATGCACACAATAATTACAGCTCTATAAAAACAGGTATGTTAATGATTAAGTACTGGAAAACAAAACGAACAAAATGAAAACAGCTGCGGTGGTACTGTAGGGATTATGAATAAACTTTTATGTTTTAAATACTTTTTAAAATGCTATTAAAATACTGTTAGTAGGGCGCCTGGGTGGCTCAGTTTTTAAGCGAATGCCTTCGGTTCAGGTCATGATCCTGGAGTCCCGGGATCGAGTCCCAGGTCGGGCTCCCTGCTCAGTGAGGAGTCTGCTTCTCCCTCTGACCCTCCCCCCCTCATGCTCTCTCTCTCTCTCATTCTCTCTCTCTCAAATAAATAAATAAAATCTTCAAAAAAAAAAAAATACTGTTAGTAGAAAAATTGTAAAAACCTGGAAAGTGACATTCATGCACTGCAGGCAGCACTCTAAGATACACATTTTGGGAAGGAATATAGGTATATATAAACCAGAAACCATTAAAATGTTTCTCAACTTTGAAGCAGTAATTTACTTCTGGGAATTTACTGAAAGAAAAAAATCCTAAACACAGAAAATATTACAATCATCCACAGTTCCTCAATGTATTTTTTAAACATATATATTTTTTAAAGTAATCTCTACACCTAATGTGCGGCTCAAACCTACAACCCTGAGATCAAAAGTTGCACACTCTTGGGGCGCCTGGGTGGCTCAGTCGTTCAGTGTCTGCCTTCGGCTCAGGTCATGATCCCGGGGTCCTGGGATCGAGCCCCACACTGGGCTCCCTGCTCAGCGGGAAGCCTGCTTCTCCTCTCCCACTCCCCCTGCTTGTGTTCCCTCTCTCACTGTCTCTGTCAAATAAATAAATAAAATATTAAAAAAAAAAAAAAAAAAGTTGCACACTCTACCAACTGAGCCAGCCAAGTGCCTCCCAATGTATTCTTTATTACAGTGGAACAACAGAAACATAAATACTCATGGTTAAAAATTAAATAAACAGTATGCTGATTTGAGGCAATATAGTACATACAGCCATTAAAAATAAAATGCTTATAAATAATCTTTAACAAGTAAGCAGAATAAAAACTGTACTTATGATGTTTTAAAAGCACACTTGGAGGTAGGGCTGACAAAATAATATGTAAAAATGCTAACAGTAGTTGTGTTAGGACAGTGGAGTTCTAGGTAATTAAAATTACAAAAAAATTGGAAAATGGAAAAAAAAGCAATTAAGAAGGGCAAAAAAAGGTTACAATGTGTTCTAGTTTAATGTCATTGATCTAGTAGTTTTTACTGAAGTAACAACCAACTAGTTTTGTTATTTCACTTTAAAGACAATATAGTTTTGGCAAAACTACAGGTGAATTAATATATGACATTGAGAGTCATGTTACTCAGTTACTACCTAATTACTACCTAACATGCACAAGAGGGAGTCAGGATATCTTTCTAATTTTGTTTCATTTTATTTTGAATCTTGTGAATAAGAAATGAGGAGCAGGGTGCCTGGGTGGCTCAGTCAGTTGTGTCCAATTCTTGGTTTTGGCTCAGGTCATGATCTCAGGGTCCTGGGATCAAGCCCTGCGTCAGGCTCTGGATACAGCAAGGAATCTGCTTGGGATTCTCTCTCCCTCTCCCCCTCCCCTCACTCACAGGCTCTTTCTCTCTCTAAAATAAATAAAATCCTTTTCTTTTAAGGTTTTATTTATTTATTTGACAGAGAGAAACACAGCTAGAGAGGGAACACAAGCAGGGGGAGTGGGAGAGGGAGAAGCAGGCTCCCCACGGAGCAGGGAGCCCGATGTGGGGCTCGAATCCAGGACCCTGGGATCATGACCTGAGCCGAAGGCAGACACTTAACGACTGAGCCACCCAGGCGCCCCATAAATAAATAAAATCTTAAGGGAAAAAAAAAGAAGAAATGAGCAAAGGACAAGAGAAAGTGAAGAGCATTGATGGGGATGCTCTGCCACAGGGGATACTGACAGTGGGGCCTTGGAAGAGAAACAGCATGAAGACTGATGCCAGCAGCCTGAGCAGTCCTACTTAGGGAGTAAGCAGCCTACCTCTGCATTTCTTTTTAGTTCCTCCGCCTCCGCTTCTGTGTACTCCATGTCTAAAACATCCTCATTGCCAGAGTCCTCATCGGAACCCAATGAATCCAGAAAAGAGTTGTTAAACTCTGCAGAATATAAAGTGTTGTAAAAGTTCTTAGAATAGACACAAAGTGATATGATTAGAAAGATAAAAAAAACAGCTTGGGGTACATATTTTATCATCCTAAGGAAACCTAAAACATTATTAGGGTTTTATTTTATCCAGCCCACTCTGGGGAATAACAATTCAGGTACCAGGTATCTATAAAAGAAATGTCCTTTTTCTCTTAAATATATTTATATGAAAGGGATATAATGCTAAGAAAGGAATAAAACTAAAAAAGATTATGATTTTACAGATAACCCAATTTCACATTATATAAACTGTATGTTAGATTTCAACTATTTGGTGTATATTGTAGGTGCTCCTGGCAAATACAAATGATCTCACAGAAAAACGACCATAAAAAAATTAGCATCCTTTCATGTTCTTCAATATTACATCTCTTGAAATTTAACAAATATAATGGAAATTTAACTTTTAAAAAAGATTTTATTTATTTATTTGGGGGGGGGGAGAGAGAAAGAGAGCACAAGCAGGGGGAGGGAGGAGCAGGCTCCCTGCGACGCGGGGCTCGGATCCTAAGACCCTGGGATCAAGGCCCCAGTGGAAGGCAGACACTCAACTGACTGAGCAACCCAGGCACCCCTGGAAATTTAATCTTTAACTTAAGTTTCACTAAAATACACTACACTAACAACTAAATCCAAGATTGCTTTTTTCTTTAATAAAGTGTTTCCACTGGCAGAATCCATCTTTACTAATGACTTTAAATAAAGAATCCTGGGGGCGGGATGGGGGGGGGGTGCTGGGTGGCTCAGTCAGTTAAGAGGTTGACTTCAGCTTAGGTCATGATCTCACAGTCCTGGGAACAAGTCCCACTTTGGGCTTCTTGCTCAGTGGGGAGTCTGCTTAATCCCTCTGCCCCCCTTCCTGCTCATGTTCTAATAAATAAAATCTTAAAACAAACAAAGAATCCCAGAATCATTTGTACTTAAGTGTCTCTTTGCTTTAAAATATAATTAATTCCACTCAAATCACAGTATAGAGTTATTTATAAGACATGAAAACCGCAGAGTGGGAAGAACAGAAAAAGAGACTGTAACATCAGAACTCTGGAAGCTGGAAAGTAGATGGTGACTGACTTAGCAGACCAAGGAAAGCCAAAGCCAAAGCCTAAGCCAGTAACGGAAAAGTTGAGAACCAATTCAATTTACATCACAGAATCTTGTTCAAAAGACATACAACTTTGAAGTAGTAGGTACCCTTGAAACTGGAGGCTAAGGAGGAGATACAAATAAGGATTTGACGAAAAGTATTTGAGAAGGGGCGCCTGGGTGGCTCAGTTGTTAAGCGTCTGCCTTCGGCTCAGGTCATGATCCCAGGGTCCTGGGATCGAGACCCGCGTCAGGCTCCTTGCTCTGTGGGAGGCCTGCTTCCCCCTCTCCCACTCCCCCTGCTTGTGTTCCTGCTCTCGCTAACTCTGTCAAATAAATGAATAAAATCTTAAAAAAAAAAAAAAAAAAGAAAAGTATTTGAGAAACAGACTCCCAGGATCCCCTTTCTCCCCACTTCATGCTGCTGAGCAATGACAGAAGTCTGGAGTTTTATCCTCTGGAGAGGGTTAAACAGTCTCTGGACTGGGGGATGCCAGGCACATACTGAAAACAGAGGAGTAGGCCACAGTTTGCATAGTGAAGCATGAATATAACTCCCAGCCCTATTCCTATACGTGGCTCCCAGAACTTTGGCAGCCACATCTTTTACCTTTAGGCAAAGGCAAGTGATTAGAAAACTCTTTTTTAGGAATCTGACCAGCCCAAGAGAAAGGCCTAAATAACATTAACATCATCCCCAAAACAGTCCCACCCTATAAAACTCACAGTTGACAAGCCCTAGTTATTCATGTGCTCAGGGCTTCCAATCAACCTTTAGTCTCCTTTTCTTAATCATGAACCACAGCCAAGGATTACTAGGTATCTGAGGAAAGTCTCTAATAAGAAATATAAAGAGCATGGGGTGCCTGGGTGGCTCAGATGGCTAAGTGTCTGCCGTCGGCTCAAATAATGATACCCAGGGTCCTGGGATCAAGCCCCATGTTGAGCTCCTTGCTCAGCGGGGGGAGTCTACTTCTCCCTCTCCCTCTGCCTCTCCCCCTGCTCATGCTCTATCTCTCTGTCTCAAATGAATAAATAAAATCTTTTTTTTAAAGATTTATTTATTTATTTATTTGACAGAGAGAGAGACACAGCAAGAGAGGGAACACAAACAGAGGGAGTGGGAGAGGGAGAAGCAGGCTTCCCGCCGAGCAGGGAGCCCGATGCGGGGCTTGATCCCAGGACCCTGGGATCATGACCTGAGCCGAAGGCAGACGCTTAACGACTGAGCCACCCAGGCACCCCTGAATAAATAAAATCTTTAAAAATATATATAAAGAGCATAATCACAAGACAGGACAGAGCAGCTGGAGGAAACAATCTGTAGTCAGGGAGAAGAAAACTTCAAATAAGCAAACAAATGAACTATATTTAATAACCTCAGATATTTGAGATGATATTGCTTCTATGACCCCCCTCTCCAAAAAACTTTAAAAAATTAAATCATTAAAAATAATACTTCACATGCTTTTCTGTGTGTGATACATTTCTCCATTAAAACAATGTAATTAAAATAATCTCCACACCTTGAAGACTTAACTCTGTTGCTCTTTTGAGGTCATCGTCTTCTTTCTGTTCCCAAGCTTCCTAAAGAGGTAAGAACACAACTAAGGTATTTAAAAAGGTACTGAATAAACTTATTTAAGGAGTACAAAATCAGCTGCTCTGGAAGTATTTGCTAATAATGTTTTCCATAATCTTATGAATGTTTGGAATATGATCTTTTGAGGGATGTGGAGAAATTCTTTGCTTTTTTCAATGCTGCCCTCTAAAACACAACCTTGGGGGTTAAAAAGGCTTACAAGCTATCTCCTCTAGTCAGTGACACTTGCCTTGCTAATCAAAAGCCATTCACTGCGACATTATGATTTAATTCCCTTTTCCTTCTATGTATGAAATACCTGGCACATAGCAGAATCTGCTTAGCAAACTTCTCTGTTTTCTTTCCTCTAATTTACAGCCTTTGCCAATTTTCAGGGTATAAACACTCCTACCATGGCCAATTTTAAGCTACCAACGTGATGCTGAGTGCAGAGCTGGGAAGAGGTACATACACCTGAGCTGACGGTGAGCTGGCTCTAGCATATCGCCGACCCTAAGTCTGTGACAGCAAGATAAACAATTCTTTCCATAAGATCATTATTCAAACACTTCTATTTTGTTCTTGCTAAAAAACACAACAAAAAACCCCAAGACACACACTAGATACACGGTGAATACGAAATGAATTCGTTGACTGTTGACTGTTATTTCTCTAATACATCTGAGGTTCTCTTAGAAAAACAAGTACCTTTGAACATGTCTCAACTGGATGATTAACTGTAAAAATATGGAAATGTTGACTGTAAAAAAATTTTCCCTCTCGTCTGCAGAGAAAATACAATTTACAAACTTCATGCATAAATGAAGAAAAAATGTAATTTAAGTAGAACGGTTTATACTTTTCTCAAGTCTAGACTTGTTTTAAAGGTCACTAAAGTATATAAGAAGCTCAGAATGAGCTATTCTGCCTTTAAATCCTGGGAGCAATAATATTGTATTCAAGAAAGAAACAGATATTCTCTAAGAGGAAATATGATTACTTAAGCTTATCCCAGCTATAAAGTCTATGAGGAAACCCAGATGGTAAAAGAGTCTTTTAGCTATTAATACAATGATGCAGGTATACCAAACTAATGAAACCTCATCTTATATTTCTCAGATGTGAAAATAGGTTTATAAGGTAGTTTTAACTGGGTCAACTGACAAGAAATAGGATATACATCTTTTGTATATGAAAAAGAGGGGTACTGAATTTTTTTTTTCTTCACTGTAAGGAACTATTGTTAAGAAATCAGACCTTGGTCTTTTAGATTAAGAATAAATTTTCTAAAACAAATGATTACTATCCATTATTTGTAAAATGGGTGACATGAATGCATCTTGATGGCCAGGAGGCTAGGGAGGTACTTCTTGTAAATAAAAGGATACAGAACAGCTGGTTCTGAAATCATTTTAAAGCAGTTCTCAACCTTGACTGAACACTAGAATAACTGTGGGAAGTTTTAAAAAATAAAGGAAGCAAGTAAGGAGGGAGAGAAGAGAGGGAGAGAGGGAGGGAGGAAGGAAGAAGGAAGGGAGGGGAGGGGCGAGAAAGAGACAGAAAGAAAAAAGGAAAGAAATCTAGATGCCCAGACCATACCCTAGAATCAATTCTATCAGAATTCCTGAGGGGAAGAACAACCCAAGCATCATTATTTTTTAAAGCTCCCCAGATGATATTAATGTGTAGTTAAGGTTGAACCCCACTGTTCTACACAAATTAGATTTTTTTTTTTTTAAGATTTTATTTTTAAATAATCTTTACACCCAACATGGGGCTCGAACTCACAACTCTGAGATCAAGAGTTGCATGTTCCACCAACTGAGCCAGCCAGGAGCCCCAAGACAAAAATAGACTTCTTAATTTGATTATTTGTAAACACAAAAACTGTGTGTTTATTCTAGGGAGTTTTAGTAAATTTTTATTATTAGCATGACTCGGATTGCATTGGATTAGACAACCGTGAAGACATCACCTTTTAGTCAGATACCTCAGGTAACGGCAATGGTGCAATCAACCAGCTCTGGCAAATATAAGCATGAAGAACTAAAAATTTAAGAACAGATTATTATATGGGGCGCATGGCTGGCTCAGTTGGTGGAGCATGAGACTCTTGATCTCAGGGTTGTGAGTTTGAGCCCCATGTTGGGTGTAGAGACTACTTAAAAATAAAATCTTAAAAAAATAGATTACTATATAAGAAAAGAGCAGAAGCAGATAAATGTTAGTCAATGGCTGAAATCTGAAATTTCAAATACTATTCAGATAATTTTCCTGAGGATTTTATGTTCAAATAATTCATAGGAAAGGATTCATATTGTGAGAAAGTGACCAGAACAAATACAATGCCTTAAAATATTAGTGATAAAATCATGGTGGTATGCTGACTGTTTCTATAGCTTGCAAAACAAACTTGGACTGGGGATGATCTCTAATAACCCACCTTTCTTTAGCATGCAATGAATTATAGTAATGGGAGGTAATCAACAATACATTTTGTTGTATCTAGATTAAAAAAAAAAACAAAAACCCAAAACAAAAAAAAACTATCACTGTTTCAAACCCAAGGCAAAGCTCCAAACTAAGTTTGTTTTGATGTATCAATGGTTTACTGTATGTAAATTACCTGGAATGATGCTTGACACACAGTAAGTGCTTAACACATGTTAGCTGTTGTTATTACAGGGAAAGATAGGTTATGGAGAAAATAGCAATATAATTATCTCTTACTTGCTCTTGAAGGCTCTGAGCCAATGCCTGCTGAAGCTCTTGCTCTTCCCTTTCACGCTCCATATCATACTGCTGGAGCCAATCAACCTCTCCTTGAGATCCTTCTGGAGTTTTGTTTTCTTTATTCTCATCACAGTCTTTAGTTATCTCAGTAAAACCGGCAGAATCTGAGGAAGCAGAACAGGACATAACTGGGAAAGCCTCTCTAATAAACCAAAATCTCTGGATTAGAGTGACATCTACTGTTCAGAGAGAGTAATTTACCTGAGCCTCATATATAATTTGCTTGGGACATACAATTTCATCTTACTACATTTAGATCATGGTTTCTCAATCTCAGCACTACTGACATTCTGGGTGGGATAATTTTTTGCTGTTTGAGGGGGCTGTCTTATACACTGCAGAATGTTCAGCAACATCCTTGGCCTCTATCTACTAGATGCCAGTAGCACCCCTCTCCCCCAGCAGCGACAACCAAAAATGACAGACATTGTCAAATGTCCGGGGGCACAAAACTGTCCTTGGCTGAGAATCTGTGATCTACCCCAATGGTTCTGAAACTTAACCAATCATCAGAAGCATTATCGTTGAGGATGGAGAAGAATGAATAGCCATATTCACAGTCAGTCATAATGTCACATGACCAAGTACTAGGAATAGAGTAAATGAAATAAGAATTAGGCTAGAATGATTATGTTAATATTGAGATTTTTCCATTATTAAACTGTATGTCAAATGAGTGTATATTTTCACATTAATGATCAAATAACCTTGTACATATTCTAAAGCAAAAGAGCTACATGAAATATATAATAAACACCTCATGTACTGCACAAACATAAGACTATATGTGTTTAAAACATTCATCCAAGGAGATAAGAAAAAAAATTAATCTTTCATTTCTTCCCGTTCCTTCTCAATCTCTAGATCACAGCTAGCTAGGATAAACAATATGGTCATGATTTTGTTCTGGTGAAACAGATTTTGTTCTGTTAGAACAACATTTCATTATAATTTTAATACAGATAAGAGTGGGTAGATAAGAGCTTTCTCTTTCTCACTTTACAAAAGCAAAAATTCTCATCTTAACAAGGAAATTCTCATAAAAAGAATTTAATTGGTCAACAAGAATTACCTTTACAGATTAATTTTATATGGACTGCTTTAAAATCAAGTATATGCTCGGGGTGCCTGGGTGGCTCAGTCAGTTAAACATCGGACTCTTGATTTCGGCTCAGGTCATGATCTCAAAGTCTTGAGATTAAGCCCCATGCTGGGCTCAACACTGGGCGGGGAGCCTGCCTAGGATTCTCTCTCTCCCTCTCCCACTCTCCCCCCATTTGCATTCTAAAATAAATAAGTAAATAAAGGTAAGTAAGTAAAATCAGTATAGGCGCTTTACTTGCCCTATTACTGCATTTTAACTACTTAAATGATACTTTTCTATACCACAGACTATAAACTCTGAAGTTTACAGCATATTTTTATTTTTATTTATTTATTTTTGTTTAAAGATTTTATTTATTTGACAGAGAGAGACACAGCAAGAGAGGGAACACAAGCAGGGGGAGTGGGAGAGGGAGAAGCAGGCTTCCGAGGAGCAGGCAGCCCAATGTGGGGCTCGATCCTAGGACCCTGGGATCATGACCCGAGCCGAAGGCAGATGCTCAACGACTGAGCCACCCAGGTACCTTTTTTTTTTTTTTTAAAGGTTTTATTTATTTATTTGTCAGAGAGAGAGAGAGAGATCACAAGCAGGGGGAGCTGCAGGCAGAGGCAGAGGGAGAAGTAGGCTCTCCGCTGAGCAAGGATCCCAACAGGGGACTCAATCCTGGGGTCCTGTGATCATGACCTGAGCCAAAGACAGACACCTAATCGACTGAGCCACCCAGGCGTCCCCGAAGTTTACAGCATCTTGATTTTAGACTCTAAGTCAGTAAGTAGTTCGTTTTTTAATTGTATTAAATTGCCAAGTGAATATTTACCGTTAAAACTAACTCTGGGGCGCCTGGGTGGCTCAGTTGGTTAAGCGACTGCCTTCGGCTCAGGTCATGATCCTGGAGTCCCGGGATCGAGTCCCGAGTCGGGCTCCCTGCTCATCGGGGAGTCTGCCTCTCTCTCTGACCCTCCCCCCTCTCGTGCTCTCTCTCTCTATCTCATTCTCTCTCTCAAATAAATAAATAAAATCTTTAAAAAAAAAAAAAACTAACTCTGAATATTCATTAAAAGAGAAAAACCCTCAGGTATATTAAAGGCAAGAGCAATATGATCCCAATTTTAAAAAATTATATAAAAGATGGGGTGCCTGGGTGGCTCAGTTGGTTAAGCGACTGCCTTCAGCTCAGGTCATGATCCTGGAGTCCCGGGATCGAGTCCCGCATCGGGCTCCCTGCTCGGCGGGGAGCCTGCTTCTCCCTCTCCCACTCCCCGTTTGTGTTCCCTCTCTTGCTGTGTCTTTCTCTGTCAAATAAATAAATAAAATCTTAAAAAAAAAAAATTATATAAAAGATGTCAGTAATTTCTTCCTTTCCTCCATTCTTGGAGAAACAGTCATTTCCATAGTCTGTAAGGGGCAGCTCTGAAGTCTATCTGACCTTGCCTGTCCCTCTGGCCTTAGCTTATTACTGCACTAGGAATGGATATTTGAATCAACCAATCAGATTATTTCTGGAAATCTGGAACTGAGGCATTCAAAGTTAGCTGATGTGGAACATTTCAAGTGGAAGAAACATTTGGGAGTTAAGGCTGCTATTTTAGGGCCTAAGTTAAATATTACTTTTATTACCAAAATATACTCAATTAAAAAAAAGTGACAGAGGTACAATTTTTTTTTTTTTAAGATTTTATTTATTTGAGAGAGAGAGAATGAGAGAGAGTGCACACATGAGAGAGGGGAGGGTCAGAGGGAGAAGCAGACTCCCTGCTCAGCAGGGAGCCCGATGCGGGACTCGATCCCGGGACTCCAGGACCATGACCTGAGCCGAAGGCAGTCGCTTAACCAACTGAGCCACCCAGGCGCCCCAGTCATTATTTCTTAACTATCTCTAAAATCCATCAACTTTTCTTTCAAATGCCAAAACCTTGGCTTAAAGCACCATTAGCTTTTGGCCTAGACAACTGCAGTAACTTCCTAACAGGTCTCACAGGATTACTTTGGGTTCTGTAATTTATGTGCTACACTGCAGCCAGAATCATCTTTTACAAATATAAATCTTTATCAAATACTTGTTTGCTTAAAAATATGCAATAACTTCCTAATGCCTTTGAAAAAGAAGTCCAAACTTCTAAACATGGCTTCAAGCCATGTAAAAACTAGAGAATGCATGTCTCTCTTTTGCTTTTCTTCCTCAACACTATGCTCCAGCCATGCAGATCATTCTCAACTTTTTTTTTGTTGCCCACTAACTTGCCAGCCTTTCTCAGCCTTTGCATACATTCTTCCCTCTGGCTAATGTCTGGAGATGTGAAACCTTACTTGGCCAGTCTTCCTGACCCTCCTGAGTTGATTCATTAGACAATCTGTTGGGACCCAAATATTTACTGAGAATCTACTATGCATTGGGCACTGTTGTAGAAGGCGAAGATATAATGATAATTAAAGAAAGATGGCCCTTGTCCTCAAAGAACTTAAGTGCAAAGGCTCTGAGAATGAACTTGGCATATTTTGAGGGACAGAGAGAGACAAAGCCACTATGGCTAAGTAGAGTGAAAGAGGGGGAGAATGGAGATAGGTCATGGTAAGAAGCTTGGATGAAGTGTAATGGCAAGACAAATACTTTTTTTTTTTTTTAAGATTTTATTTATTTGACAAAGCGAGAGAGAGAGCGAGAGCGGGAACACAAGCAGGGGGAGTGGGAGAGAGGGAGCCCTGCTTCTCCCTCTCCCACTCCCCCTGCTTGTGTTCCCTCTCTCACTATGTCTCTGTCAAATAAATAAAATCTTTAAAAAAAAAAAAGAAAAAGAAAAAAAAAATGTCTTTAAAGGCACACACTGTGGATCAAATTCGGAATATGAATAGAGGGACTGGCCTTAAATAAGAGCAGGAATAGTTTCCTCCATAACAAAAGTGAAGGCAGAGTTTTCATCTGACTACATCTATCTTCTTTGAAAAGTACACAGCTTGGCTATAAACCTAGAGTGTGTGTGGAAAGAGAAATGGAGATTTGAGGAAGAGATCATGGAGAATGAGAAAAGAAATTTACTAAGGAAGTATAACAGAACTGACTAGTCATATTTAGTGCCCACTTAAGAGTGTAGTCATGAATGAGAGGGAAGTCTAGTCCGCACAAATTTGTGACTTTCTCCAGTAACCTTCAGCTGCTTGGGTGTAGGTATGGAATATGAATCTAGTTAAGCTGGGAGCCAGGGTTGTGTCAGGTGACTGCAACAAAAGAAAAGAGAGGAAGGAAAGGAGAGTACCAAGATCTGGCCTACAGGCTGAGAAAGTGATGACAAGAGGGAGGTGATGAACAGCAAATAAGAAGTCAAAGGACTGGAAATTTTTTTTTTTAAGTAGGCTCCACACCCAGCATGGAGCCCAACATGGGGCTTGAACTCACAACACTAAGATCAAGACCTAGCCAAGATCAAGAGTTGTACACTCAACTGACTGAGCCACCCAGGCACCCCAGGACTGGAAATCTTAATGAGATCAAGTAATCACTGAAAACAGAACATATAACACTAAGTAAGTTGGAAGGAGTGAAGGATATATGAAATCAAGATTTCAAAGGTGGTACAGTTACTGATGAAGACAAAGTCAAGAGAAGTAGTTCTCAAACTTTAGAATGCATCAGAATCACTTGGAGTCAAAACAGAATGCTGACTCCTATATCCAGAGTTTCTTATTCAGTAAGTCTGGGGTGGGGCCACAAATGGCATTTCCAGCAAGTTCCCACATGATACTGATGATCTAGGGACCTACTTTGAGAACCACTGATCTAGGATAGGACTTCTGTCAGTGATCAAGATGGGGTAAGGGGGCGCCTGGGTGGCTCAGATGGTTAAGCATCTGCCTTCAGCTTGGGTCATGATCCCAGGGTCCTGGGATCGAGCCCCACGTCTGGCTCCTGGCTCAGCAGGGAGCCTGCTTCTCCATCTGCCTCTCCCCCTGCTCGTGCTCTCGCTCTCTATCTCTGTGTCTCGAATGAATAAATAAAATCTTTGGAAAAAAAAAAAGATGAGGTAGGAAAAAAGATCTTTAGAATTAAGATCAGGAATTGAGAAACCAGGTTGTTGAAAGGATCATTTACGAAGATGCTGAAGGCCCTAAGAATGTCCATGAGAGAGAATGAAAGGTAAAAGACAGCTATAGGAAGAGATAATAGGAGGCAAAGTTTGATGTCTTATACTTCAAGAAGCTGGGATTTTTGCAGGATAAAAGGAGACAAAGGGTTGGAAATGGCACTGGGTAACAAGGAGAAAACCTATCCCGTCTCCAGGCTCTCAAGTATTAGGGTATGGGAGAAAACAACTTAAAGAACAGTAGGGCAATCCATAATGGGAGCTTTTCAAAGAAACACTGGCCTTCACTAAATACTAAAGGGACCTAACAACTAAATGCAGTGGGTAAATTTTGGGTCCTAGGTTTAAAAAAAAAAAAAATATGGACTTTACACTAGAATTATATATGGAAATACTGTTAAAATTGTTAGGGGTGATCACTGTTATGTAGGAAAATTTCCATATATTTGGAGATTCAGGCTGAAGTGTTTTAGGTGAAATATCATGATACCTGCAATTTCAAACAGTTGCTGTAAAAAAGAAAAGTGCATGCGTGCATGTGTGGAGTCTGCGAAGATGGCCTCCAATGAACTACGCAGTATTCTTACTTACTGTCGGTATTTGTACTCTTGTGTAGTCACCCCCAGAGTGAATCTAGGTAGATTCTCACCGTGAGTGCTCTTTAAGCAACAAAATGGGGTGGAATTGATTCTATGCTAATTCTGAGGCTAAACATTACATTAAGGAGGCCTGGCAGCTTCTTCCCCTTTTGTGCTCTGGGAGCCCTGAGCTGTCATGTAAGAAGCTGACTACCTTGCTGGAAAGAGCACATGGAGAGGGAGAGGCCCTGAGATTGTGGAGAGGGGGAGGGGAAGGAAAGAATGGAGAGGACATCCAGCCACCCCAGTGGACCTGTCTAGCCAACATCACCAAGGTGCCTGGAAGAGCCATCTTGGATGTTACAACCTAGTTACAACCAGTCAATCCACAGCGTTATAAGATACTAAAATGTTTTAAGATACTAATTTTGGGTAACTGCTGTACAACTATATACACAGACACACACAGTGAGGGGAGAAAGCAAATGTGACAAACTGTTAAATAATGAATCTATTTAATTTCTCTCTGGATTTGAACATTTTCAAAATAGAAGATTTATGGTAGACTCTGATCATATTTGATCATTCCTTAGTTTTATTGTTAATTTTTAAAAGTATGATAGTGGGATTGAGGCTATGTTTTTTAAAAAAGAATTCTTTTAAAGGTACTGAAATCTTTACTGAGGAAATTATCTAATATCTGGGATTTACTTCTAAATAATCTAGGGGATGGGGTGGAGAAGGAAGATGGGATATATATGAAACAAGATAGTCTTTTTTTGATAATTATTGTTGATAATGGGTACAAGGGGGAAGATTCATTACACACATCTCTCTACTTTTTTCCTTGCTCCATATTTTCTGTAAAAAAGAAATATTGCAGCAGAAGCAATGTCTTTGGGTTTCAGTTACAGTAAGAAGGTGAATGGAACAGTGACATTAAAGAAACAAACACAAAAAAAGGCTTGCATCCAATTGGGGAAGATAGTAGCTAGAGAATATTTTATTTAAAAAGGCTATAAAGTACTTACTAATAAGTTTGCTCTCCCCAAAGCTGCTATATGGTTGTAAACCATTGTGGTTATTAATGATTTTGATAACTCAGTGTTCTCCCCCACTGATGTAGAGAATCTAGAACTAATTGTACATAAGAATAACTTCCTTTGTTAATTTTAGGGAGATGTAGGATTGAGCAAAGATGTGAAAGGAAGAGCTGAAAGCAGGAATTATTGGCAAAAGGCAAAAGCACTAATATTGGGGCGCCTGGGTGGCTCAGTTGGTTAAGCGACTGCCTTCGGCTCAGGTCATGATCCTGGAGTCCCAGGATCGAGTCCCGCATCGGGCTCCCTGCTCCGCGGGGAGTCTGCTTCTCCCTCTGACCCTCCTCCCTCTCATGCTCTCTGTCTCTCATTCTCTCTCTCTCAAATAAATAAATAAATAAAATCTTTAAAAAAAAAAAAAAAGCACTAATATTAACCAATGATATCTAAGGGCAGTGACTGTAAGTTTAATAAGAGAAAGGGATTTCCTAAGGATACTTGCATCAAGAAGGGTGGGGGGAAGGAGCACCCTATCCAAAAATCATCAGCTTTTTGTATCCAATTAGATTGAGGATATACTAATTCTTACCTTCACTTGCACATAAAGTAATGCACAATTGATGAGGCTTAACCCCCAGAATACAGAAAATAATTGTGATTTACTATTATTCTCTTCATCTCCAAAATGCTAGGCTTGATGTACTGAAACACATCAGCTACACAGATAAATATACATACTAGGGATATCTGGAGAAAAAAATTAGAGTTGGTTACAGGAAGAGGTAGTAAAAGTTTTCTACCTAAAATTCTTAAAATACCCACAGTGCAAGGCAAGGAGGCTCTGTTGTTGTTCCCACTGATGGATTGAAAAATAACAAAATATGAATAATTACCACAAAGTAAATTTTTATCTGTATAGCACTTTATACTATATGACCTAACATTCTACTCACAACCTTCTGAAGTATGCCTGGTGTATCCCTATACAGAGATAAGAAAATGGAGTACCAAAGAGGTTAAATCGCCTATTTAGAAAATTCATAGCTATGGAGTGCCTGAGTGGCTCAGCTGGTTAGGCGTACAACTCTTGATTTCGGCTCAGGTTGTGATCTCAGGGTCATGAGATTGAGCCCCATGTCAGGCTCTGTGCTCAACCCAGTCTGCCTGTCTCTATTCTTCCCCCTCTGCTCTTCTCCTCACTCTTTCACTCTCTAAATGAATAAATCTTTAAAAAAAATTCATAGCTAGTCAGTGGTACAGCCAAGATGAGAGGCTTAAAACCTGACCACTTAGTTCAGGTGTCTTTCTACCAATATAAAGGGATAAATCCAAAGGAAAGAGAACTTGAATTATTCATACACTAAAACTTGGTACAAATTCAGATATAGAAAAATGAGGAAAGAATTATACAAATTTCTGAGAGAGCAGTGGTAAAAAAAAAAAAAAGGGACCAAAAAAATGACACATTATTTAAATGCACAAAAGAATTCTAACCTTTGGGGCACCTGGGTGGCTCAGTTGTTAAGCATCTGCTTCGGCTCAGGTCATGATCCCAGGGTCCTGGGATCAAGCCCCGCATCGGGTTCCATGCTCAGCAGGAAGCCTGCTTCTCCCTCTCCCACTGCCCCTGCTCGTGTTCCTGCTCTATCTCTCTCTGACAAATAAATAAATAAAACCTTAAAAAAAAAAAAAAAGAATTCTAACTTTTCTTTTGATGTACACTTAAAGGGATACAGCATACTTTACCACCAGTCTCTGGATACTACTCGCAATATGTAACTCCTCATTTTTTTAATTTTTTTTTTTTTTTAAAAGCATGAAAATATGATTAGCCCTATTACACAGATCCATTTCACCTCCCATTATTTACAAGCCACTTGTCCCTATAAGGCTTTAGAACAGAGTTGTGCCTTAACAGATGTTTATTTTCATTAAACCTACCGGTCTCTGTGACTGTTTTGGGTTTCTCAGTCTCCACAGTGTCTTGATTTTCAGGCATTTCTTGAATATCATCTTCTGCAAATCCGGTATCTGGGCTGCTGGTTGGTTTATCATCATCTTCATGACTCAGAGTTGGTGAAGCTTCTCTCTTACTCATCTCTAAAACAGCTGCTAGAAGCTCTTCTTCGCTCATTCCGTCAAATCCGGAGTTTTCCAATTCAGACTTATCAGGCTCTATTCTACATGATTTTGAATCCTGAAAAAGAGAGTCACTTTTAGAGGAAGCCAGAATGCCTGAGAATATGGCAATCTTTTTTTTTTTTTTTTTAGATTATTTATTTATTTATTTGAGAGAGAGAATGAGATAGAGCATGAGACGGGGGAGGGTCAGAGGGAGAAGCAGACTCCCTGCCGAGCAGGGAGCCCGATGTGGGACTCGATCCCAGGACTCCAGGATCATGACCTGAGCCGAAGGCAGTCGCCCAAACAACTGAGCCACCCAGGCGCCTGAGAATACGGCAATCTTAAGAGTTTAAAGTGAGTTTATTTCTAAAATGTTTCCTTTCTTTGATATTTTGAGTTAACAATCAATAGCCAATATATGAACTCACTGGCAAGCCTAATTTTCTTTTAATAAATATATAGGGATACATGTTTATTTTATTGATTATAGTAAGTGTTAAGTATAGGATTTGGAAAATACATAAAAATAACAAATTCACTCAAAATCCATCACTCAGAGATAATTACAGTAAGTATTTTTGGTGTATTTTCTTCCAGATATACGTTGATCATACTATAGACACTGTCACTACATCTAGTATTTCTTTCTTCTTTTGAAAATTATTTTATATTTTTAAATTTCTTACTTAAATTCAATTTAGTCAACATACAGTGTATTATTAGTTTCGGGGGTAGAATTTAGCGATTCATCAGTTGCATATAACACCCAGTGCTCATTACATCAAGTGCCCTCCTTAATGTCCAATTACCCCATTCCCTCACACTCACCTCTCCACCAGCAACCCGGTTTGTTCCCTGTAGTCAAGAGTCTCTTATAATTTGCCTCCCTCTCTGTTTTTACATTATTTTATTTTTCCTTGCCTTCCCCTATGGTTCATCTGTTTTGTTTCTTAAATTCCACCATACGAGTGAAATCATATGGTATTTGTCTTTCTCTGATTGACTTATTTCATTTATCAAGATACCCTCTAGTTCCAGCCACATCATTACAAATGGCAAGATTTCACTCTTTTTGATGGCTGAGTAATATTCCATTGTATGTATACCACATTTTCTTTATCATCTGTTGATGGGCATCTGGGCACTTTCCATAGTTTGGCTATTGTGGACACTGCTGCTATAAATTTACATTGGGGTGCATGTGCCCCTTCGAATCACTATTTTTGAATCCTTTGGATAAATAGTAGTATAATTGCTGGGTCATAGGGTAGTTCTATTTTTACTTTTTGAGGAACCTCCACAATATTTTCCAGAGTGGCTGTACCACTTTGCATTCCCACCAACAGTGTAAGAGGGTTCCCCTTTCTCCACATCCTCGCCAACATCTATTGTTTTCTGAGTTGTTAATTTTAGCCATTCTGACCGTACACCTAATATTTCTTTTTTTTCCTAGTATTTCTTTTTTTTTTTGAATTATCTATATATACCTTTATTAATCACTATTGTTCCAGCAGTTTTAAAGCTGAATGAATAATCTTATTAGGGAGAAAATTCAATTGTAAATTGAATCAGTATAAACCAAGTTACTGGGTAACTTCATAATGCTCTGAAAGAAATATGGAACTTACACTGTTCAGTTAGAATAGTGGTGCAAAAATATTTATAACACCTCTCAAGATACCAAGATACTTACTGCTACTGTAATTTTATATGAAAATAAGTGTATTTTTCAATAAAGCATTCATAAGTTAATCTTTAGTTATACTGAGAAAGGGTATTTAGTTTCCTGCGTAAATGACAACAATCATTTATTGGTTTATTTTGTCTCTACAAAGTCAGATATTTCCTAGTATTTCTATTTAAATGTTAAGTCACCATCTTTTTTTTCTTCTTTTCAAATAAATGAGAAAAATAAAAACAACATCAAGATTATATAAACATTCAGAAGTTATTTTCTGAAGAACTTTCTCTCATTTCTGGGAGAGCTTTTGACTTTCTATCATTTCTCATTCAAGGTGAGCAGCCACAAACTATCTTTAGCTTTAAAATAAGATGGGAGGGCGCCTGGGTGGCTCAGATGGTTAAGCATCTGCCTTCGGCTCAGGTCACGATCCCAGGGTCCTGGGATCGAGTCCCGCATCGGGCTCCCTGCTCAGCGGGGAGCCTGCTTCTCCCTCTGCCTCTCTCTCTCTGTCTCTTATGAATAAATAAAATCTTAAAAAAAAAATAAATAAATAAAATAAAATAAAATAAGATGGGAAACAAGTCAATAAAAATTAACTACTAAATTAATTGTTATCTTAACAAAAGGGAGATTTAAAATCAGTCAAATGAGATGATGCAAACTTTGTATCTTCAAAGTATTAATTATTATTATGTGTCAAGATAGAAAATGATAAAGTTACACTTTCTCACATTCATTATTTAAATCTCTAGATTACCTGGTTGGCGTGTTGATATAAAATATTTACTACAGTCTCCCCCATAAATTAGCAATTAGTATTAAATAAAGCAAATAATTATTTCAGGACCCATATGTAAAAGTTGCTCTGAAGATTAACAGGAGAAAGCAATTTACCTGTAACAACTTTCACTTCTAAAGTTTCAATCATGGAAACAACCTAAGTGTCCATCAATGGATAAATAAAAATGTGGTACACATATACAATAGAATACTATTCTGCCACAAAAAAAGAAATGAAATCTTGCCATTTGCAACAACATGGATGGACCTTGAAGGTATTACGCTAAGTGAAGTAAGTCAGACAGAGAAAGACAAACACCATGTAATCTTGCTTACATGTGGAATCTAAAAAACAAAACAAAACAAAACCAAATCCCACCAAGCTCATAGATCTAGAGAACAGACTACTGGTAGGTAGGGGTGGAAGCCTGCGGGTGTGAGTATGAGAGAGAGAAATGGGTAAATCAGGCCAACTTCCCGTTATAAAATAACTTAGTCATGAGGATGTAATGTACAGAATTAGACTACTATTAATATTTTATTGCAGATTTGGAAGTTGTTAAGAGAATAGATCTTAGAAGTCCTTACCACAAGAAAAAAAATTTTTTTTGCTAAATATGTATGGTAATGGATGTTAACTAGACTTACTGTGGTAATCTTATTGCAAAACCTACAAATACTGAATCAATATGCTGTACACCTGAAACTAATATGTCAATTATACCTCAATAAAAAAAAGTCCCAATCCATTTTTAAACAGACTGGTTTTGTAGTTACAGAAAGTATACTCTTTAAAACTAGTGTTTCAACGGATCCATTAAGTTTATGAATTTATGATCCACCCTGTGTATTAAGTTTGCTAAGAAAAAAAAAAAAGTTTGCCGACGCTAGTTATAAAGGCATTTGTTTGGACAGTAAGAGCTATATAAAAATTTGTCAAGTATTTTGATGAGAAATTACTTACTTTTTCCGGGTCTTCCTGCTGCTGTTCGCAGCCTGACATTTCACAAAGTCTCTGGCTAAGGGCCACAGAGCGTTTTAGCTCATCCTCACTGTCTGAATCAAGGCATAAAGCCAAGCTCTTGGATTTGAAGGTGAAATTCCTGTAATTTAAGAAAAAAACCTATATGAGTCTGATAAATAAACTTTTGTCCTTGTTATTCCCTTGATGTGTAAATACCAAAATAAAAAACTTTTCCATTTTGGAAAATGATTTACAGAGAAAAAAAGATATAGCAAGAGGTATATTTAAGCATTACCTTTGCCCCACTCCAAAACAGCCATGCTTTGAAAATTAGACAATTCTTATGCTACAATAAAATCCATCCGTAAACCAATCACTTTGTGCCTTTTTTCTTTTAATGATCAACCCCAAAGAAGTTTGTTTTTATAAAGCAAGTACTCTACTGCATGCATGCAGACATAGCAATGAATAAATGTTCTTGACAAAATTGTGCATGAGGGCTAATTTTTGATCTTTTAAATTATGATCCAAGTTATTTTAAAATTAACAGTAACATTCCACTTATCCAATTATATGTAGGTCAGACTTCTGGCAACCTCTGTTTTCCAGAACACAGGGATTCAAAAGTAAGAAAAAAGGCTTCTGAGGAAAGTAGTTTCAAAGCCAATGCACTTTACTCTTTAGACAGGGACCCTTTCTTTCCCAGGAAATGGTGTATAAAATAATGCAGCAAGTTCATCAAGAAATGAGAGCTAGGAAATGAGAGAGAATAACCACAAAAAGGGCAATAAAAAACTGTAAAGTCATTTAATATAAACTGTTTTGTAAGACTTAAAAGCCTCTGAGGGCATTATCATATTAAAACAGTGCAATAAGTGATACTCATAATGCTGATTCTGAGTCATTAAAACATTTAAATTATTTTCAGTGTATTTTATTTACGAATATAGGGAATTCTGTAAGGTTACAGAGTATAAACCCATCTAAAATGGTAAAGCATTTTAAAGTTTAATGCTTAAAAAAGCAATCTTCAGCTATGTAAAAGTTTATATATGGAGTATCAAATATCATTCTTCAATACCAGATAAGTAAGGTGTTACTGCATTGCCTTCTAAGTGAGCTGAAAATAAACTAAAAGAAAAAGTGGTAAAGGTCAAAGAGCACGAACTTTCTTTGATGGAGATTAACATAAATTCATATAGTATACTAAAAAAAAAAGTAAAGTGGAAATTGAAAAATGCAATTAATGTAAATGTAAAAACTGTAAATAAACATACAGAATGATGGCACCAAGAAATAAGAGGCCACAATGGAAACCAGGAGGATTGCATAGCAATGTAGATCAAAGAAAAGAGGCAAGTGGTCAGTGATAAGCCCAAACATAGTCTGTGGCTGAGAGCTCCCAGGATATCACTGCACTCCAGCCTATACACTTGAATAGCCTCCCATTACGTGTTCAAAAGGGTTTTTAGTATAACTTAGAAATAGCCAATTAGCCATCTTAATTCCTCATTTCTGATTTCATGCACACCAAGCAAAACTGAATGTATTAATTTGTTTATCCATGTAAATACTTTGCTGAAGGAAGGTGACACCTGGCTACTAATGGACCAGGGTCAAATGTGACAAAGGACACTGTAGAAGAACCAACAGTATTCTTGTTCAAAACTCAGCCTCTTTTAAGTTTGATCGGCATGACAGGTCTTCTAGGGCCTAATTATCCTTTATTGACCAACTCTCAAATTCTCATACCAGTAGACCCTGGAGAACAGATGACCATGCCAAATATAATGATGCCCAATGAAACCATCTCCTTCTTGAAACTATAGTGATTTGGTACATAAAGAGTGCATTCCATTAATAATTACTATATTCACAGAAGGCAGCTTGCCTGTAGTAAGGAAAAATATTCATCCTGTAAATGCATCACTTGCTCACTTTCTAAGCAGCCAAGTGGTATTGCTCATTTGTATCTTGAGAACGGGCAAGAGTATTCATATCGGTACCATTTCAGATTTCTAGTCATGTTAGTCATCTGGTTTTAATTGCACTGAAAAATAATTAACAGGAGGAAAAGAAAATAGCAGTTCCCAAATGTCATTTTATGGTTATATAAGCCCCCCAAAGCCCTTAAACAACAGAAGTGTCTCTTTTCTAAAAGTACTTTGGGACATCAGATTTTCAGAAAAACTAATTTTAAAGATAAATGACAACCAAGTCATTTAGAATTGTTTCATCAGGAACTGTGGTTCTAGTTAAATTATAGAGGAGATATATTAAAAAAAAGTATTTGCTTCCCTTTATGGACAAACTTTTCCAACTTAAGTAAAAAATATAAAACATTTGTAGAATAGCTACATTTCATTGTGTGTTTGTTTTCTTGTTCCCTTTCAGAATTGCTTCAGGTCAGTGTCTAAGACAGGAAGTCCCAGACTGCCTAGCAACAGGTGAAAAGATATTTTGAGATCCCCATGTGTATCTTTGAGGAACAGTGCTTTATACCAACAGTGGTTATTTTATCCCTTCAAGCCTTAAAATCCCTTGTCATCAATTTCTATAGTTGTAGGATGAAAATATTACGTATTAACAGTTGATTTAAGAAGTTTAAAAACAAAATTTTGAGAAGATCATCTGAACGTGCTTCACTGTTAAAGATTTGTTATACCCTAGGTTATACTTCAAAGCAGATTCAGGAAAATTACAAAGTATAGTAATACAGAGCAGTTATCATGCAAAGAAAAACAGAAAAGGGGAGGGGATAATCTTGGAAATCAGGGTAAGCCAAATCTTTAAAAATACAAATTTTGGGTACACAAGAAATATAACTCACTTTGAAGGTGTAGAAGGGCTGGTGATGCAGGAATTCACCATTTGAGAGGCTTTCAATGGTCTAGAACTATCAGAAAATTAGAAAATATATAATGTATATAATTACATTATTAAAAATATATATTTAACTTATAAAATGAATTATTCTATACTATAGCTCCTTATATATCTTTTTGCAAATAATTACAATACTTCCACCACTAGCAATAGAGGCCAAAAGAGAAAACAAGGTACCATCTGTAGGCTCTTCCTGATCCAATGATCTACATAAACAGCATTGGAAATGAAGTCAAAGGTAATGCATATGAAAAGAACAACTTGGGAAAATTATCTTGCCTCAGTTCTTTACTTTTAAGCAATAAAACAGTAATAGCTCTCATTTATTGAGGACTTACTGGCTATCAGACACTGGAGTTAAGAGCTCATAGTGTATTACCTCATTTAATGTTCACACCATCCTATTATTTCCCCTATACACAGGTCAAAGAACTTGTCCAAAGTCTTCAAGCCATTCCACTGTAGAATCATATAGCCTGGTTTCAGGCCTGTGATCATAAATCACCTACAATGATGGCCACAAAGAGTAATAGGTCTACCAGCAGAGGGCAGTTTGCATTAAGCAAAACAACTATTCTAACGAAAGCCTGTAGGAGAAAATCCAGAAACACCTAAGACTCTGGGAAATTATCTTTATTAATAAGTAGGCCCACTGAGTCCTTTAGTGTAAACTTACATGATGTAGTATATATTTCAATTATTAATCCAAGGGAAATACATTTTCTAAAACTGCATCAATTATTGTTAGCAAATGTTCATTTGCTTTCTGAAAGGTCTATTTATTCTACTTAGCCAAGAGACCTGGCTCTTCCAGTTACTAACTGCGTGATCTTAAGAAAATCACTTACTCTCCTTGAATCTCTGTAAAACTAAAAATTTAGACAAAATCTCTAAGATCCTTTTCACTTCTGAAGTTGGAGAACTTTATGATTCTACCAAATTAGAGTTCAAGTATAAAAAAGAACTACAGTACATGGCTCCAAAGTAATGTAACAAGAGTAATGCAAGAAAGAGCAACATTCACAGAAGTCCTAAGGTTTTCTCAGCATACATGATGAAGCAAAATCAAAAGTAAAGGTTACTTCTTTTATCATGGGAAAATTTCTAGGAGCCACGGAAGTTCTTCACTCACATCGGTGATGATACATTTATGAAGATAAAATCAATTCTGGGGGGCACTAGATAAAATTTAGTATGCTGTTTCTCAAACTTGCATATCCCAAAGAGTCAGCAAAGGCATTTAAAAAAATACTTATTCTTGGGGCGCCTGGGTGGCTCAGTCGTTAAGCGTCTGCCTTCGGCTCAGGTCATGATCCCAGGGTCCTGGGATCGAGTCCCACATCGGGCTCCCTGCTCGGCAGGAAGCCCGCTTCTCCCTCTCCCACTCCCCCTGCTTGTGTTCCTGCTCTCGCTATCTCTCTCTCTGTCAAATAAATAAATGGAATCTTTAAATAAATAAATAAATACTTATTCTTAAGCTCTATCTCAGATCTACTAAAACAGAACTGCTAGGGAAAGAACACAGGAATTGGTATTTTTTAGCGTTCAGGTGATTCTTATGAATAAGCAAATTTGATTTATATTCCCAAAATGTATCAAACTTGTCTTCTAGTGATCTAAAAGAGTAAGAGCACTCTCTAAAAAGGTAACTTATTATGAAAGGCAATTAATGTACTCAGAAAAATTTTGTTTAAGCATTTTATTTAATTATTTCCATCAGGCAGTAATTTGACACAAAATCCCAAAATAAAGCAAAATTAAAATCTTCTTGGTCTGATTTTACCTGGGAGTCATGTTATCTAGTTCAGTCATTGTTTTGGTCAGACACTAAAGCCCTTCTACTTCAAAAGGAAGGTAAAGAAATTCTCTCTCAAGGACTTACATTGCCATATGTGCACTCCAACCAAGGGTGAAGGGTGGTTTTGTATTTTCAGTGCAATGAGAAGATAGGGTCAGGTATCTTGGAATGATGACTTGCTGCCCAATCTTGTTGTTAAGTGAGAGAGTGACATTGAAGCTATATCGTTTTAAATGAAGAATGAGGATCCTGAAAAACAGGAGATGACATTACTAGTTCACACATAACAGAGCTAGCTCTCTTACTGGTGAAAAGAGATCACTGTAACTAACCACGTTAGACAGCTTTTGACTTAAAGACTACTTTTGGCTAAAGATCCTTCAAAGACCATTTACCGAATACCTGCCATGTGCTAGGCATTGTGCTAGGTACTAAGAATATAAATAAAAATAAAACATGGGCCTTGGGTGGATAAATGAGGTCTGGGTAAAATATATGTTTGCAGAAAAAAAAAAACACACCAAATAAAACACACTTTATTTTAAAATGTTGGTTTTGGGGTGTGCCTGGGTGACACAGTCGGTTGAGTGTCCAACTCTTGGTTTTGGCTCAGGTCGTGATCTCAGAGTCATGAGATTGAGCTCTGAGTTGGGTTCCATACTCAGCATGGAGTCTGCTTAGAGTTTCTCTCTCCCTCTGAGCCCCTTCCCCCCATTTTCTAAAATAAATAAATAAATCTTTAAAAAAATTTAAAAATAAAATAAAATGTTGGCATTGGGTTAAATCCTTAAATTATTTACTTCAATGTTATCTAGTTTACAAAAAAATAGGTATTATATAACCATTAATGGTAATTTAATTAAAGTGTTAAACAGCCCTTATGTTTGATGGTGAACATTAATTTTTTCAAGACGATTTTTGACAAGAACTTTTTTTTTTTTAGATTTTATTTATTTACGTGACAGAGAGAGACACAGTGAGAGAGGGAACACAAGCAGGGGGAGTGGGAGAGGGAGAAGCAGGCTCTCTGCCAAGCAGGGAGCCTGATGCGGGGCTCGATCCCAGGACCCTGGGATCATGACCTGAGCCGAAGGCAGATGCTTAACGACTGAGCCACCCAGGCGCCCCAAGAACTTTTTTTTTTTAAAGTAGGCTCCATGCCCAATGTGGAGCCCAACACGGGGCTTGAACTCATGACCCTGTAAATCAAGACCTGAGCTCATATCAAGAGTCAGACACTTAACTGACTGAGCCACCCAGACGCCCCTGACAAGAACTACTCTTATTTCAGTATATAGCACTTTCTCTGGAGAAAGCTAAGAAGGAAATAGGAAAGTTTTCTCCACTTACAAAAAGTTCTACAAAATTTACATGCCAAATCTGGTTTGTGGGTCTGAAAAGGCTTTTAACTCTGTAGAAACACTTCTTTTTAGTTACTATTGTGCTAACCTTTTCACCTCTGATACACACCATAATCTCTGCCTGATGGACTAAATATATTTCACAGCCCACAAGAACACTTTAAAATTTGAATTTCAGAACTCTTATGGGAATAAACCTCAATTCTAGGCAAAATAATGTCTGCTTTATGGAAAACTGTTTCCTTTCTTACCGTACATATCTTTATCACAGAAGCCACAAACTAAAAAAATTGTAAATTAAAGTTATTGACTTTATTTTTCTTTAAAAAGTATGCTAGAACTCATAATCTTCAAGTTCACAACTTGAGAGAACACAAGGATCCAAATGGTATGAAGAGATTAAAACTAATATCAAATATTTTGACTAAATTTCCAAATAATCCTGCCAAAATAAAAGGTAATATGAAAGGTAGATGATAGTCAAAATCACTTATCTACGAAGATGAGGTGAACTACAACTGAACATACTTGATAAAGATACCAGGCCCTTCACGAATAAAAGTAAACTGGCTTTAATACTGAAATGTACAAAAACAGAGCAAGTCTGATAATCAGGATTTATGATACAAAGGCTTCTAAAGTTTGGAATAAATGAACCTATAACACAAGTGACCTACCAGGAAAAAAAGAGAAAACCAATGAAAAAAATTTCCCTCAGTATTTTTTTTTTCCCACTAAAAGAACAAATAGCTAGACACTGGAAAAGGGTAACAGACATTCAGCTTGCCAGGTCAAACAAGTATTTCAAACCATACATGCTTTCCTTAGTTAATGACAGCTGGTAACAATCAATCCTTTGCCCTAAGGTTTGTCTCCTCTACCTCCTGCCTCAAAACACCAAGAGGAAAGAATAAGTCTCTTGAGTAAGAAATGGCCAACATAATAATACTGCTATGATTTAGAAAATCATTTCTTTAAAAGAAACTCATTTTCTAGAAAGGAGATAATGGAACCTACAAGAACTAGTCTCTAGGGGCTAGGTTCCAGAAACTCTACACTTACAGAAAAGTGAAGCTAATAAAAGAAAGTAAAGCACTCTGCAGGCAAAGTGCCACATAAATACTTAATAACAACAACCTTGTTTGTGGTTGAGATCTATTCTTGGGAAGAACTAAAAGCTGCACCATAATCACATCATATTTTGTCCAGCTAGTTTGGTTTTATGTATGTTTACACAGAGCTAATTAAGTTAAATTCATTCCTAATTCTGAATTGTTTTGATTATAGGAAACTTACTAACTTACAAGATCCTTTGAATAAAGGAATGTAAAAAAAACCTGCAGAAAATTACTCTTTATTTTCATGCACACATGTGTATGTGTTTGTGGCAGATTTTTGCTGAAGGTTTGGGAGAAGGAGACTAGCACATAATCAAATTGCAAATTATAACTGAATGTCATACATTACCAAATTAAAAATCTCCTACCTAGTCCCTACCATTGTTCCAAAGTCTCACCAGCCACGTCCTCTTGTTGCCATCTTCCAGGGACTGTGAAGTGACTTCCCTTCTTCAGCCTTCCAAATCTTCTTCCTTTCTTATGCAAGAACATCCTAACCTCCCATCCTCTACTCTCTCCTATCTCAGCTTTGCTTTACCAATCCATTCTAGTGAGCCTCACTTACCCAGTAATATCTGTAAGTACTTTAAAGAAGAAAAACTGAAGAGCGATTCATTTTACCTGGGTAGCCTGTTAAATTTGTGCCTGACAAGAGCACACTTCCCACCACACTTCTCACAGGAATACTCAAGTTCTTCTGCCTGTAAAAAGACAAGAGGGAAAAATAAAGAAGCATGAAGTTGAATCAGCATTACCCCAGTAAATGCTAATACTGTTTTCTAGTCACATTAGTTCAGTGCAATGACAACTCCGAGAAGTTCAAATTTTGTGTCTAGAGTCACAAACCTTACTAAATTAAGACCTAATCCTCAAAATAGATATCTTATAATATCATGCCCTATTTCAGAATTCCTAATTTCCTTTTTTACCATGGAAACATCTCAATTTATGACAGCAACTAGACTCTACAGTAGCAGATTCTCAACCTCTTCCCCATGGATGCACAAGAACCACTGCCTAGAGTATATCCAGATTTTAACATTTGGCCATAGCAGAGATAAGATCACCTTCAGGTTAGGCGGAGTTCCTGGTCTGTTAGGTGTAACTCTACCCCTTTCTTATAATGGAACTCAATCTTCTGGTGACAGCCCACTAAGAACAACTGCTCTAAAAGGACCAAAGTTTGGGGTGGATATCATTACCTAGAGAAAACTGAAACAAGAAATCCTTAAAAAATGGGGGTAAAGATACACAGGAAAAGCTTCAAATTCTATGATAATAACAGGAATAGTAAGGAATGATAAAAAGAAAAGCAGAGTATTTATCTTTGGGTGGAGCTGAATGTTCATCATTTAAAGAACAGAATTTTGTTTTTAACCTTAAGAAGACAACCCTGCCCATTTGCTACAACAAAACAAGAACCACTGTTAAAGAGACGAAGGGTGATCCTGACAAATTTCCATCAGTTATAAGGACTGCTACACAATAGGTCCAATTATGTCCCCAAAACTTGCTGAATATCTTTAACAGTATATCACAGAAACATATTTATCTAAAGCTTTGGATAAACATGACTCTTCCCTTTTGTTTCTAACAGGTTACATACAACCTAAGGAAAAGCAGAGTATTTTTTCATTCCTCAGATCTTAGATACAAACTCATATATAGCATCTCCAATTTTCACCAACACTACCAAATTTTAGCACATGCTTCAAGTTAATATTTGTTCACAAATAACTAAGGTTGTCTAAAACACCTGCTATTGAATTAAATGTATAATCTACTTAACCAATCAATACTCTTCTTCTATGAGTTAATTAGATTTATCAAGCTTTTAAAATTAAACATTATTTATAAATCTTTCTCATTTGTTTTCCCTTCATGTAATTTTGTTGAAACTCTGCCTTAAAGAAACCAATTTCAAATACAATTACCTATGATATATAAAACTTAATTATGTGAAAATACCAAAAGATATTACTTACCCTAAAGAAAAGATCAAGAGAATCTTGAATTGAACGAGGAGGGAGTGGCTTTTTCCTTCGAGGAAGGTCAATGGAGAGGTCATTAAACTGTTCTCTTTTGGGAATAATTTCTCCACATCTGTAAGAATAAAAGAAGACAAATGGAAGCATTTAGAAGTCTAACTGTGCAATACAAAATAAATACAAATATACTTCAGAAACACTGTTCTGGCACAGAACTTAGCAGGTACTGACAAAGACTAGCCTGAGTTGATAAGCAATATACAACATGTAAGACTTTTCTCATGAGTATTTTAACCCTCATTAAATCAATACAAGTAAAACCTCAACTGCAAGTATTTAAGTATTTAACAGAATGCTAAATTTAGTTTTTTAAAAAAGCCCCAAAAGTTAAAAACTAAAGTACAACATACACATAGAAAAGTGAACCAAATTGTACAGTTTCACGAATTATCAGTTAACACCACTCAAATCAAGAAATAAAACATTATAAACTCCGTAGGAGCCCTCTCACGTGCCCCTTTCCAATCACTACCCCTTTCTCCCAAAAGGTAACTATTATCCTGACTTCTAGCACAACAGGTCAGTATTGCTTATTTTTGAACCTTATATAAATGGAACCATACAGTATGTTTTTAGTCTCTTTTGTTCAACATGATTGTGAGATTCAAACATGGTTGCTGCATGTGGCTATAGCCCATCTTCATTGTTGGCTCACATTAACCTGTTCTGAGCATGCCACAATTTATCTATATTACTACTGATGGACATTTGGATTGTTTCGTTTTTGACTACATAAGCAATGCTGCTTTAAAAATTCTATGTGTTCAGCAACTCTTTCTGCCCACAGGTCCTGTCCCTGTGCTTTAATAATAAAAACACCTTTTTGCACCAAAAATAAAATAAAATAAAAATGCTATGTGTTCCTGGGGTGCCTGGGTGGCTCAGTTGGTTAAGCATCTGACTCTTGGTTTCAGCTCATGATCTCAGGGTCGTGAGATCCCCACATCAGGCTCCACGATCAGCACAGAGTCTGCTTGAGATTCTCTCTCTCCCTCTCCCTCTGCCCCTCCCCACGCATGCACTCTCTAAAATAAAATAATCTTTAAAAAAAAATTCTAGGTGTTTTGGTGAACTTCTGTTGGAACTGTTTTGATCACTGGATATATTTCTACAGAATTTTAAAAACTGGGCTCAGAGATCAAAACATTATTTATCTGGAATCAAATTCACTTCTTTTAAATAGTTTTAGTTGATGTTTTTCCTTCTCTCTGCACAACAGCATTTTTAGTAATATTCAATCTCCTGCCCTAGTTCTCTACTGCCACAGTTGAAGACTGGAGACCATAAAAATATATTCTTCATCCAACAAATATTTGAGTGCCTCTATCTAATAGGCAGAATTCTAAGATGACCCTTAGCCTTTGTATAATTCCATCCCCTTTAAGAGAGCTTGTGACCATGATGAGCTTTCACTCCCATGATGATGTTACAAGACAAAGGGACTGTGCAGATATGATTAATGTTACTAATCTTAATGTTGAGTTGATAAAAAAGGAGATTATCTGAGTGGGTCACGACTTAATCACTTGAGCTCTTTAAATCTGGGTCTAGAGGTCTCAAACAGAGGAAGTTAGGGATTCAAAGTCAGACATGTACTGCTGACCTGAACAAATCGCACTGCTGTGGACTGCCTATGGAAGCCACATAGCATGAAACAACACGCAGCCCTTAGGAAATGAGTAGTTGCAGCTACCAGCCAGCAAGAAAATGGCGAGACTTCAGTACTACAATCAAAAGGAACTAATTTCTGCCCACAACTTTAAGGAGTGTAGAGGGGTATCCTGATGAGAACAAGCAACACGCTGATTTCAGTCTTCTGATACCATGAGCAGAGAACTTGGCCACACCCTGTCTAGACTTCTGACCTATGGAACTGAGTTAATAACTATTGTTTTAAACTGGCAAATTTGCGCAATTTCTTAGGCATCACTAAACACGCCTCCTATATGCAAGAAACTGTTCTAGTAGCACTAGGGTTACAGTAATGAACCAACCCAAGATAAAATACCTCCCTGCACAAAGCTATATTGGAGGAAAAAGATAATAAAAAACATATAAGTAATATGTATGGTATGTTAAAGTGATAGTGATAACTGCCAACGGGGAAAAAAAAACAGTGAAAGACCAGAGTAGATGGTTGGAATTTAAATAGGGTAAATGCCTAGAAAATGCCTTACTGAGCAAGTAGCTTTTACATAAAGATATGGAGGGGAATATGGCGAAAGAGAATTTGAGATAAAGGGTACAGTAGGTGAAAAAGGCCCTTAGGTACCAGGATCTGGCATTTAAAAAATAAATAAATAAAGCAAGGAAGCTAATTTGGTAGGAACAGAATGAGGAAGGGGAAAGAGTGGTAGGAGGTGAAGTGAGAGTTAGTTGGGGGAAGAGGGGCTGCTGAAGAACAGATCATACAGGATTTTGCATATTACAGTAAGAACTTCAGCTTTTATAGGTTTTGAGGAGGGCTAACATGAACTAACTTCCACTTTAAAGGGATCACTTCGGCTAATGTGTTTAAAAAAACCTAGAGAGAGGATAGAAACACAGACCAGTTTAGAAGGTATTCCAACAATCCAGGCAAGAGATGATAGTGGCTTTGATCAGATGGTGGCAAGTGGTCAGATTCTGGTTATACTCTGAAGGGATTTCCTGACATATGAGATGTAGGGATGCAAGATAAAGAGAAGAGTTAAGAAATACACTACGTTTTTGGGCTGATAAATCTAAGTATGGAACTGTTATTACTGAGATAGGGAAGACTGCAGAAGGGTTTTTTTTTTTGTTTTTGACTGCAGAAGGTTTTATGGAGAATACTAAGTACTTAGTTTTAGATAATTTAAGTTCTTTGGAGAATTCTTCGTATTTGATAATATTTTACTATACTGGGGCGCCTGGGTGGCTCAGTTGGTTAAGCGACTGCCTTCGGCTCAGGTCATGATCCTGGAGTCCCGGGATCGAGTCCCGCATCGGGCTCCCTGCTTGGCAGGGAGTCTGCTTCTCCCTCTGACCCTCCTCCCTCTCATGCTCTCTGTCTCTCATTCTCTCTGTCTCAAATAAATAAATAAAATCTTTAAAAAATATATATATATATTACTATACTGAAATACCTTATAATGTAATTGAAAACAAGTCCATTTAAACTACAACAGTTTAAAAAAATAAGTACATTTGGCAAATTGGCCAAACTAACCTACAGTGAGATGGGACAGAATCTAAACAAAGAAAATTACAATTTGAGGTGTACGTAATCTTCGTTGAGCCACAAACTATTTTGTGTTTAAGGAACTGTCTTAAAGAAACTGCTAATAAAGCAACTAAAGCAAAGCCTGTAAGGAGGTAGCTGGGCCGCTGCTGCTGTGGCCTCGCGGAGCCGTGCTGCCTCCCAGACTTGCCACACTGCCAGGCCGCTCTCAGCCCAGCCCCTAGTGTATCTAACACCCCAGGAGACACGTCACTTCAGGCATGGTGCACAAACATCAACGTCCACCCAACATCTGGGTGCTGTGCCAGTGGGGCACCTGCCTGATGCTGCGGGCACAGGACAGCAACCACTACACTTTGACTCGGCCTTCTTGCTTCTTGTGCCGCCTGTAGCCAATTCTATCAGGGGCCATTGAAATTCTCCTATCAAAATAAATTTGGTTGGCACCCCCACAATTAAATAACAACAATTAAAACTTTGCTTCTCTCTCTAACTTGAACAAATCTGTTGGGAAAGTACATTAGAAGGAAAGGAAAGGATAACTGGCTACTGTATTACTAACTGCTGGTGGGCTCTCCAGCTTTTACAAGGACATGGACTGTATTTATAAGACCTGGACGGGCGCCTGGGTGGCTCAGTTGGTTAAGCGACTGCCTTCGGCTCAGGTCATGATCCTGGAGTCCCGGGATCGAGTCCCGCATGGGGCTCCCTGCTCAGCGGGGAGTCTGCTTCTCCCTCTGACCCTCCCCCCTCTCATGCTCTATCTCATTCTCTCTCTCAAAAAAAAAAAAAAAAGACCTGGACTTTTTCTTGTAAAAATAACTTATCTACTGGGGAAACAAAAGACTGAAGAAATGATGAAGACAAGAAATGTCACACACACTAGTGATACAAAACTATCTTTCTAGTGTCCATCTGAATGTTCAAAATTGTAGTCACAATTATTAGAATGTTACAGCTGGGAGAGACCTCATGAATAGTCTAAGAAAAGTAGAAATATGGAAGACAGAATGGATAGCTAATATATGGGTTTTGAGTATTTCTAAGGAAAATTTCAAACTGTTCTGTAATATTTACAGAATTTGAGCGGAAGAAAATCCCAAATCTTTCAGATGAGAAAGCTCCATCATGTTAAAGACAAAATTAAACAAAATACTTAGATGCAAACTTGTCAAAATATGAATTTCAAAAATAAAGAATACCACAGATTTTCAGGAAGAAAAAGATTACCCACAAAATCAGGTTTCTCTCAAATGGCACAGAATAAGAACACACGGTGGGACAGTATATGTAAGATACTAAGGGGGAAAGGCAATGTGTGATTCAATAACTCTGTATTAACTCCTGTGTGAAGGCAACACAATTCTTGCTTATACAGAAAATTCTACTCTCTCTGAAAAAACATATTCAGAGATAACTGAAGGATTAATCAAAATAGAACCTTTTTTTTTTTTTAAGATTTTATTTATTTATTTGACAGAGACACAGTGAGAGAGGGAACACAAGCAGGGGGAGTGGGAGAGGGAGAAGCAGGCTTCCCCCGCAGCAGGGAGCCCGATGCGGGGCTTGATCCCAGGACCCTGGGATCATGACCTGAGCCGAAGGCAGACACTTAATGACTGAGCCACCCAGGCGCCCCTCAAAATAGAACCTTTTGATGTGAAATGCATGATATAGAAAGAAGTCTTGGTAACGAGCATGGAAATTACCTAAATGTAGAAAGTCAGCCTGAATAATCAATATAAACATGGTTAAAAAGCACTGCAAAAGTTAAAAATAATTCAAATTTTGATCCTGTAAAAAAAAAAACCCATTTTTAATAAAAACAATTTGGTTTAATAAAATAAGCAATAGGAGGGAGTCTTTTCAGGGAAAAAGAAAAGAACAAGTATTCCGAAAGTACTCGATATTACACAGAGATTAAAAGAAAACCCCACAAAAACAAACTTGTAGAGCGAAATTAAATGTTTAGTCAGCACTACAGCACATGACAAAATAGTCAAGTTCTCCTTAGTTCTCACCCTACAAAGCATTTTTACAGAAGATAAAGATGCTTTGAAAAGAGATGTTTGGTAGAATCTACGCATTTATGTATCCTTATAACACAGAAAGGAAGATAAGAATTAAAACCTTCTAGAAGAATTTTAATCACCTGCCATAAAGAATTAAAAGGGCAAAGAGTTTTCTTAGAGGTTACTTACGCTTTACAGATGATGGAGTGCTGAACCTCAAACTCCAAGTTAGTAATAACAGGGCAAGTGTACACCCTTGTGGCTGAAATATCTGACGAATTTTCTTCTCCGGGAACAGGTTCGGTCTTCCAAGTTTTATTTAACTTTTCCATGTCCTCTTTCAGCTGGTCTAAGCATTGACTTAAAAATTCATGAGCATCCTAAGAAGGCACAATATCTTTAATCATAAGATCAAAACCTTTCCTACCACAATGATAGCTTGCTAACATTGTGATTTATACAACTAAAGCACTCGGAGGTCAGTACCATATGTGAAAAAGGTCAGATTTACTCTAACAATTTGGGGGTACATATTTTGTGAATAAGAACAAATGACACTGCAACTGATGAATCACTAAATTCTACCTCTGGAACTAATAATGCACTATATTATTGTATAGTGTTGTATGTTACATTACACATGTAACATACAGTGTGTTATTAGATACACAACACTATGTTAAAATGAATTTAAAGAAAAATTTTTAAAAAAGAACAATGACAGATTTTATATATTTTTTATTTTAAAGATTTTTATTTATTTATTCAGAGAGATAATGATAGAGAGCATGAGAGGAGAGAGAGTCAGAGGGAGAAGCAGACTCCCTGCTGAGCAGGGAGCCCGATGGGGACTCGATCCCGGGACTCCAGGATCATGACCTGAGCTGAAGGCAGTCGCTTAAACAACTGAGCCACCCAGGCGCCCCAGATTTTATATTTTTAACTACCAGTTGGATTAGCATGAATGAATAAATGAATCACTCCTTTAAGATAAAGTATTTTTTTCTAAGATAGCCTTTGTAGCTAAAATAGCCCAAGTTCCTATAATGGCAAATGTTATCTGTATTTTTCAAATATGATAAAATACACAGAAGAGTCATATTAAACCTTACCATAAGTCCTCAGGTTTTTCAACTTGTGATGAACATATGTACACAAATCTCATTTTATTTTATTTTTTTAAAGATTTTATTTATTTGGGGCGCCTGGGTGGCTCAGTTGGTTGAGCGACTGCCTTCGGCTCAGGTCATG
>NC_138371.1:17030517-17111057 GCF_054177405.1 Leptonychotes weddellii | reverse complement strand
CCTCTGACCCTCCCCCCTCTCGTGCTCTCTGTCTCTCATTCTCTCTCTCTCAAATAAATTTTTTTTTTTAAAGATTTTATTTATTTATTTGAGAGAGAGACTGAAATAGAGAGAGCACGAGAGGGGGGAGGGTCAGGGAGAAGCAGACCCCCCGCCGAGCAGGGAGCCCGATGCGGAACTCGATCCCGGGACTCCAGGATCATGACCTGAGCCGAAGGCAGTCGCTCAACCAACTGAGCCACCCAGGTGCCCCACAAATCTCATTTTAAAATAGAAATTAGATAATACACTGAAATCATTTCAATTTCCCTTATCTCTAAAATGTTTAAAAACAATGAGTACTCACATTCTGCATATAACCAGAGAATCTCTCTGCCGTAGCTGAAATAGCATTTTTAACCTTCTTGAGTAAATCTTTTTTGGTCTCTGAATTACAGATATCTTTTTTAACAAGCAAGTGTGCAAAGCGTCTGTTAAAACAAGAAAAGTTTAGTGACATTTTACAAAAGTCTGGTTAGCATATTTTAAAGACTGTTAACAATGACACATAAAAGTTTAAGTGTCTAAAACTCTATTCTATAACCAATAAGGTAAAAGGTTACTTAGTAAGTATGTAACAATTACCTGATAAGTGCATTGAGTGGAATTTTCTTCCATGGGATACCTTGCTTAAGCAAGTCATTTGCAAATGATTGAAGTGAAAACAGAGACTGTAAAATAGCATTCATATAGCAGGTATTTCCCAAATTGGAGAAGCTGAAAATGAAAAAAATAGTACTTTTGAAGACAACAGTAGTTCCTGACATAGGTTCATTTAAGTAGGAGGTTCTCCAGTATAGCATGCATCACAATCACATGGAGGGCTTGTTAAAATACATATTGCTGGGCCTCAACTAGAAACTGTAGATCTAGACAGAGAGGGGGCAAAACTGTGCATTTCTAACAGGATTCCAGTTGATGCTGATGCTGTTGGTCTGGGGACCATACTCTGAGAACCACTGCATTATAAGACTGTAACAAAGAAAATTATACAGGGCGCCTGGGTGGCTCAGATGGTTGGGGTCTGCCTTCGGCTCAGGTCATGATCCCAGGGTCCTGGGATCGAGCCCCGCATCGGGCTCCCTGCTCAGTGGGAGGCCTGCTTCTCCCTCTCCCACTCCCCCTGCTTGAGTTCACTCTCTCGCTGTGTCTCTCTCTGTTAAATAAATAAATAAAATCTTAAAAAAAAAAAATTATACATTTTCAAATGAATGCTAAAAATAACTGGGGACTTATCCAAAGAGCTATTTGTTCTTATTTATAATTTTAATTTTTTCATTGAGAGATATAACTTAACTCACTTCTCTTAAGTATATGCCCAGAAGTAGAACTGCTAGGTCATAGGATATATGTGTTTAGGTTTAGCGGGTACTGCCAAACGTTTTTCTAAAGCACATATTTTTAAAACACTTGTATTTGAAGATATTCCCAAACTCTCAAAAAAGCTGCACAAGAATATTCTTTATCCATATTTACCAATTGTTAATCTTTTGTACTATATGCTTTACCATTTAATGCACCTCTCCCTGTATTTCTCCTAAACCATGTGAGAATAAGTTACATAGATCATAACCCTTCAGCCCTAAATGCTTCAGGGTGTATTTCACAAAAACAAGAAGATTCCCTTATATAATCAAAGCAGTTACCAGCATTATCAAATTTAATGCTGATATGCTCTTATCTAGCATACATTGACATTTGTGAAGAATACAACCTCCCCACCCCCACCACTATTTTTTAATGGACTGTTCCTAATGTTGGGTTTGCTATTTCTTCATGATGAGATTCAGCTCAGGCTGGAAAAGCACATAGTGACACACAGTGATACTGTGTCCTTCCAAGGGTTTCACATTCAGAGGTATATGATATTCCTGTGAACACCGGTGATGTCAATTCTGAATACCCTGGAGAACTTTCACTTCAGACTACGAGAAAGTATCAGGGTCTGGAATTATCCTACTACCATAGACAATGAAAAAAACAACAGACAAAATACTGAACATCAGGCAGCTCAAGATTGTGATCCTTAAGAGAAGGGAAACAAACAGTGTGAGTGCCATCCATTATGCAGGGTTTCTGGCTGCAGGCAATTTGTGAACTGCAATCCAGGGAGGGGTACCCAAACAGAGCCCAGAAATCATGCTGAACTGAGCTGAAAGAAACTGGAGTTTGATAGGCTGAGGCTGCTAAGATTTCTGGGACAGAGTACCTGAGAGGAGGGAGCTGTGCAAAGGAAGAACTCCAGAAATATGCACAGTCTCTTGGGTATTTGGCTGAATACCAACCTGTGCATGCTTAGGGTAAAACCCCAAGACACCAGGCAAGAACTTCAAGGAAATGAATGATTACTGGGGAGCTATTAACAGAATAATTCCCAGAGCTCATGCAGGACCCAAAATTGTTTGAGTTCCCACCATAGTGGAGAGACGTAGGTGAACTCATAGGATATTACTAGAAATCCCCGAAGAGCGGTGCTTTAGAAAAGGAATTAAATTAGTCTTAGAATAAAGTCCACTCTAGATTTGACACCAAAGAGCTTAATAAACACAAGTCTCAGAATAATCAAACCCAATTGCAGATATTAAAACAGCTATTATAAATATGCCTCATGTGATCACAGGTGCAAACAAAACCATAAACCTAAGAGGAAAGAAAAAGAAGATATAAAAGACCCCCAAATTAATTTGAGATGGAAAACACGATAGATGAAAATACTATTGAATGAGATTACCAGATTAGACACTGAAGAAAATACCAGTGAACTTGAAGACACAGCAACTTAAAATATAAAAAGTGAAGTATCTATATATTTTATGTAATACATAAAATTTTAGATTTAAATATTGTGTATTATATTCTAATTTAAATAAAACATAAAATATTAAATATAACATTACATTTTACATATTCCATTTATATATTTGAAATAGTTTATGTATACATAAAATCAAACATGTATATTTTACTTCTTTTTTCATAAAAAACAAAAGATAGGAATGCTATACAGTGTATACTCTTTAGTGACTTCTTTTAACTTAACACATACTTTGTTATTTTCAGGTTTCTTTTTTAAAATTATAGCCACCTTTGTGGGTGTAAAAAATGGTATCTCATTTTGGCTTTGAGTTCACATACCTTCTTCAACTTTTTACACTTTCTTTTTCAGAGCTGCACAACTCTTCTTTCTAGAAATCTGCCCATTTCATCTAGTTATCTAATTTGGTGGTGAAATCACAGTATTGTCTTAAAATCTTTTTTATTTTGGTAAGGTTGGTAGTAATACACTCACTTGTGTTTCTGATTTTAGTTATGTGAGTCCTCTCTTTTTATCAGTTTAGGTAAGAGGTTTGTTGATTTTGTTCATCTTTTCAAAGAATCAACTTTTGGTTTTGTTGATTTTGTATTTCTCTTGAATTTCTAGTCTCTATTTTATTTATCTCTCATCTTCCTTCTGCTAGCTTTTGGGTTTAGTTTGCTCTTCTTGTTCTAGTTCCTTAAGGTGTAAAGTCAGGTTATTGATTTGAGGTCATTTTTTAAAAAATCATGATAAAATACACATTAAGTCTACCATTTAACCATTTTTATAAAGATTTTTTTTTAAGCAAACTCTATGCCGAACGTAGGGCTCAAACTCACAACCCAGAGATCACGAGTCGCATGCATGCCCTACCGAATGAGCCAGCCAGGAGCTCCACTATTTAACCATTTTAAGGTGCACAGTTTCAGACGCATTAAGTACATTCACAGTGTTGTACAACTATCACCACTATCAACCTCCAGAATTTTTTCATTTTCTGGAACTGAAACTCTGTACCCATTTAACAATAATTCCCTATTGCCCTCTCCTTGGCAATCACCATTTTTTCTGACTCTATGAAATCTGACTATTCTAGGTAATTCATATAAGTGAAATCATACAGTGTTTGTCCTCTGGTGACCAGCTTATTTCACTTAGCATGTCTTCAAGGTTCATCCACATTGTAGCATGTGTCAGAATTTCTTTCCTATTTAAAGCTAAACAGTATTCCATTACATGTCTAAAACACATTCGGTTTATCTACCATTGGACACATGTGTTGCTTTCACCTTTAGGTGAAACATGGATGTATAAATATCTGTTCAAGTCACTGCTCTCAATTCTTCTGGATATATACCCAGAAACAGACTTGCTGGATCTTATGGTAATTCTACTTTTAATTCTTTGAGGAACTGCTATACTATTTTCCATAGCAGCTGCACTATTTTACATTCCCACCAGCAAAGTCCAAGGGTTCCAACTTCTTCACAGCCTCACCAACATTTCTTTTTTAATGTAGATGTTTCCTGCTATAGATTTCCCTCTGAGCACTGCTTTTGCCGCATCCCTCAATTCTGGTAGGCCGCTAAAGCTTTCATTCATCTCTAAGTATTTTTAAATTTCCCTTGTGATTTCTTCTTTGACATTACTGGTTAAGAGTGTGTTATTTAATTTCTACATATTTCCATTTTTCCATCTATAACTGATTTCCAGCTTCATTTTATTGTGGTTCAAGAAGATACTTTAGATGATTTCAAACCTTTAAAATTAAGACTTATTTTGTGGCCTAACATATGGTCTCTCCTGGAGAATGTTTCATGTGCATTTGAGAAGAATGTGTATTATGTTGTTATTGGGTGGAGTGTTCTATATACATCCGTAAGATCTAGGCAGTTTATAGTGTTGGTCAAATCCTGTATTTTCTTTTTTTTTTAAAGATTTTATTTATTTATTTGACAGAGAGAGAGATAGTGAGAGCAGGAACACAAGCAGGGGGAGTGGGAGAGCGAGAAGCAGGCTTCCTGCCAAGCAGGGAGCCCGATGTGGGACTCGATCCCAGGACCCTGGGATCATGACCTGAGCCGAAGGCAGACGCTTAACCATCTGAGCCACCCAGGCGCCCCATCTGAGCCACCCAGGCGCCCCCAAATCCTGTATTTTCTTACTGATTTTTCTGTCTATATATTCTATCCATTACTGAAAGTGGAGTACTGATGATCTTCAGCTATTATTTTACAACTGTTTTTCTCCCTGCAGTTTATTTAAACATTTTGTCTATTGAGGTGCCTGGATGGCTCAGTTGGTTAAGCATTTGACTCCTGATTTCTGCTCAGGTGATCTCAGCGTCGTGAGATTGAGCCTTTTATCAGACTTCATGCTGGGCATGGAGCCTGCTTATGATTCTCTACCTCTCCCCACTGCTTGCACATGCACACACTTAGTCTCTCTTAAAAAAGAAAAAAAAAAGCTCAGCGTAAAGGAATAGGTAAACAGAGAAGAAAGTGAAATACCTTCACTGTATATTTTATGTTATTATCTGCTAAGACATGAAACATATATATTACAATGGATAAGCCAAATTGGGAGATGCCACTCATTGAAGTAAAAAGATAACCTTAAGCTGGTACAAAAACAGTAATCTGAATGACACTGAAAACAAGCTGGTAGTTTGAGGACAGCAATTTGGTAATAGTAATAAAACATTTCAAAGTGCCTTCCTTTAATCTTAATGAAAATACACTTCCAATAATTTATCCTATAGAAAACTTCCAATAAATTTTAAAAAGATATGTATATGAGAATGTTCATTCTAGCCTGGATTGTAATGGGAAAAAAGGGAAATCTAAATGCATACTAACGTGGTTGAAGGTTATGTATTAATATATGAGGAAGCCCATGATCAATGTGGAGTGAAAAAATCAGGGAACAGAGAACAGAGCACAGTGGTTAAGAATGCAAGTGGAGGGGAGCCTGGGTGGCTCAGTCGGTTGAGCATTTGGCTCTTGATTTCGGCTCAGGTCACGATCTCAGGGTCATGAGATTGAGCCCTGCATCAGGCTCTGTGCTCGGCATGGAATCAGTTGGAGATTCACTCTCTCCCCCTCTCTCCCTTTCCCTCTGCTCCTCTCCCTGCTCATGCATGCCCACTCTCCCTCTCTAAAAATAAATAAAATCGGACGCCTGGGTGGCTGAGTCGGTTAAGCGTCTGCCTTCGGCTCAGGTCATGATCCCAGGGTCCTGGGATCGAGTCCCACATCGGGCTCCTTGCTCAGCAAGGAGCCTGCTCCTCCCTCTGCCTGCCTCTGTCTCTCTCTCTCTCTCTGATAAATAAATAAAATCTTAAAAAATATATATAAAAAATAAATAAAAATAAATAAAATCTTTAAAAGAAAAAAAAGAATGCAAGTGAAGTCCAACTGACTAGATTTACTACTGCTGTACCACTGACTATACCACCTTGAGAAAGTTAATTAACTTCTTTAAGCCTTGGTTACTTCATTTGTAAAAGCAGATTTTTGATACATCTAGCTCATAGAGGGGCTGTGAGGATTTAAAGAAAAAAATGTATTTAAGCACGTAGCACACAGTATTTGGCATATAACAAAGATTTCAGGTATGACTGCTACTATTATTATAGTTATTATACTATGATCTCTTTTTTATGTGTTTAATAAAAATATAAGCATGAAGGGGATGGGGAGGATATACATAAAACTGTTAAAGTATCTCAGCAGTAATGATGAAGTATGTGTGATTGGAGAATACGCATTTTCTACTTTATGATTATGTCATATACACATATTTTTTTTCAAAGTTCAAAAACTGGAGACTGGATAATGGAGTTACCATTATTTATGGATGTGATAAATCTTTAATAAGTGAGTACATATTTGAGAACTATAATTAATACAACTTTCATAATTTTTTTGACATCAAGCAAAATATGCTTCAGTTAATGACTTTATAAAAAGAAAGTAAACTATAAAGAATTTACCTACCCCTGAAGTTGCTGCTGTTGGTGAGAGGAAAGGGGCACTCTTGGTTTGTTCCAGCCAGTGTAATCCTGGTTACACCTCAGTTTTTTAACAGAAAGAGGAGCTGGTTGAGGAAGAAATCCCAAACTTCTTTTGGCAGAGGGAGTTTGGCTTGAAACATTGGTCCTATAAAACAGAATAGATAGTGCATAAGCAAAACAATTTTGCATGCTATTTTTTCCCCTAGCAGATTCAGAGAAGTCAATGTCTGGAAAAAAAAAACAATCCTAAACTTGAGGAAATATCAATAATGATCACCTGGGGAAAAATTCCCCAAATGTAAATTAGCAAGTCTGTCAATAGACAGCTGAAGAGGCATATGATACTATACCTACTTAACCTATAATTACTAATGACTTGAGAAAAACTATAATATAGTTTTACTTTGCTATTTACTTTTATTCACTTAATGGATATGATACATCAGTTAACATTTAGGCAGTTAACTTTTCCCACTATTACAAATAATGACACAAAAAATATTCTTTTACATAATCTCCTGGAGAACTTCCTTTAGTTTATATGCTTAGAAGTGAAAATGTTAGGAATAAGCATTTTTAATTTTTAATTTTCTGAGACCTTGTAATTTGTTTTTCAAGAAGGCTGTACCAATTCCTATTTCCACTAACAGTGAATTTCCATTTCTTCACATGGTCTCCATTACATTAATGAGGGAAACTGATCTCACTGTTGTTCTATTTTGCATCTTCCTGATTACTACTGAAGTTGAACATATTTTTACAATTGTTTGCTCTTCTCTGAACTGCTTTTGTGTACCCTTAGTTTTATACTGGGTTCTTAATGATTTGCAGTTTTTCCTATATTTCACGTTCTAATCCTTTGTCTATTATATGCTCTAAGTTTTTTCTTTTTTAATTTAAAGATTTTATTTATTTGACAGAGAGAAAGAGAACACCAGCAGGGGGAGTGAGAGGCAGAGGGAGAGGGAGAAGCAGGCTCCCTTGCCGAGCAGGGAGCCCGACTCAGGGCTTGAGCCCAGGACCCCAGGATCATGACCTGAGCCAAAGGCAGACGCTTAATCAACTAAGCCACTCAGGAGCCCTGTATATGTTCTAAGTTTTAAGTTTTTACATAGTCTTTATCAACCTTTTTTGGTTTTAATTTTTTCTTTCATAATTCAGTTTTTATTGGTTGTTCTGAGGATGAGTAGACATTTCAATTTGCACACAATTCTTAGTGTATGTACCAAAAATCTAAAAAATCATGTAGTTGTAATTCTTTTCTAAAACGTCTTCCAGCGGGGCACCTGGGTGGCTCAGTCGTTAAGCGTCTGCCTTCGGCTCAGGTCATGATCCTAGGGTCCTGGGATCGAGCCCCGCGTTGGGCTCCCTGCTCCATGGGAGGCCTGCTTCTCCCTCTCCCACACCCCCTGCTTGTGTTCCCTCTCTCACTGTGTCTCTCTCTGTCAAATAAATAAAATCTTTAAAAAATTAAAAAAAAAATAAAACATCTTCCAGTGACCTTCCAGCTTAAAATTTGAAGGCAAATTTTCCTTAATCAAGTACCAATTTATGATAATTGATAATAATTTTTCTTAACAAGTACCAATTATCTTGAAATGCTGATATGCTGTTACACTGTTAAGTCCCATTAATTCACAATATCATATACACTACATACTCAAATTTTCAATCTTTCACAGCACATTATCAAAGTTACTAGGAACACTGGACTGCCAAGATGTTACAGAGTGTACAAAATTCTGACGGGGGAGCCAAGATCAAGGAGTGGTTTTCTTTAGGAAACAATTCTACCAAAAACAACATGGGGAAAGAAGTAATTTAAAATGTTCATGACTGGGCACCTGGGTGGCTCAGTTGGTTAAGCAACTGCCTTCGGCTCAGGTCATGATCCCAGGGTCCTGGGATCGAGTCCCACATCGGGCTCCCAGCTCAGTGGGGAGCCTGCTTCTCCCTCTGACCCTCTCCTCTCTCATGCTGTTTCTCTCTCGCTCGCTCTCTAATAAATAAATAAATAAAATCTTAAAAGAAAAAAAAAGGTTAAACATTTAAAAAAAAAATTTAAAAAAATAAATAAATAAAATGTTCATGACCTATTAAATGCATGACTGACTCCAAACTGCCATTTAGTATGCTTGGTATTATAGGTTAGAAAAACTACCCCATCTATGGAATGTTAAGCTGACACCCAAGACAAAGTCTCCCATATTCAATATCCTACTACTTTCTGGTTGTACCAAGAAACAATCAGCAAATGATTTAACCTCTTAAAAAAAAAATTTTTACACTTAAAAAAAATGGGATGAGGTGGGATTCCCTCCTTAAAAATGTTTCTAGAGCTAATAAAAAACTTACATTTATAAAATAGTTGATAAAAATATTCCTCGGGGCGCCTGGGTGGCTCAGTCGTTAAGCGTCTGCCTTCGGCCCAGGTCATGATCCCAGGGTCCTGGGATCGAGCCCCGCATCGGGCTCCCTGCTCCGCGGGAAGCCTGCTTCTCCCTCTCCCGCTCCCCCCGCTTGTGTTCCCTCTCTCGCTGTGTCTCTCTCTGTCAAATAAATAAAAAATCTTTAAAAAATAAAAAAAATATTCCTCCAGATTATACAAGAAGGGAGACAAGGACCACAGATAAGACATGGTTTATGATATTACTCAGATGTGGCTTCTTTCTCTCCTGCTTCATCTGAGGCTGGACTCTCCTCATTTTTAGTTTCTCCATTTTCTTTTTTTAAAAGCTTTTTATTTATTTGACAGAGAAGGAGATCCCAAGCAGGGGGAGCTGCAGAGGGAGAGGGAGAAGGAGGATCCCCACTGAGCAGGGAGCCCAACATGGGGCTCGATCCCAGAACACTGGGATCACAACCCGAGCCAAAGGCAGATGCTTAACCAACTGAGCCACCTAGGTGCCCCAGTTTCTCTGTTTTCTGCAAGTATGTCTTTCCTGGTTAGCCACTTTAGCCTGTTTTCCCTTTGTTCCCTCTTTCCCCCTTTGTTTGCACTTTTTTTGTCTGAAGATTTATCCTTTTCTGCTGCCTTTTTTGGCTTCGTTTCTACTTTTGCAGGAGCAGGTTTCTCCTCCTTCACTGCCTCCCCGCACCCCAGACCACAGAGTTGACCTCCCTCTTGAGCATCCTGGTGGCAGGCCACAGTGCAACAAGAGCCTTTGCGAAGCTGGGCTGCCTGGCCACTGCCCTATGGTTTCAATTTTTGTGTCTTAAGAATTAATTCTGGGCGCCTGGGGGGCTCAGTCGTTAAGCGTCTGCCTTCAGTTCAGGTCATGATCCCAGGGTCCTGGGATCGAGCCCCACATCGGGCTCCCTGCTCGGCGGGAAGCCTGCTCTCCCTCTCCCACTCCCCCTGCTTGTGTTCCTGCTCTCGCTCTCTCTCTGTGTCAAATAAATAAATAAAATCTTAAAAAAAAAAAAAAGAATTCTATAATTCTGTAATGTAAGGTCACAGAAATATTTTCCTATTTTCTTCAAGTTTTTTTTTTTTAAGATTTTATTTATTTATTTGACAGAGAGAGAGCACAAGCAGTGGGAGCAGCAGAGGGAGAGGGAGAGGGTGAAGCAGGCTCCCTGCTCTGCGGGACTCGATTCCAGGACCCTGAGATCATGACTTGAGCCAAACACAGAGGCTTAACCGACTGAGCCACCCAGGCGCCCCTCTCCTAAAAGTTTTAATTCTCATTTTCCTCCTATTTAGGTCTTTAATCTGCTTACACTTTCTTTTTTTAAGATTTTATTTGTAAGTAATCTCTACACTCAATGCAGGTCTGGAACTCAACTCCAAGATTAAGGGTCACATGCTCTACTGACTGAACCAGCCAGGTGCCCCTACCCTAAAATTTATCATTAGCTTTCTATTAGTTATATCTCTTACTGTGCACTACTAAACACTGTAGTTTGAACAGTGCAAGGTATATTTGCTTCCATCCTTCTGCTTTCAACCTTTCTTCATCTTTATGTTGTAGTTGTTTCTTTTAAATAGGATACAGATTATTATTTTTCTTCCTTTAAAATCCCGTCTTTCTCTCTTTAACATACTGTATTTATATTTAACATCATGACTGATCTGGACTAGTACCTTTTTTTTTTTTTTGGACTAATAACTTTTAATATCCATGTACTAATTCTATCACCTGTGTCATTTCTGAGTCAGTATTTATTAATTTTTCTCCTCCATATGAGTTGTATTTTTCTGCTTGTTTGTCTGCCTAGTATATTTTCTTGGATGCCAGACACTGAGAATTTTACCTTATTGAGTGCCAGATATTTTTGATTTCTGTAAACACTCCGGAATTTTGCTCTGAGATGTGGTTAGGTTACCTGGAAACAGTATGATCTGAGTGAGTCTTGCTTTTAAGGTTTGTTACGTGGGAACAGAGCAGCAATTAGTCCAGGGATAGATTTCCTTGTTAATGAGGCAAGACCTTTCTTAGCATGCAAACTCCTGCTATCAGGAACAGGAACATGTCTGGCTTTACGTGAACTCCAAGTATTATTCCCTTAGATCCCGTGGGTGCTTCCTTCCCAGGCCTTGGCTAGTTTACTCACCTGCATAAGTTGATCAGCAGTCAACTGAATACTCAAGGGGGACCCTCTGCAGTTTTTTCTCTGTTTAGTTATCCCCTCCGGTCTCTGTTCTGTGAATTCCAGATGCCTGGCTTCCCAGGACTCCCAGCTCCATTTCCTCAACTCAGGAAGAACACAGGGCTCTGTTTGGTTCCCCCTCCTTGTGTGGCAGCCTGGGAACTTTCTCCAGGAAGCAAGGGGGGGCAGTCAACAGGCTAATTTCATTTGTTTCCCATCTCTCATGGATCACTGTCCTTCACTGTCTCATGTCCAATGTCATGAGACCCATAATATTTCATGTATTTTGTCCAGGTCCTCAGTTGTTTCATGAAGGAGGGCAAATCTGGTCCCTTTTACTCCATCTTGGTCAGAAGTGGAAGTCACCTTTAACTTTTTAGTATGTGTAACTTAAGTTCTCAAAAGTAAGTTAAAATGTTTTAATTTCCCTATACTCTTCCCCACTCCTGTATTTCTCCTTATTGTCTAATTTTTATTAATTGTTTTGCTTTCAAGCCTATTGTAGCCTCATTTTATAAAAACTATTGAACTATTTAGATGCATAAGATAATCCTTAATGGATATTAATAATAGTAGTTGCCTCTGGAAAAATAAACTAGGAATTAGAAAAGAAAGGGAGATTTACTTTCCACTGTATGCACCCTGTAACTTCTGAAGTTTCTATCATATGCACTTATTATACAAAAGAATTTTAAAAGTATTTACATTTTTAAATATGCTTTTATAATTTTTTTTTCTCACTGATATTTTCATTCCTTCCTTTGTTCAGTTTGCTTCTTGCAGAATAAATTGTCTCTGTATCTAAAAACAGCATTATTTGTCTGCACTCTTGAATTATAATTTAGCTGGGTATAGAATTCTTTGATGCTGTTACTCCAGTGTCTTGTTTCTGCTGTTGCTAATGTCAACCTCTTTTCTTTTTATAAATATTTTCCTTCAAGTAGCTTTTAAAATTTCATCTACAATGTGGATTTTTTTTTTAAGTATCTGCTGTTTGGCATTTGTTGAAGCTTTTCAATGTGTGGACTTTCATCATTTTCATCCATTATTTCTCTGACAAATTCCTTGTCTTTATTTTCCTTGGTCTTATTTTCTCCAAAATGCTATTAAGACATGGAGGATAGGGGTGCCTGGGTGGCTTAGTTGGTTAGCCTCTGACTCTTGGTTTCGGCTCAGGTCATCATCTCAGGGTTGTGAGATCAAGCCCTACATCCAGCTCTGTGCTTGGTGGTGAATCTGCTTGAGATTCTCTCTCTCCCTCTCCCTCTGCCCCTCCCCCCGCTCACATGCTTTCTCTAAAATAAACAAATCTTAAAAAAAAAAAAAAAAGACATGGAGGAGACCATGGAGCGCAACATAAGTCTCTTCGTTTCATTTCACATTAACCACCTTCTCTCTGTGTTGCATTCCAACAATCAGGCATTCTTGACTTGTTCAGTAGTTGCCTCAGTGTGGACCTCTAATCTGCATGGGACTTTACATTAGAGGTTCAGAATTCCTGTCCCTATGCTGGTAACACAGATGCCAGTCACTGAAATTCCCATTTCTGTGTATTTGCACTCTGCTCGGGGAGCATCAGGCAAGCAGCACATTTATGGTTCCAAACCCAGGTAGTTCTACAGAAGTGTTTTGCCTTGGTTTATTAGCACAGAGAGCAGTTCTAGATATGCAGCTTCATTTAAGAAACCAAATTCTGGCCTGGGGTCATGTTCAGTTTCCAATCTCATGCTGGTTTTCTACTTGACTCTAGTCTGTGCTTTCCATGTGCCCTATGACTTCAGCCTTTACTCAATATCAGTTTTTTTCTCACTGATTTGGAAATTTTCACTTCATCTTTGAACAAAGCTTTGCATTAAAAAAATTTATTTTCCTTAGCCATTCCCATGTGCAGTGAATTCTATTATTTTGAGAAGAAATTTGTACCACGTTTAATTATTTACAAACTAAATTTAGGTTTTTGTAAAAACTTGGATTCCTTTAAAATTCTTCTAATAAACAGATATATGTTTCTTAAATTCAAATAACTTAGTCGCCACTGCAGTTATAAAGTGAAATACCACTCAAGGCTGAATATACCTAAAAATACAGTATCAAATTCTTTACTTCACCTCATTTTATAAAATAATCAAGATTTTTTCTTTACCACTTTGAATTAAATTCTACTAAAAAACAAAGTATCCATAGGTCATTATATAGCATATCTATTATACACCACCATTACTCTTACCTTTTTACATTTACCACTGCCCCTCCAGGCTACATTCCAAGATCATGCCTTCTTCACAAGTACTCAGCAGTTGTCTCATACATTATATTCAATAAATCTCAAAAAAAAATTAATATCTATAGGATCAGCAATTAAATTTCTGAATAGCCTTTTTCAGTAAAATATACTAATTGTACAATTTGTGTACAACCTGTTTTTTTTTAAAGAAAATGTCTTAACTTTTGGTAGTAGCTTAACAAATACACAGGCAACAAAGGCAATTTAAAAATGCCTCAGGAGAGGGGCGCCTGGGTGGCTCAGTTGGTTGAGTGACTGCCTTTGGCTTGGGTCGTGGTCCCAGGGTCCTGATCGAGCCCCACATCGGGCTCTCTGCTCAGCGGGAAGCCTGCTTCTCCCTCTCCCACTCCCCCTGCTTGTGTTCCCTCTCTCGCTCTCTCTCTGTCAAATAAATAAATAAAATCTTTAAAAATAAAAATAAATAAAATTAATAAAAATAAAAATGCCTGAGGAGAGATCTTAGTATGTTCATCGCTTGGCATGATGGAAAATAACACTGCTCTAGAATCTGATCACATTGCCAGTCACAACCTGTGGCCTCAGTACAAATCTCCCTAGACCTCAGTTTATACATTTGCTGAAAAGTGTAAAAAAAAAGCATCTGAAAATTAAAACATTTCCAGATTACTATCTAACTAAAATGTCACGAGTCTATGATTCTGATCAATTTTGTTATTTTAAATTATTCACTTAGAGCATAACGGACAGCCTATCCCTTCAATTCAATATTCTCAAGAAGAGAGCACTTCAAGTCCTTCACAAGGTACATAACCAAACATACCTGTCTAAGTTAGTGCTACCAGAGGAGTAGTCCTTGGATCCAGTTCTGCTGCCATAAAAGGATGATGACTGTAAAGGTAAAAGCCCTAAAAAAAACAAACAGGAAAAATTTAATTCCTAAATCAACCATTCAATTTCATTTAGTAGTAAAATTATGCATTAGGTCTGTTCATATTTAACTTTTTCCCCCTTTCTTTTCTTCAAAGTAATATATATGCATGTTAAAAGATCAAACACTGTGGAAAGGTTGTAAAAGCAAAGAATATTCTCCTGCCCCAAAACTCTACAAGTTGTGCTTCTTATTTCTAACCATTTTTTAAAACTTAGTTTTCCTCATTTCCTTCATAATGCTAGATAATGTTTCTACTATTTCTTAATTTATTAATTATAAACAGTATCAGTTACCTCCATTATGAAAAATCAGAAATTGCTCATTTACATCACCCCATTCTTGCTCTCTTCTCTCCAACCAGTTATTGGTTGTGTTAATGTTAGTTTTACTAATTAACTTCGTAACTTTAACACACTTAAAACTTCTACATTTTATTTTATGAACCTTATCACTTGACCACTTCCTACTCTCTCCTCTTCCGCATCAACTTTTTTTTTTTAAGATTTTATTTATTTATTTGACACAGAGAGAGAGAGATCACAAGTAGGCAGACAGGCAGGCAGAGGGAGAGGGAGAAGAAGGGTCCTTGCTGAGCAGGGAGCCCGATGTGGGGCTCGATCCCAGAAGACCGGAATCATGACCTGAGCCGAAGGCAGACGCTTAATCGACTGAGCCACCCAGGCGCCCCCGCATCAACTTTCTAAGACATAACTTTAACTTCAACATTGTTACAGCTTATTACATCTTCAAGCATTCTGTTTTCTAACTATAGGTTGATTATAAAAGCTGAAAACCCTTAAGTGGAGTTTACATAATGTATTATTATTTCAGAGGTAAGAATTATATTAATTCTTTCTGGAGGAGTCTAAAGTCACAATCCTGAACCACTAAAAGAAGAATGTTCCTAGAGTCCCAATCAAATGAATTCTCTCAAACTCTCAAAATCATGCCATATTTTAGCTTGCTTCAATTTAACTTCCAGCTGACATGATATCCAAATCAATACCAGATAGATGAGTCTCTAAGGAGTTCAGAGGATCAGAGAGATATGTTAAATGTGGGAAACACTGACATCAATTTGTGGACAGTCTAACTTTTAGTTTTTGTAAAAATAGGGTACAATGTGAGCTTAAACAACTGCTTTAGGCAATTAATTCCAAGATCCTCTGGAACTTCTAACATGTAACAACACTCATAAAATTCAGTTTCAACCACTTTAACTCCTTGGATTCATTCTATGATCCAGATACTTTGATAATGAAAAAGTTTAATTTTAGGCAGTTAAATAGGGAAGAAGGTAAAGGTTAGATTCTTTGTTAACAGAATAAAAATTCCCTTATATTTCTAATACTTTAGCCAAGTACTGGATACAAATTTGGTACCCAATAACGAATACTGAATCATGCAATATTCCTGAAAAATGTAGAGAGATATGTCCCAGTTTAGGTTTTTATTTCTAGTCTAATACAGTACATCATATAATAAATGAGTATCTTATATGAAGACCAAATACTTACCTGATGTCCTATTCTCTTCTGACTGTTTCAAACTCAGCTGCTTCTCTCTGCTGCTGGTTAAATACTTTCTGGAGGGATCTGTCATAGCCTTGTTGTTCCTACAGTTAATAATTTAATTCAACATATATATGTATATAGGTATATAAAGACATAGTTCTTAATTTTAAATAGTTATTTCAGAATATTTACATTTCACATATAAATTTTTTTTTTAAAGATTTTATTTATTTATTTGACAAAGACACAGTGAGAGAGGGAACACAAGCGAGGGGAGTGGGAGAGGGAGAAGCAGGCTTCCCGCGGAGCAGGGAGCCCGATGCGGGGCTTAATCCCAGGACCCTGAGATCATGACCTGAGCTGAAGGCAGACGCCTAACGACTGAGCCACCCAGGCGCCCCTACAGTTAAAATTTCTTAAGTCGCATTTCCCCCTCTATTATTCCCAAATACCTGAACCTATATAAGTGGAGTGGGACCAGTCAGAGATACGCTCATGCTTTGATTAAAAGTGCTAATTTTAGGAGGCCCATCATGCATAAAGCCTGTGGCACATAATGCAGATACTCTACCCAGATTCCTTCTGACCCCATTTTTGTGTCCTCTCTTCCACATGAACTTAGGTACGTTTTTTTTTTTTTTAAAGATTTATTTATTTATTTGAGAGAGCGAGAAAGTACATGAGAGAGGGGAGGGTCAGAGGGAGAAGCAGGCTCTTCGCCGAGCAGGGAGCCCGATGCGGGACTCGATCCAGGGATTCCAGGATCATGACCTGAGCCGAAGGCAGTCGCTAAACCAACTGAGCCACCCAGGCGCCCTTAGGTACGTTTTTGACAGCAAGTATCTAGGGTTCTTTTTCACAGATTGTCCTCAAGCTACTAGAGATCCTTTGCCTGCACTCTGAGAGAGTCACAGGTAAGGTCAAGAAGCCCAGCTCCCTTGCCTTGGATCAGAACAACTTTAAGGTGAAAACATTTTTAAGGTGAAATTTATATAACAGATTTTCTCTCTGGAATTAGGATGAAGCCTAACCTCTCTGCTTAATTTTTGTGTGATATCACACTTAGGTTTAATCTCCTGCACTCACTCGCTTTCCCTACTCGCTTCCTGGTATCCCCTGGGAGTACTTTCTTAATAAAATAATTTGCACACACATCTCCATTTCAGGGACAGGATTCTGGAATTGGACCACTTATTTGGCAACAGCAACAGATATCCCACTGCTGGTGATAACACCTTTGGGACCTTATAGTTTACAATTACTATGATTTTTCATCTGTAGTGAATTGGGATAGGATAAACTAAAAGATACTATGGCTCATGCAATATCGCTAGCATTCAAGAAATGTGGTAGATCACACAATGGATCTTACTGGGGTTATTGAAATGTTCTAACTCGATTATGGTGATGGTTGCACAACTCAATAAATTTACCCAAAATTACTGAATTGCACATTTAAAACAAGCGAATTTTATTTTTAAAGTTAATATTAAAATAAATATTAATATTAAATTTTAAAATTTAAAAGTACGTCCCAAATTATTCCTTTCCTTGTTCCCAGGTCCCCTATCAAGAAATGCAGTCTAGGGGGCGCCTGGGTGGCTCAGTTGGTTAAGCTACTGCCTTCAGCTCAGGTCATGATCCCAGGGTCCTGGGATCGAGTCCCGCATCGGGCTCCCTGCTCTGCGGGGAGCCTGCTTCTCCCTCTCCCACTCCCCCTGCTTGTGTTCCCTCTCTCGCTGTGTCTCTCTCTGTCAAATAAATAAATAAAATCTTTAAAAAAAAAAAAAAAAAAAAGAAATGCAGTCTAGTTCTATTTTCCTATCCCTTAACGGGGCTGGCCTTGTGATTTCCTTTCCCCAAAAGACTGCAACAGATATAACAGTGTGTAAGTCCTGATTGTAAGGCTAAAGGCACCTTGCAAATTTACATTCACTCTCTTGGAATTCTGACACTGCTATGTGAATAACTCCAGGCCAATCCAGTAGATGATAAAAGACACAGGGCCCAATCACCCCCATTACCCAACCAATAGGCAGCCAATGGCCAGTCATATGGGTAAGGCCATTCTGGACCAACCAACCACTAGCCAACCCACCAACTGACCATGGATGCATGAAAAATGAGAGTACCCAGCTAAAATCAGCCAATTCTGGCCCAGATAAGCAGAACCACTCAAGTCGCCATCAACTCATAGGCAATAATAGTTACTATTTTAAGTCACTAAGTTTTGGAGTGGTCTGTTATACAACAACAGATAACTGATACAAGTGATATGGAATAATAACCATAAAGACTATAGAACAGGTTGGCTGTTGCTATGAGTACTGATCCGTTCAACGGAGAAAATGATAGATTCAGTTGAGCCAATTACCAACCTAAAGACAAAACACCATGAAGAATCACTCATCCAAAGACAGTTGCAGCCCAGATCTTTAGGATTTGAGAACAAGACCATGCTGTTTCCAGCAAAAAAAAAAAAAAATACATACATTCCTTAGGAAGTATCCCACACTACCTCTGGCATAGTACTAAGGCCTGGAAGACACTGAATATCTGACTGTGGGTCATCAATCAGAGCAGCTATCATGAACTGGGTGCTATCATACTCCTAAGAGTTGTAAGACCAGGAAGTTACAGCAGTAATGCATCATAAAATGGAAGTGGTATATCTGGGATGAGTTCTAAGTAAGCAGGAATAAGTAACAAGAACAGGCTTTATGAGTACTCCCTATAACCAACTGAAAGAGGAAGAAAAACCTAGCCTGATTCATGGATACATCATCTTGGTATCTTGCTAGAGGATGAAAATGAACTGCTGTTGCACTATAGACCCATTATGGGACTGCCCAAAAAGAGAGTGGTGAAAGGAAATCCTCTGCTATGCAGTTTGAGAGGTGCACTTCATTATCCACTTTGTGCGAGGAAAAGAGTGGGCCATGGATACCTGGATAGTGGCAAACTGTTTGCATGGATAGTCAGGGGCCTGCAAGTAGCAAGCCTGGAAGATCAGGGAGAAATGATTTATGGAAGAAGTATATGAATAGCCATATGGAAATGTGTACAAAGGGTGAGGATCTTTTTCACATATTACTGCTCACCAGAGAATTCCACTAAAGCGACATTAAACAATCAGGTCCTGGTTCTCAGAGGGGAACCTTTTTTTCACCCCTGGGGACAGTAAGAGTCCCATTTAATCTAAAGCTATGGCTGCTACTCATTTTGGGGTCCTCATGTTGGCAGAGCATCAGGCAAAGAAAGGAACTGCCATACTAGCAGGGGTAACTGACTTGATTATGATAAGGAGGTGCTGTTGATGGTAGATAATGAGGGTAGGAGGAATATGGAATAATGGGGACTTACTAGGGAATCTCTTAGTGTTGTCATGTTCAGTTTTAACTACAAATGGGCAATTTTAGCAACCATGGCCTGCACAAGCACATAGTGACCAGGGGCTCATCCCCACAGCGATGAAGATCTTAGTCATATCACTAGGCAAATCACCAAGACCAGAAGAAGTATTAGTGGAGAATGCAGCAAATCTAAAATGGATGGTAGAAGAAAAAGATAATAATATCAGTTATAGCCTCAAGGCTATCTATACCAATAGGACAAAAAGGACTACAGCTCATCCCTCTAATCCTCCTTTTATAAGATCTTCATCCAGAAATTGGGCAGCATCAATGTGAAGAATCTGTGATAACATGGAATGAACTTAATAGTTATGCTCCACCAGAACCCTTCAGATCCCTTTTTATACTTTTCACACCTCCAGACTGGGTGTTTTCAACAGCCAGCACCTGCGGTTCTTCTTCAGAGGACTGCCTTTGGGATACTTAAAATATTTTGCCCATTTGGGCAGAGCCACAGAACCAAAGACTGTACAGTATGAGAACATGAAAGCCCATCTTCCTTACTTCAAATTGGAACAGGCCCAGTGCCCCCTGCTGGATCAAGATGAAGCCTACTCTCCCACAGAGATCACACCCTTCTTTGGCTTCCTCTCCTTCCCTGTCCTACTTTCCTCACTTTGATCTCTCCTATGAGCACTGTCTTAACAAGTCACTTGTACACGTATCTTAATCTAGAGTCTTTTAGGAAACTCGAACTTCAAAAAATCTGTGATATTGTAAAAAGTGTTATTAGCCCAGAACAAAGATCAGAAATTTAGGGCTCACCAGACAGAATTCTAAGTGGAAAAAGTGGGATGATCCCAAAGTGTGGTGAATATGGTAAACTGGCATGCAACAGTCTATTACAACCACCTTTTAGTGTATCTGTCCTACAAAATCCAGAAAGCTAAAAAACTCCATTTCCTAGTGTTCAAAATATGAATTAAGATAATTACAGACGAGATCAGGCGCGTTCAGGGTGGTATGGCCGTAAAAAATCATGTAGTTGTAATTCTTTTCTAAAACGTCTTCCAGTGAGCGACTGAGCATCTGGGTGGCTCAGTCGTTAAGCATCTGCCTTCGGCTCAGGTCATGATCCCAGGATCCTGGGATCGAGTCCCGCATCGGGCTCCCTGCTCAGCGGGGAGCCTGCTTCTCCCTCTCCCACTCCCCCTGCTTGTGTTCCTGCTCTCACTCTCTCTCTGTCAAATAAATAATAAAATCTTAAAAAAAAAAAAATTACACATGGTTGTGTAATATCTGCAAAATGGAATTAAGGCAGAGGTCATGTGTTCTGTTCCTTGTGATGGCAAAATCATTTTGGAGGTGTCCAGTTTTTCCGTAGAGATTTCTAATCTTGGTAGTGGCAGCATGGTTCCAGAGATGATAATTTCCAATTCAGCTATTAGCTTTGATGATAGCCAGGAGCATCTCTGGTGACCTGATCTGGGGCATAGCTCTCAAAATCATTCTGCAAGCCTAACGTATAGCCTATCTTTTCAGCTTTCCTCATGATTCTGTAAGTCATTTCATACTCTCTAAAGGCAAACACATTTGTGTTTTTTTTAAAGATTTTATTTATTTATTTGAGAGAGAGAGAATGAGAGAGAACACATGAGAGGGGGGAGGGTCAGAGGGAGAAGCAGACTCCCTGCCGAGCAGGGAGACCGATGTGGGACTCGATCCAGGGACTCCAGGATCATGACCTGAGCCGAAGGCAGTCGCTTAACCAATTGAGCCACCCAGGCGCCCCACATTTGTGTTTTAACTAGATAAATGACTTTTGTTTCCTACAACTAGACCCTGAATCCACAAATTTTGTTACTAGAAGTGGGATGCTACCATAACAAACCTAAAATATATAGCACTAGCTATAGTAGGAAGGTGGAGAGTAAGGACATAAATATTACAGATTGGAAAGTTGGTGAGGACTGTTATATCACAGCAAAATATTTATAAAACTGTTATCTGTAAGGGCACCTGGGTGGCTCAGTCGGTTGAGCGTCCGACTCTTGGTTTCGGCTTAGGTCATGATCTCAGGGTTGTGAGATCAAGGCCCGTGTCAGGCTCTGCACTCAGGGGGGAGTCTGCTTGAGATTCTCTCTCTCCCTCTGCCCCTCCCACAACTCACATGCATGGATGCGAGCGCGCGCTCTCTCTCAAATATTAAAAAAAAAACCAAACCCTGCTATCTGTAGTCTTGGGAAGCGGACTGCATACTTACTGAACCTAAAGCTCTAAAGGAAAAGATTGAGACAATAAGAACACTGGTCTGTGTTTCAGCAAGGTCCTATTCAAGACAGATAAATTTGGGCAAGGACTAGCCACCTTACAATCAAGGATGAAAAGGAATACAGCCCTCTGTGCCAATGGCCTAGAATTGAAATTGTCTGGTAATCTGAGTCTATATAGGACAAAAAAAATCCAGTTTCTTCTGATTCTCAAACTGAGGCAATGACAGGAGGTAACTGAGGAAGTAGTTTGTGAAAAAACAACTCAATGTTAATATTAAGGGAAACTGGGTGAAGGGTATACAGCAAAATTCTATACTGTCTTTGCAACTTTTCTGTAAATCTGAAATTATTTCAAAACTTAAGAGATTAAAACAAAAAATCCAAACAACAAAAATACTGGCCCCAATTCTTTCTCAAGCCTATAAAACCCTGTTTGTTATACCTTTAAAGAAACTTCTAGATTTCTAAAACTCCTGGATTTCTGGACACTTCTATACTCCCAGAACTTGATCAGCATGAAGCAGGCTACAAAAGCTGCATGGCCCCAAGGAAGAACACAGTCTTCAAAACCCACTTCAGCTATGGCCTTGAAAGATAATAGACAAAAGAAATCTACCAGAAGACAAAGTCAGGAGTCAAATGAAATACAATGAGGAAGGGAGTTTCTCCTGGAGGAAAGAACACAGACTGCTACAAGGGCTAACCAAGAACTTCCTCTACTGCCTTCACTGTCTTCACAACCTCTGCCTACCAAGATTTCATTGCTGCTATAGAACAGCAACTCCTTAAGTTTCCTATTCTTGTCTTTTCTAAATGGAAATTTTTACTGTGGTTATCCTACGCCTAAGCCAGCAATGTATAATGACATATGTATAAAGATGGGAGTGGGGAATAAAGATGAACTTGCCTTTTAGTTTTTTTAGGTGTCAGACCATAAGGTACATGGTCTAAGGCACACTTAGACCTTATGGAAAGAACTGCACATCACCCAGAGATCCTAGACTCTGAACTGGATACAATGACTAAACGTAAGGGAAGAATGATAAATATATTTCTATGGCTAGAGGGGTAAACTACAGCAGACTGTTAAGTTGTTTCCAAATAACCTCTGTACCCTTCCACCATAACAGAATTTGGCTAGGGTAGGTATATTTCCCAGAGTTTCTCATATATTTCTGATATAACCATATGACCAAATTCTGGCCAATGTGCACTAAAGTGGTGTGTACAATTTCCAGCCTAAAGGAAAGCAGTATGCCCTGCCTTTGTTCCTTTCCCCATTCCCACCAGTAGGCATGCAGAAATGAGAGTGGAGGCTGAAGCAGCTATCTTGGTTCACAAAATGGAAGCTACTTATTAAGAATTATAGATCAATAAGATAGAAGGAATCTGAGTCCATGGTGATTGTAGTTTCACATGTCACACCAGTCCTATCATCTACTCAGTTTTACATCTGTTACAGCAACAGAAAAAAAAAATCCCCATAAATACATAAAGTTTCTTTAGCTTTTTCCCAACTCCCTCCTGGTGACCCTTGACCTAGAATACCAGTTAATTGACTATCAACTGATTTCTGTTAAGGTATTAATTGACCATTTGCAATGATGTAGATAGAGCCAGAGAGTATTATGCTAAGCAAAGTCAGTCAGTCAGAGAAAGACAAATACCGTATAATTTTACTCATGTGTGGAATTTAAGAAACAAATGATCTAGAGGGAAAAGAGAGAGGAAAACCAAAAAACAGACTCTTAACTACAGAGAACAAACTGATAGTTACAAGAGGAGAGGTGGGTGGGAGAATGGGTTAAAAAGGTGATGGGGATTAAGGAGTACATTTGTTGTGATGAGTAGTGGGTGTTGTATGTAAGTGCTGAATCACTAAATTGTACACCTGAAACTAAGTATCACACTGTATGTTGACTGGAAATTAAATAAAAACTTAAAAAAAAAGTTATTAACTGAGGTATTTCATAACAGTGTAACAAGTATTCTCTCCCAAACAATTAAAAAAAAAACAACAAAATAAAACCCTCCCATGATGAGGAAGAGATTGTGAGCTGATGACTGTCCTACTGTAGGTCTATCCTCTTTTGCTCAACCAGAAAATACCTATAAAAGATTGATGTTCCTTGCCTAGAAACTGTGTCGGGTTCACAACCCCTCCCCCCTTTTTTTAAGAAAGAGCATGCTCACCTGTGGGGGGGGTTGGGGGTGGTAAGAGAAAGAATCTTAAGCAGGCTCCAAACTGGGTGTGGAGCCTGATGTGGGGCTCAATTTCACAACCCTGGGATCATGACCTGAGCTGAAATCAAGAGTTGGATCCTTAACCGACTGAGCCACCCAGGCACCCTGGGTTCAAATTCTTTCACACTTAGGCTACTTTTCACATGAAGAGGGTAAAAAAAAAAAAAAAAAAATCACAGATAAGGAAAGGAAAGAATTCACAACAAAAGACCCGCCAACAAGAAACATCTGCTTAGGGGTGCCTGGCTGGCTCAGTCAGTTAAGCATCCGACTCTTGGTTTAGGCTCAGGTCATGATCTCAGGGTCGTGAGATTGAGCCCCACATGGGGCTCTCTGCTCAGTGGTGAATCTGCTTCCCCTCTCTCTCTCTCTTCCTCTGCCCCTCCCCCCATTCATGCACATTCTCTCTCTAAAATAAATAAACCTTTAAAAAAATAAAAAAATTAAAAAAGAAAAGGAAACATCTGCTTAGAGTTATTCAATTCTATTTTTCCTCTAAGTATTGCAGATTAAAAAAAGCTAGGATGGGAGAAGGGCAATGAAATGATCAATGCAACAGTAATGGCCAAATACTCTCTATGGAGCCTATAATCCACCATCACCAAAATACTTCAAATTCTTTTTTTTTTTTAATTTTATTTATTTATTTGAGAGAGAGAGAGAGCGTGAGCGAGCACAAGTGGGGTGGAGGGGCAGACGGAGAGGGAGAAGCAGCAGACTCCCTGCCAGTCAGGGAGCCCAACGCAGGGCTCAATCCCAGGACCCCAAGATCATGACCCAAGCTGAAGGCAGACACTTAACCAACTGAGCCACCCAGGTGCCTCCAAAATACTTTAAATTCTGTCTTTCGAATTCTCATAAATTGAATCCCTGCCCTCCACCAATTTTCCACAGTGAGTGTAATTACCAATATGAGAAACATTGACCTACTGCCATAAGGGTTCTTTTTTTTATTAAGGATTTTATTTTATTTGAGAAAGAGAAAGAGCATGGGCGAGGGGCGGCGGGGAAGGGAGGGCAGAGAAAGAGGGAGAAGCAAACTCCCTGCTGAGCAAGGAGCCTGACTTGGGGTTCGATCCCAGGACCCTGAGATCACAACCTGAGCTAAAGGCAGACACTTAACCGACTGAGCCACCTAGGTGCCCCTAGTGCCATAAGGGTTCTTAAAGCAACTTACGATGATGAATCATTTTCCTTAGGGTAATCTTCACTCAACTCTGAGCCAGATAACATTCTTTTCCTCTTTTCAGTCCTGTAGAGGACAAAGAAAAAAAAAGTTATTTAAAAAAGTCATAATTCATATCATTAAGAAGTATAAACCAACATATTCAAGGACAGAACTGTGACTACTGCTGCCTAGTTCTCTACACCACGTTTTGATTAATATACTGTATATCTGGGACGCCTGGGTGGCTCAGATGGTTAAGTGTCTGCCTTCGGCTCAGGTGGTGATCTCCAGGTCCTGGGATGGAGCCCCATGTCAGGCTCCCAGCTCAGCGGGGAGTCTGCTTCTCCCTCTCCCTCTGCCTCTCCACCTGCTTGTGCTCTCTCTCTCAAGTGAATAAATAAAATCCTTAAAAAAAAAATTACTGTATATCTGCATGCTCCATATGTGTCACTGACATAAATCATAAAAAAAACAATACTAATTATCTACTAAAAATTTATACTTTTTATAAAATGTATACTTTCTTCTAACATATTTTACTAACTGGACAATCTCCTTTTTCTCAAAGTATTTGTCTTTTTAAAAAGCCAAAAAGACATTTATAAACAAGCACAGCTAATGACTAAGAAAAAAAAAATAAGTCTTCCATACCTATTTTCTAATAACCCTGATCTAAGAGGGGTTGATGTAGATGTCAAAGAAGGAATTGTCCGGGTGACAGGTAGTCCACTTCCTGTTGCAGTCTTAATTGACCCTCTACCTGGATTACCAAGAACTTTTCGAAATGGAATATCATCTTTAGTTTCCAAACTTCCTCTTTTTGAAGATGCCTGTAAGAGTAAAGTTTAACATAGCTAAATATTCAAATTAATTGGCATGCTTTTAGATCATTGATTCTCATGTGGAATCAATTTTAAAAAATACAACTGGAAACCCATTTCCAGACATTCTAGCCTAAGTGGTCTGGGGTGAAGCCCATTCATCAGTTTTTTTTAAAGCACTCTAGCTGACTGTAATGTACAATCTGTATCAGAAATTGAACTTGACACTTATTTTCTTCTAGCACTCCTATAAATTTAAAATTTCCACAACATGACTAGAGGCAGAAAGGAATTTGCTTTGAATACCTGACTTTTTAAGAAAAGACTCAGGTACACAAGATGTGATTCTAGTGATAAGGATGAAAATAAATCTTCAGAGAAAAACAATCCAATTATGATTATGATAAAGTGACATAAATGTGAGAAAAAGGAGCAACAATGACATTTGGTTGCCACGACTTAAATGCCAAGTCACAAACAAATACCTCATATGACTTTTGATGGGGAGAATGAAAGTGAGAGAGGGTCCACTGGCAGAAGATGAATCAAAGAGTCTACCTTAAAGACACAGCAAGAACATTCGGAGTAAATACAGCAAATTAAACATTATTGGGAAATAGTGCTTTTGACCAGCATTCTGCCAGTACATTTTACAACTAGATTAAAAGCTATGTGATTTGTCTACTGAAGAAATTTCCAATTTCTTTCTCTCTACAGAATTATGTACAATGTTAGCATAGGAAAGAAACAATCTCTGAGATCAACTGAATGCACAGTTTTAAAAAGTTAGAATTTACTTTCAAATGGGTGATACATTCTCAAGATTCAAAAATCAAAATACTATTATCAAGGTCATTTCCTGAGATGTCTCATTATCACCCACTGCCATATACCCGATTCTTTCATTCCCATTCTCGTCCCTTATAAGTATTCTTCTTTACGTAAATTTAAAGCAAATCCTTTTTGTTATACAAGTGGTAGAATACTATATGTACACTGTTTTGCATTTTTAACCTTTTTGACCATGACCTCTACTTAGAAGTATTTTAAATCACAACTATTACATATAAATAACCAAAAGTTTCAGAAATCAATACTTATCCTTACTATGTACAATACCTCATTTATTTTGTTCCTTTTTTATTTAATCCCAGTTATGACCCATAAAATTGATTTTACAATCCCCCTGAGAAGAATCGTTACTTGTGAGAGTATAAATATTTGCTTGTTATATATAACATCTATATATTTAAGTATTCTAATAGTTTAAATTTCTACCCATAGATGAATCTCAAAGTAATTACACTGAGTGAAAAAGCTAGACAAAAAAATTACACACTGATTCTATTTACATGAAACTCTAGAAAATGCAAACTAATCTGTAGTGACAGAAAGCAAACCAGTTGTGGCTTAGGGATAGGGAACAGAGAGAAGGCAGGAAGGAAGGATTACAAAGAGGGATGAGGAAACTTTTTAAGGGTTATGGTTATGTTCACTTGGTTGATTATGGTGATGATTTTACAGGTATACACATAACTCAAAATGTATCAAATTGTATACTTCAAATATGTACAATTTAGAGCATGTCAATTATACCTCAATTAAAATGTAAAAAAAAAGCCTCAGAACCTATTAAAAAAACTAACAAAAATAAAATGTTATTCACTGCACAGCAAATGGACTAAGTAATCACCTCTCTGCACAGCCAGTAAAACTCATCAATTTACTTAGAGAATAGTTTCCAAGTTCTTCTTACTTTATGCCTAGTTTCTCTTTACAGAATAAATTTTCAAAGACATAGGACTGCTAACTTGCAATAGTACAAAGCAAGTCTCACGGCTGTCTGAATATTTATGAGAGAGAAACTATTTAAAAAGCAAACAGAGGGCGCCTGGGTGGCTCAGTTGGTTAAGCGACTGCCTTCGGCTCAGGTCATGATCCTGGAGTCCCTGGATGGAGTCCCTGGATGGAGTCCCGCATTGGGCTCCCTGCTCGGCGGGGAGTCTGCTTCTCCCTCTGACCCTCCCCCCTCTCATGTGCTCTCTCTCAAATAAATAAATAAAATCTTAAAAAAAAAAAAAAAAAAAGCAAACAGAAGACCTCAACAAAACAGTCTGGTATCATATAGTATAGGGGTAAAGTTCATAATGCACAAGAGACCTAAAGGGCATCACAGAAATAATAGTAGCAAACATTTATAGCATTGTTAGTATAAGGTACTGTAGGCTAATAAGCACTTTTACATGCATTATCTCTCAGCAACCCTTAAAATATTACTGCTGCTTCAATTTTATAATCCTGAGTAAGGCTCAGGATACTTAAGGAACTTCTTCAATGACCCACAACTACTAAGTAGCAGCACCAAATCTCAAACCCACATCTAACTCCAAAACTATGCTTTTTAAAAACTACACTTTACTGTGGTTCATAATGATGACCATGAGACATAGAGCAAAAGTTATGTGTTTAGTAAAACTACATGTAAGAAGGGTTAGTATGTGATAAATTTTGAAAAGATTTTCATAATAATAGTTGATAACTTTTCTTAAAAGCTAGAAAGATTCAAATGAACATACCTGATTGTCTGAGTAAGAAAGCTGCCTGTTGGTTTCCTTCTGTGAAGTCCTGCTGCCCAGAATAGCTCCAAAACTACCAGACCCCTGAGAAGGTTTCATGGCTGGTGGGGGGAAAATAAATAAACCCCAAGTCATTTACTTTAATTAAGAGACTTAATCATCGTTATAGAATACTGAAAAAAATAGAAGCATAAAAAAATGAAAGTGCTTATAAACGAATTCTTTCTGAAAAGTATACCTGATATAAATAGTAATTAAAATTCAGAGCTAGAGTCTCAAGCAAAAAATGAAATAACATGCACAAATTTGGGAAGATGTAACAGAAAAATAAAATTTTAAATGCAAAATGAAAATGCTAGAAATTCTCCTATATAAATATCTGGTAATTAACACTACAGAAAAGTCAGTGTGTCTATGGCATGAACACTGACAATGGATACCAAGGAAACATGTAACACATGAGTTGGTATTAAATAGCAAACAACCATAATTTTTTTTAATTTTACAAGGAAAATAGTGTATCAAATAAATAATAATACAAGCAAAGTAGCACTGCTACATCATTTTCTAATATTTTTATTATATTTAAGTTAAAAAGCTCAATTAAAAGTCTGTCAACTCTAAAATATTAGCAATAAAGTTTTGATGTTAATAGAACTGGAGACTAACAGTAATAGTGGAAAACTCATTTTAAGCACTAGATTATTTCTTTTTTTTTTTAAGATTTTATTTCTTTATTTGAGAGAGAGACACAGCGAGAGAGGGAACACAAGCAGGCGGAGTGGGAGAGGGAGAAGCAGGCTTCCCGCTGAGCAGGGAGCCCGATGCGAGACTCGATCCCAGGACCCTGGGATCATGACCTGAGCCGAAGGCAGATGCTTAACAACTGAGCCACCCAGGCGCCCCAGCACTAGATTATTTCTTAAGAAAAGGTCTATTAAAACATTTAAACAAATCAAAGCATTTTAAATGAAAGGGTATTAAGAAGGGGCAGGGGAATCTGATAATACCGTATATGATTTTCTATAGTACTTGCTGTCTTCACAGCAAGAGTAAAACCACGGAGTAAGTCTCATACAGAGAAAGACAAGTATCTAAGATTTACATAACAATGTAACTCTTTCCAATTATAATTTAAATCCTCCTCCTCTGCTAGCCATATTCTTTTGTGGAATCTTTAGGGTTTTCTACATATAGGATCATATCATCAGAGAAGAGAGATAATTTTACTCTCCCCCTTCTACGCCCAATGTGGGGCTTGAACTCATGACCCAAAGATCAAGGGTCACATGCTTTCCAGACTGAGCCAACCAGGGGCCCCTACTTCTTCCTCTCTAATTTGGATGAACTTCATTTCTATTTCTTGCCCAAGTGCCCTGGCTAGGACTTCTAGTATTATGTTGGATAGTAGGAGAGGGCATCCTTGCTTTGTTCCTTATCTTAAAGGAAAATCTTTCCACTTTTCATTGTTGAGTATAGCTGTGGGCTTTTCATATATGGCCTTTATTAGGTTAAGGTAGTTTCCTTCTATTCCTAGTTTGTTGAGTGTTTTTATCGTGAAAGGGTTTTGAATTTTATCAAATGCTTTTTCTGCATGAAGAGGATCACATGGCTTTTGTCCTTCATTCTCTCATTTGGTGCATCACACTGATTTTTCATATCTCGAACCATCCTTGCATTCCAGAAATAAATCCCACTTGGTCATAGTATATAATCCTTTTTTTAAGATTTTATTTATTTATTTGAGAGGGAGTGTGTGCATGTGAGGGGGGGAGGGCAGAGGGACAAACAGATTCATGCTGAATGCCAAGCCTGATGTGGGGGTGGGGCTCAATCCCATGACTCTGAGATCATGACTTGAGCCAAAACCAACAGTGGGATGCTTAACTGACTGAGCCATGCAGGTGCCCCGGTATATAATCCTTTTAATGTACTGTTGAATTCACTGCCAGTATTTTGTTGGGTATTTTTCTATCAATATTCATCAGTGATACAGATCTACTATCTAGTAATATTCTTTTATAACTGTTAATGGCAAACCCTGGGAAGATTAGTGCTCACCTGCATGAAGTCTGTTTTGATGGACTGCATCTAGAAACAACCTCATTTCCTCTGCATCCTTACTTGGTACTTTGTCAATAGACAAGAAGCTGTTATCCTGTAGAGTTAACATTAGGCGGCTTTGTTTCGCTCCACTGGGTCGAAGCACCACATTTTTAATGTTATGACTTAGCTATTTAATACAAAAGGAAAATTATGTTACTGTTAAAAATGTACGATAACAAAGTATCATAAAGTAAGTTATACTTTCTAAATTACATTTCTTAGTCTTTCCTGCATTAATTTAGGGTTTTTCCCCCCAACCAAAAAAGAGTTCCCATTTCTTGATACACTTAAATCAAAGATTTCACTTTTAGGAAAAGCAAACACCTACTATTAAAACTGATTTTACAAAGTAATCCTAGCACTACTGATTTTATGGTAGGGAATTGCATATTTTCAGGTACAGTTATAAAGCTATAAAAACTAATGAGTTAACAATTTACAGAGCCTAGATGGTTACACTAGCACTAGTTTAGAAAGCCATATTGCGCTAGAGGCTTTCTTTTTCTCCCCCGCCCCCCTTTTTTAAGCCTGTAAAATATCTGGCAATTGGTTTAGGTAGCTGTAATTTCAAATGATTTATTAATCCAAACTATAATCTGCAAAAGAATTCCACCTCTCAAAAACAAATAAAAATAAACCTTTATCAATGTAAGAAAGCATCTTTTTCTTTATACACACACACACACACACACATATATACACACACACACATATATATATTTTTAAAGACTACTTTTAAGTAATCTCTACTCCCAGTATGGGGTTCTTACAGCCTTGAGATCAAGAGTCTGATGCTCTACCCACTAAGCCAGCAGGCACCCCCATCTTTCTTTCTTTTTTTAACTGTCTAAAAGCAGGCTCATTTAACTTTCATTCAGTCATGAAGATCATGGGCACTCTGGAAACTCTTTTAGCTTACTTCTTCCATTCCCCAGAACTGGTTCAATAATTTGTCTTATACTCTTCCAGATTCTGGGTATGTATCATGAAGTGATAACTTTTATTTTCTCTTGGCTGAAATTTTTCCAAGACCAAATTAAATCTTACAGTTTACTACCTAAATAATTCTTGCCAACTAGGCATCTTTATTCTCTAATGTGCTCCCTCAGCAGGCATATATGAAGATTTCAAAAGCTGCCTTTTGCTGAAGACATATCCTTTGAAAAACATTAAGAAAGAATAGCATTTTATATTTTTTAAACTAGAATTGATCTTTGTCAATTTTTAAATAAGAATGAAAATATAATTTTATCAGACTTAACTTATATTCAAATTTTAAATGATATATATATGTATATATATATATTCAAAGTAGGTCTTAAATTCATGTCCTTAAGTAAAAATTCTGTAAAACACAATAGCTTCAGAGGGTTTAACTCCAAAATATGTAAACAAGGAGCTTAACATGCAAAAGAAAAGAGATCACATAAAACCACTATTTCAGTCAGTACCCCACTTTTTAAAAAATGAAAGTTAAATACATAAGGGGAAAGTTTGTTCATAAACAAGATGAGCGAATAATCTTGAACTTGAGGTCTTCAACAACTGAAAATCCTATCAACCCCATAATTTTATTAACTACCATATGGTGAGGCCTTCCATCTTTCCTCTAAGTCCAGACCTCTCTGTTGGGAGTTCCAGTCCTGTTTACCTACCACCTATTAGATACCAACATCTGAATGCCTGACACCTCAAACAACTAATTTCTCTTAATCCTCCCACCCCAATTCTTTCCCTCTGCTCCCTACCAAGACATGAAAGGCACTGCCATCCACTCAGAAACTTGGGTATCTCTGAGTCTTTTCTTTCTCACCCCCCTAAATCTAATGAGTCAGGTCATCTTGAAATCTCTTCAAATCTATTCTTTCTTCCTCTTGTTTCTTCCTACTGTCTTATCCTTTGATTAGGACTTTTATTCTTCATCTAAATTCCCACAATAACCTCCTATATGCCCTTATTCTTCCACTATCTCTTGAAATAAAGTCATCTGCCTAGCCCCTAAATGAATCTGAACTTGAGATTCTTGACTCCTTAGAATCTAAGCTCCTTAGTATGACAAATAAGATACTTCAAGATCTGGTTCCTAGCTAGCTCTTCAGCCTCTACTTCTGCCACGCACTCCCTACTGTCCGTTTATTTTAAAATAATTTTCTGGTTCCCTGACGGTTGATTCACACTTGCATGTGTTTGTCCATGGATAGAAATCACCTCTGCCCTACCTCCACTGTTTGGCAAACTCCTATTTAACCTCTAAATGCTCAGGACACAAACCACTCTCTTCTTTGCATTACTTCAAGTGTCTCTGAAATATTTTTACATCTGAAAATGCTTCTGATTACGCTCAAGTTTGAGAAGAAAAGCATCTCATTCAGCTCTGTATTATTAACCCTTGGTACAGTATTCACCACAGTAATCTGTAGGTGGTTAGCAAAATAAATGCTGAATGGAAACTGCTCTAGAACTGCGATGAGGCTGGAATTAGAGGCAGAATCCTTATGCTCCTAAAGAACTATGTTTTCTTAAATATTTAAATATTAACCGACTGCTAATTTGGGCTGAGACTGAGAAACCAAATCTCTATTTGAGAAGGAATCTTTCTTTCACTGAGATGAGCAATTAGTAGATACATGTATGTGGCAGAAACTACTATTGTTTCTATTACCCATGTCACCACCTCCAAACTATTTAAGAGTATCTTTGATACACAAAATTATAAGCATTTTCACAGTTCAAAAGCAAACAGAAATGGAAATTTTACCCCAGCTCTAGGGTTCTCAAGCACAAAATTTCATAAATTGTTATTCAAGAGAGTACTTCAGTTCAGAATGAATATTATACTTTTGTATTATCTAATTAACAAATACAGAATTTTAAAGTGCAGAAAGATATATTGCTTTCTTAAATTCAAATCGTATCAAGATGAGTAGCTCTAAAAAAAAAAAAGATGAGTAGCTCTTAGCTGCACAGAATAAAGAGTATAGATGTAAAAACAAAATTAACTTTTTTGCAGTGATAAAATAATGAAATTCTTCAAAAGTTTACAATTATAAGAAAACAGCAGTAAGAATGACCTTGAATAATCATCCTTGAATGGCCCATACCACAACCTTTGGCAGGATTATTTAGGAAGGAGGCATTAGGTTTTAGAAGACTCCACTAAGTGCTATTAAAAGCTAATACTACACAGTGATGAATCTATTATATATAATAAGGAAAAAAAAGGGAATAACTAAAGTTATCCTAATGTGGTTTTTAAAATAGTTTGATAGAGAAGTATCTAAACTCAGTTCTTCTCAGCTTCCTCCTAGTTTTCTTTTCAATAATGGTGACTACTTCCTGCTCTTTATTATACACCATCAACGATACTGTTGAATAATTCATAAAATATGCACACAGAACTATTAGTGTCCTAGAAATAAGAAATGTTAATCTAGGAGGAGGGCTACCATTACACTTACTATGGTACAGGGAAGGTATTCACTAAAGGGTGTGATTTCAAGATCTATTCCACATCAAAATATGGTAATACCTGAAATATCCTTGGAATTCCTCCAGTGTTGTAGTGAACTACTAGGCTGACTTTATTCTCTTTTTCCACAATTTCAAAGGACCCCTCTTTCCATTTTGTAATTCCAGTCTGCATACTTCGAATTCTGATAGGACCGTGTATCTTCAGAGGAGACATACTTTCTTTAAAAATAAATTGCTTCTAGCCAAATTAAAAAGCAAAAATACACCTTCACCTGACAGATTCTACGGAAGAAAAATAAAATAGTAAGTCACAATTTCCTAAGAGTGATTAAGAGTTTGAAAGAGCATTTAATAAACCATGTTATGTCCTTTTCTCTATTTCAATATACTTTTTATTAACCATCCTCAAAGGCCTTGATTAGCTGATAGGCACAAGAAAGACAACTAAATGTCACCGAATGTCAGTGACTAAATCTACCCACCTTTATTTCTTCTCTACATGTTCCCTTCTTTGCCATACATATGTCCAGTATCTAAGCCCTATTAGTGCTTAAATTTTCAATTTTGCACCATTAATAACAGACTGCTGCCACTAAAGGCCTGTCAATCAGGAATACTAAAGATTCCATTGTTAAGGTGATTGCCCACAGCAGTATAATCAACTTTTATCTTCCTTCATGAATGCTAAAGGGTCTTGAATTTCAAATGTAAGTTAAAAAATATTTTCAGTCAGCTGACTCCATTTCTTAGAATGGAGTTCTTCCCAAAATATCAAATCATATTACAAAACAACTCCTTCTACCAGTCAGTAGTGTAAGCATATCCACATGTACTGAAGACACTAAATGAATAAAAAAAATTGTAAGAATAATCAAATTAATTTAACTTCCAGAATTATACTGAGAAAGTAATTTATTCTTTAGGCAAAACAAACAGAAAAAACCTCTCTTCCTAAGAACCAACCTAGCACTTATGCTTAATATTACCATAAAGAGGAAAGAATCTTTACCAATTTTATCTTTGACAAATATTCAAATTTCTGAGTGAACTTCTAAATACTTAAAAATTACTTATATCAATATCTAAGACCTTCAAACTAGCTTACCAAATATCAGCAAGTAAATACAATTATAATAGCAAAGAACGTTAAAGTAGCGTTATGTGTTATATACATATATACAAACATACGCACAATCCTCTAAAATTATTAAAACATTTTATTTATACTTTTTTCAAATCTCTAAAAACAGTGCTAATACAGGGGTGCCTGGGTGGCTCAGTTAGTTGCACGTCTGCCTTTGGCTCAGGTCGTGATTCCAGGGACCTGGGATTGAGCCCCCACATTGTCATTGGGCTCCCTGCTCAGTGGACAGCCTGCTTTTCCCCCTCCTCAAATAAATAAGTAAAATCTTTGAAAAAAATAAAAAACATTGCTAATACAGGCTCTTGCTTATAATTTAAGAAATTAAAAATCATCATACTTTGCCTCTGCCTAAACAACTAGAAAAGCTTAAAAAAAGTAGCATACAAAAGAAAAACACAGGAGACCTACCTATTAGGATTCAGCTGTCCTTAATTTATAATTTCCCTATTAGTTTTCTCAACCGTAAACGGGAATAGCAAATGCCATAGTGTTGCATAACTAAGTGAAAAAGCACACATTAGGCACCCAACAGACAAAAGCTTTAATATGAATGAAATTAATGTCTACTTTCTGAATTTATTCCTTGCCTGCAACACCTTTCTCCAAAGACCTCCGATAAATAAGCTGTTAATAGGGGTCGAACTCACTGCCTAGAAGGGCCAGGCAGGTGACATGACTTAAGCAGGCAAGCTATGAAAACTACTACTGAAATCTAACTAATTTTACCATGTAGAATTAGTCAACCCAGTTACTGCCAGAGCATTGACTTTTTCAAGAAAATGAGTTCTAAATATTTATGTAAAACTGCCCATTTTAAATTTTGGGCAATGAATTCAAATTTATTTTTAAAAGCTACAAATCAAACAAAACCCACCTATAGGCAGGATACAGCCTGGGGCCCCCTAGTTTGAGGCCTCTAGGTACTGTGCATCAAATAACTGGGAATAAAATTTAAAGAGATGTGCAAACACTTTGAATAGTTAAAAGGTATTATGCATTTTAAGTCCTCCATTACTATTCACTCATTTCATCAAATTTCTTGAATGCCTACTTTGGCCAGATTTAGATAAGTATATGAATCCATTAAAGTAACAGAGTCCATTACTGTTTATAGACCTATTAACATGGCACTGCTCAAAATAGTAACTACAGAATTTTGGACCAGCAATGTGTGTTTATATACTTTTTTTGCAATTAATAATTTGGTGCTTCATTGTCTGGATGTGTCCTTAGACTTTTTTCCACTCTGCTCTCAACACTGCCAAGAATATGTGACCCCTCTCCTACCCCAGTTGTCCATCCAGAAACATAAGAATTATCTTTGATTTCTCTTGATGATTACTGGTATTGGATTGGAAATGGAAAATCATGGTAGAGTCCCGTCAATTCTACCTCCATACACCTTTCAGACATCTTTATTATAATGAACTGTAGATCAAATCACATCATTCTCCTCAATATCATTCAATAGCTACCACCGCCCTCACAATAAAATCTAGACTAATTAACATGACATAAACACCTTTCATGATCCAGACCCTAATTACTTCTCCATCCCCAACAAGCCCTCCAAATCCAGCCATCTGAACTAGATAATTTCCCCCCAAAAGCCTTATGTTCTCATGCCACTATACCTTTGCATGCACTGTGGTTTATCTCTGGAGAATTTGTATGGACTCTCCCCATCCCCCAAAATCCCCCCTTGATTTCTTCTCTTGGCTATAAAATCAAGGCTCAGCTGAGATATTATCTTCTTTAAGAAGGCTTTCCTAGCTACCTTTCACTTTTTCTCTCACCCCATATCCACACTGAGACTGTTTCAAGCTTCTGTATTCTCCTGCTTACCCTGTCCTACTTCTAGTATAACAATGTATCATAAACTGTTTACTTCTCTGACTCTATCTACACTTTGCTATTTGAAGACAGGGAATATGTTCTTCAAACTCTGAGTCCCCATTATGACAGTGTCTGACACACAAGAAACAAACTTATTATTCAAGGATAATGAAATCAGCACCATCAATTCTATTCAATTTGCTGTTAAAATATACAACAGCAGATACTGAAACCATAAATCCCTCTTAAATATAGGATTATATTTTACTAAGCTCTTTATAAAAGTATCACTACATATACTACATGTAACTCATCTTTTGAACACTGCATCTAAGTCTTTTCTATGTGCATCTGAATTTCTCTACTAAATGCAAAGTTGTCCTCCTATCTTATCAAAATTCAGTAAGAGAGGGGTGCCTGTGTGGCTCAGTCAGTTAAGCGTCTGCCTTCAGCTCAGGTCATGATCCCAGAGTCCTGGGACAGAGCTCCACATGGGGCTCCCTGCTCAGCAGGGAGCCTGCTTCTCCCTCTCCCTCTGCTGCTCCCCCTGCTTTTGCTCACTCTGTCAAATAAATAAATAAAATCTTTAAAAAAAATTCAATGAGAAAAATCATTTGTGGAAGAACAAGAATATGTAGCTACAGAATGCATTAAAACAAAAACATTAGTAAACTTGCTTAAAGTGGGATTCCTATTATTCATTGCTCAATGAAGAAACTCCACTTTAAGAGTTCTACCAAATTCCCTCACCTTTCCTTATATGTCATTATGGGTCAGGGTACCAAATAAAGAGAGAATACAAAACTCCGTTATCTTAGTGTTTTCTTTACAGACCAAAGGTAAGTAAACGTCACCTTAAATTCCTCGAACAAAACATATCTTTTAAAAAATTACATTATTTAACAAAATTGGAGGTGAAGATTTCAAAGTTCACTAAAGCACATGAGAAATAAAAAATTTTAGGGCTCCTGGGTGGCTCAGTAGATTAAGCGTCTCCCTTCAGCTCAGGTCATGATCCAAGAGTCCCAGGATAGAGCTCCACATCTGGCTCCCTGCTCAGCGGGGAGTCTGCTTCTCCCTCTTCCTCTGACCCTCCCCCTGCTCCTTCTCTCTCTCACTCACTCTCTCAAATAAATAAAATCTTAAAAAAAAAAATTTTATTGGTTACTTCTGGGTTTTTTTTTTTTATTAGAGCGAGAGAAAGCACAAGCAGAGGGCAGTGGCAGGCAGAGAGAGAAGCAGGCTCCCTGCTGAGCAAAGAGCCTGATGCGGGACTTGATCCCAGGATCACGGGATCATGACCTGAGCCGAAGGCAGATGCTTAACCAACTGAGCCACCCAAGCATCCCTGGTTACTTCTGTTTCTATATACAATTTCTCTGTACAATTCTCAAACATTATTTTTTAAGATTTTATTTATTTATTTGACAGAGAGCAAAAGCAGGGGGAACAATAGAGGGAGAGGAAGAAGAGGACTCCCCGCCGAGCAGGGAGCCCAATGTGGGGCTTGATCCCAGGGCCCTGGGATCATGACCTGAGCTGAAGGCAGACGCTTAACCATCTGAGCCACCCAGGCACCCCAAATTCTCAAACGTTTTGATGCTAAGTTGTTTCTTTTTTTAAAAGATTTTATTTATTTATCTGACATAGAGACAGCGAGAGAGGGAACACAAGCTGGGGGAGTAGGAAAGGAGAACCAGGCTTCTCGCCCAGCAGGGAGCCTGATGCAGGGCTCGATCCCAGGACCCTGAGATCATGACCCGAGCCAAAGGCCACTGCTTAACCACCTGAGCCACCCAGGCGCCCCTTGATGCTAAGTTTTAAGTGTATGAAATTTTACTTCAGATATTGAACACTTCCTTAACCATTTCTACTAGCAACCTTTCTTTCCTCCAAGGGAAAAAAAAAAACCCTAAAAGGTACAGGACATAAAATTTGTAGAACCAACAAAACTTTTTCTTAATCCCTTAATTTAGTCCATCCCTGGCTCTTGCACTAAATAAATTAACTATATCTACTTTTGTACATTCATTATACTATCAAGGTTTGCCCTACTCTGTTAAGAGAAAAAAAACTAAGTTTCTTTTTCATTATGTAGCATGATCCAGTGGTAACAGTTAAACTTTCTATGAACCTAGGACAGTGAGAAGGTTTATTTGAACTCTATAATGCTAATTCCCTATCAAAGCAAATTATTAAGACAAGGTATAACAAAATCAAATTATTCTTTAAGTAGGTCCAAAGAGATTCCTCTTTCCCTAACTTTTTTCACAATTATTAAAATCACTGTTCAACTTTGAGCATTCTATGAAAGCTGAATCAATAATACTGACAAAAATGTTTCCATACCCTGTACAGTTATTTAAATACACATTATTTTAGGTATTGGTCTGAAAACATCCTTCTCTAGGGGGTGTTCTGTGGTAGAGCAAGCATGCTAAAACAAAACCACTACTACAAAATAGAAGAAAGAAAACTGTTAATTCTCGCCAATTTGCATACTCTTGGAAACATACATCCAATATAGAAACATTACTTACTTTTCAGTGACTTTTACTGAAAAACCCTATGTAATAACAATTCACCTTTATTCTGATCCTTGTGCCAAAGGCAATGCACTCTTCTTGGGGAACTACTCATATTTTGCAGCTATGCCAGTTCTCCGGAAGCCATCAACTCAGCTAAAGAAAATATAAGTGTGCCTTTTTAAAAGAATCCAATTTACAAAATTAAAAAAAAAAAAAAGCAATCGTTTATACAACAAAGATGAACTCTTTTTGATTATTTAAAAACTACAAACTACCTTACTGAAAACATTTAAAATATAATGCTTAAGATACACACACATACACACAATCAATAAACTTTAGGGATATATCTGCTGTGCAAAATGAGGGACTTCAGGCCTGTACCTTATCCATTTGTGTTCTTGGTGTATTTATCCCTGCTATATTTTGAAACTAAGAAGACAGTGAAAGAGTATATTCTTTGTTGACTTTATAAACATTGTTACATAATGTCTTAAGTCTTAAGATACCATTTCCATGATGTGTTGATACAAATTTCAAAAGGTAAATTTGGTTTTTACTTTTCTTTATGGGTTTGTTTCTCAAATTTAGGCTAAGCCTCAGCTTTCCCTGAAGTTCTAACCAAACATCATTCACTGCCCTCTTGAATGCTATAATATCAACTTCAAACTCATTTGTTCACTTAGTAAAAAAATGACTGAGCTACTTTAATTTGATAGCACTGTGGAAAGAATACAAACATGAAGATGATATAGTCCATGCCCTCGTTATTGGAGGCTTCCAGACTTGTCTACATTTTTCTTCCTCCATCATTCAGGCAAAAAAAAATTTAGCAACAGCTTTACCCTCATTCTCATTCATCTAAAACCTAGCCTCTTCATAGCTGCTACCCTGATTCAGAAACTCATTTTGCAATCACTCCCACCTAATGTTTATTATGCAATTATATATTAAGCATAGTGTTAAGCACCATGCATGCATTATTTCATTTAATTTTCCCAATAATCTTATAAGACAGGGATTATTATCTTTATTTTACAGATGAGAAAACTGAGGCTTAGAGAGATTAAGTTAATTTATCCATGGTTACAGACTCATTAAGAGACAAAACTAAGTCTAACACCAGCATCCACGTTTTTAACCACTACCACACTGCATCCTCATCAATGACTTGCAGCAACAATCACTTTCCAGTCTCCATTCTCTCAGGATGTTTCTATCCAATGAATCCTGTACCCTACCATACCCTTTCTAAAGAACTACTCTATCTCTTACCAAGTGAAGTGTGCACTATCTGTCTACTTACTTTCTCCTAAGTGAGGGGCGGGGCAGGAACCTTATTTCTTTTGTACTACAACAAAATACAAGCACTTAGTAAGTGCTAAATACTTGTTACTGAAGACAATTCATCCCCAAACATTTTTTAAAATTTTATTTTACTATGGTAAAAATACTTAGTATGAGATCTGTCCTCTTAACAAAACCTTAAGTGTACAATACGATATTGTTAACTATAGGTACCATGTTGTACAGCATATCTCTAGAATGTTTTCATCCTGCTTAACTGAAACGTTCTCCCAACATTTTTAACAGCTCACCACTACACATAAAATAAATCCAAATGCCTTTCTGTGTTTGGCACTCATATACTCCCTATATTTATTTCCTATTTTTCAACACAAATCCTGTTCTATATACACAAATTATTAAATTTTAATATTTTCCACATCCACCAACAATAACTTAAATGTGGAATTTTCATTTATTTTTGAAAACCTCATCCTCACTATGCTCATAGTTTAACCTGTTGTTAAAATATATAAACCACTGCTCTGATTTCTAAGAGCTTTCTTTCCTAAAAAGATCCATAAAACAAATGCACAGAGATAAAATTAGTATATGACTAAAAATGAGAAATCGACCTAGATAAAGTTTATCTTCAATTCAGAGTCTAAAATCTGAATGATTTTTATGACCTAAGAATGAGTAAAATCGTCCATAGCCGGAAAACTCTTGGGTTTTTTTTCTTTTGTGTCCTTTAATTTGTCTGAAAAGTGAAAAGGTGCTTGTCATCAGATGACAAGATTTAAACTAGTGCTTCCAAAAGACATGATGGTTCCTAAAACAAGCTCCAGTTTACTTATTCACTTAACAAATTCTTGAAAAATAAAAATGAAATAGCTACTAACATATATTCTAGCAGGAGTCAGGCTTTGAATAATCACACAATATATAATTACAAGTTCTAAAAAATGATACAAATATAAAGTACAGGGCATGACAAGACATTTTAATAGAGTATCTGATTTAAGATTTGGGGGTAGAGAGCAGAGGCAAAGGTTAAGCTAATATTAAAGAATGAGTTAATTGGGGATGGTCATGCTGAACAGTCAGCATGTGCAAAGGCCCTGTAGCTGGAAAATAACTTGGTGTGACTAAGGAAATGAAAAGCAGTGTAGCTAGAGTTTAGTGAGCAAGAGGAGGCTGGAGCAAGATGAAGCTAGTGAAGCCGGGAAGAATCAAGTTATGTAGAATCCTGTAGACCACAGTAAGTATTTTGAATTTTACCCTAAATGTAATAAACATTAGTTTAGTGATGGGAAATCCCCTGAGGAGTTTTTTGGTTTTTTTTTTTTTTTTAGATTATTTATTTATTTGACAGAGAGAGACAGCGAGAGAGGGAACACAAGCAGGGCGAGTGGGAGAGAGAGAAGCAGACTCCCTGCTGAGCAGGGAGCCCAATCCCAAGACCCTGGGATCAGGACCTGAGCTGAAGGCAGATGCTTAACGACTGAGCCACCCAGGTGCCCCACCACTGAAGAGTTTTAAGCAGAAAAATAACATGTTACTGTTGAATGGAGAAGTGATATAGTTTGTTTGGGTCTGGGGAGGAGAGTAAAAGAAGAAGAATGAAGAAAATAGGGCAGACAAAAGAATATTGAAGTGATTCAGCTTATAACAATTACAATAACAATTAAGCCCACTGGCTATTTACTGTGTGCCATTTAATCCTCATAACAATCAAGTAAGGTGATTATTATTCCCATTTTACAGATGAGAATATAGGGACCAGTGACATTAAGTCCAGGTGAAAGAAGATTGTGGCTTGAACTCGAAAAGTGATACTGAAGATGTACAGAAATACATTCAGACGTACAGATGACCCTTGAACAACATGGGTTTGAAATGCATGGAATTACATATACATGATTTTTTTCAATAAACACAGTACTGTAAATGTACTTTCTCTTTCTTAGTATTTTCTTAATAACACTTCTTTTGTCTAACTTACTTTATTCTAAGAACACAGCGTAAAATACACATAGCACAGATTACGTATTAAGTAACTATTTATGCTATTAGTATTCCAGCCAACAGTAGGCTATTAGTAGTTAGATTTGAGAAGAGTCAAAAGTTATATGTGGATTTTCAACTGGAAGGGGTCCGTGCCCCTAACCCTTGAGCTATCCAAGGATCAACTGTATTGGATATAGAATAAATAGAACTTAAAAATACATGGGATGGGCGCCTGGTGGCTCATCGTCAAGTGTCTGCCTTCGGCTCTGGTCATGATCCCAGAGTCCTGGGATCGAGTCCCACATCGGGCTCCCTGCTCAGCGGGAAGCCTGCTTCTCCTCTCCCACTCCCCCTGCTTGTGTTCCTGCTCTCGCTGTCTTTGTCTCTGTCAAATAAATAAATAAAATCTTAAAAAAAAAAATACATGGGATGAAGGAGAAGTCAAGAATGGATTTCAAGTTTCTAGCTTACATAAGTGGATAAATAAATGAATATGCCACTTAATGAAATAGATACTGAAGGACAAAGAATTTGGGATACAGAGAGAAAAATTAAGACTTTGGTTTTAGATGTATTATATTTGAAATTCCTAAGAAAAAAATCAAGTGGAGATGTCAAGCAGACAACTGGTAAAGGGAAAAGGATGGAAATTAAAATTCTTAAGTCTTCAATATACAGGTGGAATTTAAAGCTTAGGGCAGAAGAGTAAAAGGTGAACAAGACCCTAGCACTGAACCCAGATATTCCATTTCACTCCATCAAACATCTCTCCCTGGGGTCATCGATTACTTTGATGTCACCAGGCTTTACAGTCCTCATTCAACTTTACCTTTCAACAGAATTCAACACTACTGATTACTTCTTTCATCTCTTTTACAGAAGACTTACCCTCCTCTATACAGTTATTAAACAACAAGAATCCCTCCGTGCTCCATCCTGGGTCGGTTTTTTCTAGCACTACACTCTCCTTAGGCAATTTTATCCACGTGCATAGCTTCAGTTACTATGAGCATGGCAGATGACATATATACACTAGTTTATACAGCCTGCCCAGAACTCTCCTCTGAGCTCCAACCCAGTATATCCAACTGCTTCCTTGACAGTCTGTCTTAGGCATCTTTTCCAGTTAGAGACTTGTCAGATACTGCCTACTCCACTAAAGGCATTTAAATAGAGCCGAAATTTTGAAAACGATTACCACAAAACCACTACAGAACCATTCTCCAGAACACAGGATTTTGTCATCAATGATCATTTCAAGGATCATGACCTGAAATAGGTAAACCTGACAACCTGATCTGATAGCTAGAAGATGGGGAGCAACCAAATGCACGACAAAAATACAATTCATGCGTTTTAGTGAGAAATGGTTAGGAGAGGGAAGATGAAGAACGGTCAAGAGTGAATGTCCAAGGCCTGATGGGTGTGCGGCAACGGAAGTCACCTGAAGAGACAGCAGGCCTTGCTAAGGGGCGAGTGGCGGACGACGACAGCCCCCAGCGAAAAGGGGCCAGGTTTGGGTTGCGGAGAAGAGCGTGACAGTAAGACCAGGTCAAAGGAGAGGGAAAGCCTGGGAGAAAACCCAAGAGGAGTACCTGGGAGGCCCTGGGGGCGTCGAAGGGGTGGGGGTGAGCTGAGCAGCAGCGGGGCGAACTCCAGAAGAGTGAACACCGAGTGGGCGGACCGCAAGGGGCGGGGGGGGGAGGGGGACCTGGGGAAAACGGCTCAGTTGAGAAGCTCGCCGCCGGACGCGCCTTACCTGTGCCTTCGGGTCCGGAGCCCTGCACTGGCCTGCCGGAAGCACAGAGTCCGCGCGGAGGGGGAGGAGCCGGGGGTAAGGAAGGAAAGGGACACCGGGGACGAAGAAGAGGGGCCGCTCACTCCCCCTAGTCAGGGAGAGCGGCTGATGGCGGGAACTGTGACCACACGCAAACACGCACGCACGCACGCACACTCGACGCGACCAGACGAGGCGCGTGCGCGCAGGCCTGCAAACTCCGCCCCTCCTGAGCCTTCGTCCCGCCCCAGCACAGAGCGAAGTCTGGCCGAGACAGCCCCGCCCCCGCCGTGAAGTAGTACGCATGCGCACTCTCCACTTCGCGCATTGTGGCCCTCCCATCCATTCCCTCCTATACAGCCCAGTCGGGCATGCGCACTACTTGTCCTCCGAGAGCGCTTGGCTTTTCCCGCCCTTCACTGGCCTCTGGAGGAGAGTCAGAGTTCACGCCCCTCTCTGGGGATACCTGCTCGAAGCCAGAGGATGCGGGGACTAGTAGGTGGCGGGCGTCCCTCTGGCCCAGAATCTTAAGGGGCAAAGGACATACTCTGGGACTATTACCTCCGCCGAGAGCTAGGAGGCGGGAAGAGGTGTGTGGGCGGGGTCAGGGGTGAAAGGTCATAGGGCTGCGAAGGGGGCGGAGCTAGCCGGAGGCGGATGGCGGCTGCCGCGGCTGTTCAGCTTTGGCGGCAGAGTCACTGAAACGGGGACGCTGGTCCGACGCGTCCGGCAGTGGGAGAAGAGCGGCGGCCGCTCCCAACATGCACAGCCTGGCGACGGCTGCGGTGAGTGACTGGGCGTTCCGGCCTGGGCCCAGACCCCCTCCTTAGCCCCGCGTTTCGGCCTGCTGTCCTAGGTCCCCGTGTCGGGCCCGGAGTCCAGCTCCTCCTGCCCTCAATCTGCGAGGTCCCGGCCTCCGCCTCATCGCGCCTTGACTGTGGTGGAGCCGGCCCCCACTTTCCTCTCCGGTCGGCTCTCGCGGCCTCCTGCGCCGCGTATCGCGTTCTTTTGCGGCCCCGAGGCCTGGTCCCGCGCCGGAGCGCCTCCCTCGCGGTCGAGACAGGCCATTCATTGATTCATTGCGTTGACCAACAGTTTCAGGGTGCCGGTTACGTGCTGGGCGTCGGCGGGGATGAGGGGGAATTCCGTGGTCAATCTGACACGGTCCTTGCTCTCGAAACTCATTGCCCCGGCACTTCGCAGCGGGAAGGAAATGGCTTCTAACTCACACCACTTGCTTTACAGGTGGAAAATTTGAGACCGGGAGAAGTGAATAATTATTACGTCTGACCTACGGTTTTCTGCGCCTAAAACCTTTTCCCCACATCTCTAAAATGAGATCTTTAAAAAAAAAAAACAAAAACGGATCGTGTAATTCACGTGTCTGAAGTAATTTTTTGGCTTTCCGTTGCATTTAGATAAAATCCAGACTCCCTGCTGTGGCCTATAAGGCACTACCTGTACCCTAGGGTCCTTACCCACGTTTGCGGTCTAGCGTGGTCGCCTGTCCATCCCTTATACCTGCGCTTTTCCACTCCACTTGGACTTTCTGATCTCTATTCCTGGGATGCTCTTCTTACCACGTACCGTACACCCAGTTGCACGCGCACATACTCACACAGCATGTGGGTGTAACTGACTCCTCTTCCCTGGGGTCTCTGCCTAGGTCTCTGCCTAAATCTTCCTAGAGTAACCTTCCCTGGCCACTCTATTTAAAGAAGTTCTGTAACCCCCAACTTTTCTCTGTTAAAAATATCTTTCTCAGCGCTGATCTCAATTTTGTCATTTTTGTATTTATTTACTTGTTTGTTGACTCTCTACCTCTTAAGGGCAAGGACGGAGATCCTGTGGGTCCTGTTTACATGGTTACCCCAAGTGCCCAGACAGTTCCTGGCACAAAGTAAGGGCTCAAATACTTAGCTGGATGAAAAAGTATAGATGAGGGAGGTGACTACTGAGAACAGATAGCCATAATGGGAAAATGAGATCGTATGATTTGAGCACACTCTTCTGAATACCAATCGCACTTTTTCTGTTCCGCTAAGATGAAGTGACTGAAGACAGGGTAGTATACTGACATTGCATTCTCAGGCAAAATGACTTAAATATTAAATAGAGGACCAAAAAAAATGCTTTTACTTTAAATATAAAAAGTGAAAAAGTGTGCTGAATAAGACTGGACTGTAGAATACATTGTCATTTCCATGGCCAGTGGCATCTCTACCGCCTGTCACCATGTTTCTAAGTGTTTGTAAGTACTCAGAGTGGATACCTTTACATCTTTCAGTTAGGTGATTGCAATTACCCCAGCTTTTTTGTTTCTTCTCCCAAACTATACATATAATTTGGGAAGAAGCAAGTCAGAAGATGAGGTTGCTGAGGGACACCTGGGTGGCTCAGTCGGTTAAGCATCTGCCTTCGGCTCAGGTCATGATCCCAGGGTTCTGGGATCAAGTCCTGCATCGGGCTCCATGCTCAGCAAGGAGCCTGCTTCTCCCTCTGCCTGCCGCTCCCCCTGCTTGTGCGTGCATGCGTGCTCTCTCTCTGTGACAAATAAATAAATAAATAAAAATCTTTGGGGAAAAAAAGAAAGATTAGGTTGCTGCTGATAGGGGAGGGGCAGGTTACACAAGGGATTCTTCTAAGTTTGGCTTGTCCAATTCCCAAAATCTGATTGTGTCTTCACCAGACTTTGATACCAAACTGCTCCTTTCCTTGTGACTCTCTAAACTCTATACCTATTCAGTTCCTTTTTATTTTCACTTGTTCCCGAAGGGCACAGAGAGAGAGAGAGAGAATTTCAAGCAGACTCCCTGCTGAGTGCAGAGCCCGACCCATGGCTCAATCCCACAACCCTGAGATCATGCATGACCTGGGCCGAAATCAAGAGTTAGATGCTTAACTGACTGCACCACCCAGGTGCCCCAACCTAATGCATCTTTTGAACAGCTATTAAAGCTGTGGTTCATTACTTATGATAAATATTCAATACTTGTTTCTTCAATTACATTTACAGTGCTTTACACTGATTTAAAATTTAAGCTTTTAGATACATTTTCATCTGTTAATGCTATTGGGCTCCCACAGAAGCTTTGAGAAGTTCCTTTGTACCACTCATTTGCTAGACTATTTGGTCACTGAGGAAACTGAAGCATAGAAAAGTTGAGCCACCACTTTCCCAATCCTTCATGCATTCTATTAGACTAAACTGCCTGTATTACTCTGATCTGGTAAGGGGACAGTCATGGTATATATTGCTGGAAACTGAGAAGAGTCCATGATAACATGCAACAGTGCCTGCAGTAATCTAAGCCATTTGAGAAGATGATTTTTTTTTGCTTAATGATGATAAGTGTTAGACTTGTGTGTACTTTTATTTATCTCTTTTTTAAAGTAACAGGTAAATCATCAGCTAGGGAGATAGTACTATCAAAGGAGAATATGATCACGTGAATGTAGGATTTTATTCACTAGAGGGAAGAACTGAGAATTTGGGAAGTGTCTTAAATTTTGACTCTTGAGTAGTAGTTTATTAGGCTAGAAATACACAATGTAGTAGACTCTTGTCATACTTTATAGCATACATTTTAACATTGTCATTAGTGCCACCATAAAATATAATTTCTCACAACTGTGAAATAGGGACAAATACCATGCAGGATTATTCTAAAGATGAAATAAGAATAACAAAGTACTTAGTGGTTGGCTAGGTATAGTCCTTGGTTATATGACTTGCTCTCATATTTCAACCTTGGGACTATAATTCCTTCTGCAACAAAGTAACAAGTCACTTTGTTGTGGACCTTGGAGGTTGTTTCAGAGTAGTAGAACTACAAATCTTCATATACTGTGAGTCTTTAATGAATGTTATGCTAGTGATCTAAAATAGTCAAAGGTAAGCCTTTAAGAGATGCATTGGGTATGGATTTTTAAAAAATTTCCCACTAATTTGCACTGGCAGTTTCAACATCCTTATATACATGTTTTCCTCTCATTTTCCACCTAACCAATAGCGTCATCAGTACATCTTTTTGTTGAAGCTGTGCTAGACTCCCAGATGCTCTCCTCATTGGCAAGTAAAAAGAACGTGCACTCTGAGGGATCGGATTTATTTATTTTTTTTTTAAAAAGATTTTATTTATGTGAGAGAGTACAAGCAGGGAGAAGGGCAGAAGGGGAGAGAGGGGAAGAAGCAAACTCCCCGCTGAGCAGGGAGCCCGACGTGGGGCTCAATCCTAGGACCCCGAGATCATGACCTGAGCCGAAGGCAGATGCTCAGTCGACTGAGCCACCTAGGTGCCCATGAGGGATCTGATTTAAACACTCTCTCCTCCCATGTCTTCTGTTGAAACTTTAAGCAAATTGCCTAATCTCTTGTTCACTTCCATTTTTTAAAAAAAAGATATTTTGAAGAATATTCTGGCCCTTACAGAGATATGAGGATGATTAAGCTAATTTAATATTTCCCTTTGGCATTATTTAGAAAGTGTGTTTTCTTGGATTATCATCATTATGTAGACACCAAAGCCACATGTTGAGTCGCCTCTAGACTTAGGAAAATAATTTCTCTTTCAATCTTATGCCATTCTTTCTTTATTTGCTGTCACATATTTATGGGTAGGAAAACCAACAGGTATTTTCGCCCTTGAATATAAAGTTGTATTGAGAGATTTGGTTATTTCCTGTTTAAAAAAAGCCATCAACATCAGTTTTTTAATTTACTTGTTGGGGGGGGGTATGTCATATATTGTTCCCATTTATGGATAACGTGGGTCTTTTTTTTTTAAGTTCTAAAGATCTTTTTCCTTTTCACATGGAGTCAAGATCGTTCAGAGATAGAAGACCAACTGTCAGTACCCTGTGTTTGTGACACTTAGAGTTAACCATTAATGACTGACTTTGGCAAATGTCTTGCCTGTGTTAAGCTTTGTTGAAAGAAAAAAGTTATTTGAAATACATTTTTCATATCCAAACCATTAAACAGAAAAGAGGAGAGTTGAGTCCCTCCTAAATTTTGATAATATAAACATTTTTTAACATATCTGTTACAAGAAGAGAACCACTAACTTTAAGGAGGTTATACCTAAAAATATATAGTTATATATGATTTCAAATCTTGGAAATAAGCGTTGAGGATGACAACTAATAGTCCAAATCATACTTCTCATAAATGACTTTCTGGTTTCTGTGTATGTAATTGAACCCACTGTTTATCCAAGTCCAACTATTAATGAGCTGTATTAGACTATTAAACTTAGAGTTCTGTATTGAGTTCTTAAAAAATAATTTCTTCAACTTGGAAGGATCATTGTGAATTCAGCCCTATAGACCATGTAGGGCTCACTGATTCTAGAAAGAAGTAGACTACAGTTTGAATCTAATTCTGCCATGCACTCACGGTGTGAATTTGAGTCTGTTAAACCTCCCTGAACCTGTTTCCTCTTGGAATTTTGAGAATAAAGGGAAGTAATCCCCAGTGATTGGTACATTGATATAAGAAGGCAAACCTAATCTATAGTGGCAGAATGCCTGTCCATGGTTGCGTAGGGCTGGGTGTGGGGTTTACTGAAAGAAGTACTAGAGAACTTTTAGGGATGGTGGAAGGGATCTATCTCTTGGTTGTGGTGGTGGTTACTCAGGTGTATAGATTTCTCAAAATTGAAATATACATGTAAAATGGGTATACTTAAAACTTCATGCAAATTAACCTCAATAAAATTAACTTTTTAAAAGAGCTCTTAGGTTAGTCTCTCAGTTACAACTAAGAGCTAAATAAGATAATTTCCAAGATTTTAGAGCTGCCTGGGACTTTGGTAATCATAGTTCCCTCATTTTACCAATGATAAAATTGAGGCTTGGAAAAGTAAATGACTTATGCTAGGTCACACAATTATAGAAATGGCAAAACTGTGTTTTGAAGCCATTTCTGGCTCCCAATCCAGGGTTTGTTCCACTTATTGTACTTTTGTATAGTTACATGTGAATCGAGGTCTTTCCTGTTCTTTAGCATAATAAACAGGTTTTTAATTCTGGATCCATGGATGAGTTTCATAGCGTCTATGAATTCTTTGAAATTATGTGTAAATTCTGTGGAAAAGAAATTATGTGCAAAACCATTTGCACTTGTATATTTTTCTGAGGAAAGGATCCATAGATTTCATGTGATTCAAGAGGTGTTAACCCTGTTCTTGTGGTAGTATCCTGCTATTATTTTTAATGTGTTAAAGTAGTCTCCAATAGAGAAGTCATAGGTGAATTGCTTATCAGCCACTGAACAGTATGTGCTACTAGATGGAGTTCCCTATCAGCCATAGTCTCAGAAATGTATTAGTAAATTATAAATTAAAAGAGGGCGCCTGGGTGGCTCAGTTGGTTAAGCGACTGCCTTCGGCTCAGGTCATGATCCCAGGGTCCTGGGATCGAGTCCCACATCGGGCTCCCGGCTCGGCGGGGAGCCTGCTTCTCCCTCTGACCCTCTCCTCTCTCATGCTGTTTCTCTCTCGCTCGCTCTCTAATAAATAAATAAATAAAATCTTTTAAAAAAAATTATAAATTAAAAGAATTGTAGCAATTGGATTAGGAATCTTTAGAGGTGATCTTTAAATTGAGAATGGGAGGAGGAGGAAACCTGCCATGGTTTACTCATAGTTTCATCAGTTGTAAAATGAGGATAATAACCGAGTTATTCTGACCATTAAATGAAACCATGTTTTTAAAAAGTGTACCATGGGTGCCTGGGTGGCTCAGTTAAGTGTCCGACTCTTGGTTTCAGCTGAGGTCATGATAGGGTTGTGAGATCAAGCCCCACACTTGGCTCCATGCTGTGTATAGACCCCGCTTAAGATTCTCTCCTTCAGGGCGCCTGGGTGGCTCATTCGGTTAAACATCTGTCTTTGGCTCAGGTCATGATGGCAGGGTCTTGGGATCAAGCCCCGTGTGGGGCTCCTGGCTCAATGGTGAGCCTGCTTCTCCCTCTTCCCCCTGCTCATGCTATCTCTCTCTCTTTCTCTAATAAATAAATAAATAAAATATTTAAAAATAAATAAAACTCCCTCTGCCCTGCTTGGGTGGACATGCTTTCTCTCTTTCAAAAATGCATACCTATGTAAATAAATAAAGTGTACAGTACAGTTCTGTTTCTTATATTTTTATGAAAGGTGTACCTAAATGATCCTTGGGATTTAGAAAGAGAGTAAGATACATTTGGGGGTTTTATTACCATCAAGATCTAGTGAGATGCTGGAGTTATGCTTTGGAAATTTATTCAAGGATAATGTCCAAAGTATTTTATCAATTGTTAATATTAATACAGATGACCCTTGAACAAGGTGGGGGTTCGGGGTGCTGACCCCACCCCCCCACACACAGTCAAAAATCTGCATGTAAGTTTTGACTCCCCCAAAACTTACCTCCTAAAGCCTACTCTTGACTACTAGCTTTACCGATAACAGTTGATCAACACATATTTTGTAGGTTATAAATATTATATACTATATTATAATAAAGTAGAGAGAAGAAAATAAGTTGTAAGGAAGAGAAAATATACTTTTAGAGTACTGTACTGTATTTATCGAAAAAATCCACATATGTGTGGACGTGTGCAGTTCAAACCCAGAAGTCATCTGTACATAAATCAGTATGTAACTGAAAATATAAAAATATTTTCCCTTTTATTCTCCAAAATAACTGAACTTCTGCATGTGTTATAAAATTACCTGTTTATGTATGTGGGGGTAGTGTGTGTGTGTCAGTGTGCGTTAGTGGCTATCACTAGCTAGATTATTCCCATGTGAACCATGATTTGACATAGGGAATTATGTCAAACTATCTCACTGACTTCCTCATTTAAATGATTGTCAAGTACCTTGTAATCTCAGTTAAGTCAAAAATTTCTCTTCACATTCATGGTGCTGATTGTTTTCAGATTCTGCTGAACTCACAGCAGTAACATTTAATTTTTGTCTGCGATGTTTACATATTCCCTGTCTCTTGTCTAGGTCACAGGAAATAGTTTTTTTGTTTTTGTTTTTTGAAAGTCATCTTTAGATCAGACCTAATCTTTCCAGCAGGTGAGAAGCAGCCTTAGCAAAGCAGTTAAGAGAATAGACTTTGTTGCCAGACTGCCTGGGTTCAAATTTTGGCTTTGGCACTTAAGTGTTAAATAACTTCTCTGTTCCTCTATAAAATGAGGGTGGTGACAAGTATTTATTTAGGACAGTGCCTGACAGAGTAAACACTATACGTGTTACCTCCCATTTTTATTTTCAGAAGTAATTGTATTTAGTATTTATCCTGTAACAAACAGGTATTCAGTGGGTTTAAAGTAAGTCCTGCTATTAAGTTGGGAGCAAAATTCACCAGGGATGATGTAAAGAAGGGTCCTTATCCCAAGTATTTCCTGGAACCAAATTGCCCTCACTGCCTTCCCATTGCTAGAATGGCTACAGAGCCCCTAGTTTTCTTAGAACCAAAGCCCTGTGGAGGCTGCAGCTCCATAAGTAGCCTCAAAAGTTAGAGTATTGCTGGCAGCAGGTGCCCATGACCTTAGGTACCCAAGTTGTCACCAGGCATTGGCCCTCCAGGGTGTTAGCCTCACTGCAGGGGCACCATCTCTTTGCTGGAGTCAGGCCAGCTCTGGAAATGGATTATGTGAGGGTGGGGCCTGGTGTCCAGAAGCCATGATATGCTAGACTGGTGGCTACAAGTCCATCCTGCTGTTGTTCACCTGGGGCTCCCCAGGGCAGCATGAGGATAGGGATTCCAGATACAAGTTACAGGCTGGCTCTAGTGGGGGCAATAGAGCTTACTGATGATGGTATTAGGGCGCCAGAACTTTAGGGAGAGTTGAATGAGTAATGACTAACCAGGAGGAGTGCTGGAGGAGTGTCTCTGAGGCCCCTTTAGTTACTGGATTGTGGGTCGTCCAGGAGACTGGGCAGGAAACCCAAAGCTAAAATTTTAGCCCTTGTTTCCACTGAGCTTTTAAGGTGATGTAATACTCTAAATAAACATACGCTGTCTTCTGGTGGGAATTACATTTCCAAAAATAATTTTTTAAGTTGAGGGCCTATCTGTAGCAGCCTGGAAAGGGCAAGTGCTTGGTCAGTACTGCTTTTGCTGTTGGGGGATGGGAAGAACTACCCTGCTCTTCATATCGTTGCTGCGCGAGCCTGTGTTTCCTTGAGGAGCATCACTGATGGGAGTTACAAAGCGCCTTTCAACAGATTACTCTGAGGCACTTAAAGAAGACTTGAGCTGCGTGGTATTTCAGTCCATTTAGCAGAACACCTTGTGGTTCATTCTGTCAAGCAAGTGAAATGATAAACATTAAGTAAAAGCTTATAATCAAGCTTCCATTTATAGAAGGCTGTTGTTCAGCTTGGGTAGAGTAATTCTGAGTACACCTCATAGTCTGTCTTAACTTTTGTTCTTCAGCAAAAACAGTTGTCCTTTCTGTTCCTCATCATTCCATCTGTACAATGGTAAGGTCATCATTCTGTCACACTAAGGTATAGTGGGAACATGTAAATACCATGGGAAGCTGTGTGATGCAGTTCAAGAAGGCACTGGAATATGCAGCTTCATACTTGGGTGAATTGAGCAGGTTAATTCCTCTGAGTGTTAGTGATCTCTTTTACAAGTGTAGTTGCCTTTTTTCTACCTACTCACCCTATCTACCCATCTATTCCCCTTGCTTGGGGGAATTAAGTGAGAAAATACTGGGCATAGAGCTAAAAATCATGAATATGTTAGGACATGAGGGCTAGAAATAGCAATGGTAATCATTTTTCTAGTCTATTATCTTATTTTCCAGAGAAGAGTAATTAAGGAACTTAACCGAGGTCTCAAGGCTGTTTGACAAGTATGGAGAATTATAGAAATGCTCGGGTTTTTGGAATGGTGTGATGCTTTAGCACAATAATGAAAGAATTCTCTGTATGGCCCCTACATGAGTAAGTAATGAATGATTCTCAAAGGGGTGGAGGTAGAGTATGTATAAGAATCATTAGAAGCTAGGGAGCTTTTCCAAATTACATAGGTTTTCTGCTCCATGGAGGGGGAGGCTGGAATTAACGGGGGAAGGACCAGCAATGGGTGGGGAGGGTGTAAATATTTTTTCTTTCAGGAACTATTATAGCCATATGCTTAAAAAAAAGTTTAAACTATGCAGAAGATTTTATAGTATACAATGAAAAGTAAATCAGGGCGGGCGCCTGGGTGGCTCAGATGGTTAAGCGTCTGCTTTCGGCTCAGGTCATGATCTCAGGGTCCTGGGATCGAGTCCCGCATCGGGCTCCCTGCTCCTTGGGAGCCTGCTTCTCCCTCTGCCTCTCTCTCTCTCTGTCTCTCATGAATAAATAAATAAAATTAAAAAAAAAAAAAAAAAGTAAATTAGGGCGCCCGGGTGGCTCAGTTGGTTGATCTCCCCCAACTCTTGGTTTCAGCTCAGGTCATGATCTCAGGATCTTGAGATTGAGCCCCGCATTAGGGTCTGCGTGCGGAGTCAGCTTGGATTCTTCCCCTCTCCCTCCCCCTTTGCTCCCTCCACCCCCCCAACCCCCCACCTCCAGCCTCATGCACTCAGCACATGCTGTCTCTCTCGTTCGCTCTCTCTCTCAAATAAATAAATAAAATCTTTAAAAAAAAAAAAGTATATCTCCCATCTAGGTTCCAACCTTAGCAGTAATTACAGTTAAGTTTTTTGTTGTAGTTGTTACTGTTAGGCTTCTTACATGTCATTCTAGAATCATTGTATATGAATATATAAGAATATACTTGTGTCTATTAATGGAAGCGTATATATGGTTCTGTACCTTTTATGTTTTTTTTTATTTAGTATCAGCACACGTAGAGCTATTTTTTAAAAAGGGCTACATAGTATTACAAATAAAGATGTACCCATCCTTAGTTGATATTTACTGTTTCAAGTTTTCTGCTTTTAAAACAGTGCAACAGTAAGCATCCTGGTATGTCTTCAGTACAGCCCAAGTACACCTATGGGATAAATTCCTAAACATGGAATTATTAAAGGATGTATGCATTTTAGATTTTGATAGATTGACTTAAGTGCATGTATTTAGAAAAGCTCCCCTGGTATTTGGGAAAAATACATTCCTTCTAAAGCAGAGTAAGACTTGGTTTGACTCTAATGAAATTCACATGTTCACTTTCTTGTTTTCACTTAAAGCCTGTGCCTACTGCACTGGCTCAGGTAGATAGAGAAAAAATCTATCAATGGATCAATGAGCTGTCCAGTCCTGAGACAAGGGAAAATGCTTTGCTGGAGCTGAGTAAGAAGCGAGAATCTGTCCCTGATCTTGCACCCATGCTGTGGCATTCATTTGGTACTATTGCAGCACTTTTACAGGTGGGTATATATCTGTGCGTTGCAGTTCAGTCCTGTTCATCACACTTCTGTCTCTCTGCCTTTGCTCAAGTGATTTTGAAGACTTTAGTAGAATGATTCTTTGAATGTTAGCGTTTGTAAGAATCTGTTTTGGAAAAGTCTAAGGTGCTTGTTAAAATGCAGGTTCATAGATTTTACCCAAAAGATTTATTTAGTCTAAGATTAAAAATCTGTATTTTTCAAAGAATCATGGAACACTACATCAAAAACTAATGATGTACTGTATGGTGACTAACATAACATAATAAAACAAAAATTATAATTAATAAATAAATAAAAATAAAAATCTGTATTTTTAGCAAGCACCTGCCCCGTTCTTAGGTCATTCTGATGCAGGCAGTCTGAGAACCACACTTTGAGCAACACAGCTTTAGGAATACTACAAGACATTTCTAGATGACAGAGGGGAAAAGGTGGAAGGTAAAGTATAAGAACCGCAGGGTGTATTCTGGTGAACAGAAATGTTAAGACAAAGATATAACAGCTGTAGGATTAGAGATAGGTATGCTTCTACATTAAAGAATAAATCACTGAAATGTGGTTCTGACTATAATGGTCATTTGTGGAGAATAAATTGGTACAATATAATCCTGATACCAAGATAATGGAATAATCATCCTTTAAAGTATTGTCTAAAATTCCTAATAATTAATTTTTCAAATCTGTTAAATAAATTTACATTCAATTCCTACTTCATGTAGCCAAGAAACTAATCTTTTTTTTAATTAAAGTATAATTAACATTATTAGTTTCTATTAGTTTCAAGTGTTCAATATAATGATTCAACAATTGAATAATTCTGTACTCACTGCTTAACACAATAAGTGTATTCTTAATCCCCAAAACTTATCTTTTTTATCTTTACATTTTCAATAAAAGTTTTACAATTAAAATAAAAAGAATTGTTTACAGCAGATGATCCCCTTTGGACAGAGAGTACACATATTCACTGCCGTTTGTACGTATCTCCATGCGTATACTCCTCTTCTTATCTCTCCCTGTCTGCAGTTGCTACCTGACCAAACTCAGACTTCTTTATGAGTCACTGTGGTTGATTTACTGACACTTGCTATCTGACCAAGTATCTTATCACTGTAACTCAAAACAGGGTGTTGACAAAAAGAAGGGATTATAGCAATAACAGCCATAGCCCCTCAAATGAAGGCCTCAACAGATGCTGGATATAAGAGGAAATGTAGGTGACCACAATTGCCTCCAGAGGAATCTTCCTAGAGACCTACGTAGAAATGTCTCATAGTCTTAGGTATATTTGTGATGAAAAGATAGGAGCATTATTTGTTTATTTTTGCTCGCACTTTGATGATTCAGTTCTTGCAGGATATATGGAATTACGGGTTGGGGGTTTGTAGGGTTTTTGCTTTAATACCATGGAAATTAATTTTGAAGTAGTTACTCTTTATTCATCTGGTGCTGGTTTCCATTTTTTAGGAAATTGTAAATATTTATCCATCTATCAACCCCCCCACCTTGACAGCACACCAGTCTAACAGAGTTTGCAATGCTCTGGCTTTGCTGCAATGTGTGGCATCACACCCGGAAACCAGGTAAGTGCTTTGATGAGCCTGGCGATGGAGGTTTGTATCAAATACGGTCTTTTCTGAATGATGAGAGGAAGGGCATGCAGTAGGAGTAGGAAGCATGTGTGTGGATGTGGATCTTCAGGATTCTCATTTGCTTTTTTTTTTTTTTCTGAAGAATTTCTCTTCTCTAATTCACCAAGTTTTCATGTAGTAACAGTACAGTATTGTTTAACATGTTCTTTTATAAATTTTTTTTGCCTTTTTTTTTATTGTGGTAAAATATGTATAACAGACTTACCATTTCAACCATCTTTAAACCTAGAGTTCCGTGGTATTAAATATATTTATAATGGACAACCATCCCCACCATACATCTCCATAACTCTTTTCACTGGATAAAACTGAAACGATACCCATTAAACCATAACTCCCCATTCCCATAGCCCCTGGTAACCATCATTTTCCTTTCTGTCTCTTTGATTTTGACTACTCTAATACCTCATTTAAGTGGAGTCATTCAGTATTTGTTTTTTTGTGCTTGGCTTATTTCATTTAGTATAACATCCATATTGTAGCATATGTCGGAATTTCCTTTTTAAGGATGAATGATAATCCATTGTCTCATTTACTTTTGACCCATTCATAGCAATGAACTTTAAAGGAGTGTTCACAGGGCCTATGGCCGGCTCAGTCAGTAGATCATGTGACACTTGATCTCAGGGTCATGAGTTCAAGCCCCACGTTGGGGGTAGAGTTTACTATTAAAAAAATAAAAATAAAAGAGTGGTGTTCACATCCCAAGAAAGATCAGGCATGTAGATATTTCTCCCTCCTGAATCCATGGTAGGCATCACTATGTGAGGCACAGTGCATGGCATTTACTAGGAATTCAGTAAATATTTGAACACAACATTTTTTTCCCACTGAACCTAGATTTGGCTTCAGAATCTTTCTTAACACAGGAACCTAGGCAACCTTGTAATAGATCAGAATTGGCATGCCAGTTGACCTGCTGCATCTGACAAGAAAAGGGAAATCCTGTTCAATAATCTGTTTTGTGACCTTTACGGTTCCAAGGCACTTAACAGTCATCTTATTGAAGTCTTTTGTCTCTTTATCAATTACAAAATCTGAGTGCTAGGTTGGCACTGACATTGCAGAACTTTAGAGAAGTTAACTATGAAAATTATTCTTAAGCACTTAAGAAAAATGGGAGAGTACTTTGAGTTTTAAAAATTTAGAGCGCTCTCCCACAACGTTAGTTAACTATAAATAATACAAAGTAATAGATTGGTTCTATATTAGTTGCCTGACATATTAGCTTCAGATTACAATGTTTTTAGAGGGGCACCTATGTGGCTGAGTCGGTTAGGCCTCCAACTCTTGGTTTCAGCTCAGGTCATGATCTCAGGGTCGTGAGATTGAGCCCCAAGTTGGGCTCCACACTCAGCATGGAATCTGCTTGAGATTCTTTACCCTCCCTCTCCCTCCCCTTCTGCTCCTCCCCGCCTGCGTGTGCTCTCTCTTTCTCTAAAATAAAATAAAATCTTTAAAATGTTTCCAAGTACTTACTGTATCTGAACTGCTCTAACAAAAAAAGAATGGTGTGCATTTAAACATAGGTAAATCTGATCATGGCTGCTTTGTTTTCTTATCTTGGTCTATAAGGTTTTGTCTGACTGTACCTGTGAATATTCTTATTCAGTCATAAATTAGGTGAGGGAAGGCACCTAGGAGAATCTCCTGGGCACGTAATGGCATTTTATGACCTATTAAAATCCACAGTTGGATATTTTATCAGTTTTTGAGGTACTTGGTGCTGATAATAGGGAAAATCGTGTATTTTCTTAAGCATAGACCTACACTAGATTTTTTTTTAACCTTGATGTTGCTGCCATTTTGAGCTAGATTTTGTGGTGGGGGGAAGGGGGTGAAAGGGGGCTATCCTGTGCACCGTTGGATGTTTAACAGCATCCCTGGCCTCTGTTCACTGGGTGCCAATAGCATGCCCTCGGTTGTGACAACCAAAAATATCTCCAGACGTTGTCACACGTACCCTGGAGGGCAAAATCACTCCAGTTGAGAACCACTGGTCTAGACTAATGACCAGTAACTCTTTTCTAGAGATTTCCTTGGTTAGGCAATGTTACAGATCTTACAGAACGAACTGCCCGGAAATTGAATGTTCAGAATCCTTAGAAGTGAACTCTGGGCCCTGACTGGGATTATTTTTTTCTTCCAGGTCAGCATTTCTTGCAGCACACATCCCACTTTTTTTGTACCCCTTTTTGCACACTGTCAGCAAAACGCGGCCCTTTGAATATCTTCGGCTAACCAGTCTTGGAGTTATTGGTAAGTTATTGGGGTGGTTTTGCAGGTCTGAAATCTTCATTTTATCATAATAGTGATCTTAGGTGTTTTGTCTTTTATAGCTTTTGTTCACCAATTGTTTGTTTTTGTCCTTGAGGTTGAATCTATTTTCACTAATAAATGACATAATAATGAATAAAGAGTAATAAATAATACATATTAAGTAATAAGTAAATAAGTAATACAATAGTTCTTATCAAGTGCCATTCTGAGTGTTGTTAATAAAGGTATGAGACCCAACATTTGGGATTAAATTCAGCATATGTGCAGAACAGTTACTGGAATCATAGGGAGAATAAAGAAACTGAAGTCAACAAAGAGTATTATTACAGAGATGAGAATTTGAGTTGTTTTTTTGGGATGCCTGGGTGGCTCAGTCTGTTAAGTGTCCGACTCTTGATTTCACCTTAGGTCGTCATCCCAGGGTTGTGAGCCCCACATAGGGCTCTGTGCTGAGTGTGGTGCCTGCTTGGGTTTCTCTCTGTCTCTCCCCCTCTCCCTCTGCCCCTCCCCCCCCACTTGAGCCCACACACTCTCAAAAAAAAAAAAAAAGAAGAATTTGCATTGGTTTTTTTGTTTTGTTTTGTTTCTCTTTCTAACTTCTAAGTTGTTCTCCCGTAACTACATATGTTTGTCCTCTATTTCACCTAGTTGAATTTTTGCATGCCAAAATTAATGTTCCTACATATATTTATTATGGGAGATGTGTCTAAAGTACATTTTACTCAAGAAAATAATATATTAGCTGTTTCAGATCTCAGACTCCCAGATAATAAAGACCTGTCTTTGGATTTGTGGATTCAAGAAAGTTTCTTTCTAAATTCCCTTCAATGTCTTTATCTCGTAGTTTTTGCTCACATACTGACCAAACAATAAGAACATTGATTGTACAAACTTTGTTTTCTTCGGTTATTGTTTTTATGTTCAACCTGTGTTCATATCCCTATGATTATAAACTATGGGTCAGGAAGTATACTTTAAAAGTTTAGTACTGGGGCGCCTGGGTGGCTCAGTCGTTAAACGTCTGCCTTCGGCTTGGGTCATGATCCCAGGGTCCTGGGATCGAGCCCCGCATCGGGCTCCCTGCTCGGCCAGGAGCCTGCTTCTCCCTCTCCCACTCCGCCTGCTTGTGTTCCCTCTCTAGGTGTCTCTCTCTCTCTCTGTCAAATAAATAAAATAAAATCTTTAAAAAAAAAAAAAAAGTTTAGTACTTCTGGGGCACCTGGGTGGCTCAGTCATTAAGCGTCTGCCTTTGGCTCAGGTCATGATCCCAGGGTCCTGGGATCGAGCCCCGCATCAGGCTCCCTGCTCGGTGGGAAGCCTGCTTCTCCCTCTCCCACTCCCCCTGCTTGTGTTCCCTCTCTGGCTGTCTTTCTCTCTGTCAAATAAATAAAAAACCTTTATTAAAAAATTAAAAAATAAAATAAAAGTTTAGTACTTCTATCGCCTCTCTCGGCCTTTTGGCTAAGATCAAGTGTAGTATCTGTTCTTATCAGTTTAAAAGTTTAGTACTTCTGAGACATTTTATTGTACATTTAAGGAGTAGCTCCTATCTCCTATACTCCAAATGAATGTTACCGTTTTTTTTACATCTGCTCCAAATAATACTCTATTTAGAAACATTTTTCCCCAATATATTGCTGTTTTTAAGCTCTGAAGATTTCTTATATAGGATTTAAAACATGAACAAGGTACCAGCCAAAAGAAAACACTTCTGTCCTTAATTCTGATTTAAATCATCCTACTTCTGCTGGTTTTTTGACCACGACAGTTAGATGATCATTAGGAGATGTTAGGATAAAGTTAACTGTAGGGGGATAAAAAAGATATTGGGACAGTGTTAAGCCATTGTCTATCCTTGCATATGTTTTCCAAAAGTTAATTTCTCCAAGTCAATTGAGAGTACAAGCAGAAGGTAAATATTTGGGCCTAGACTTTTTGCTTACAGTTCAAAGGTTATCAGACAGGTTTGAATATAAATGAAATGATACATAAGAAATTAGAAAATACTTGAAAATGAATAAAATAAAAACATTAAAACTTATAGGATGCAGCTAAAGCAGGGCTTAGAGGGAAAATTATAGCATAAAATGCTAATACTAGAAAGGAAGAGAAGTCATCAGTTTCAAAGCTTTCCACTTTAAGAAAACTAGGAAAAGGAGCAAATCAAATTAAACAGAAGGAAGGAAATAATAACGGATAGACATCATTGAAAATGAGAACAGAAAAATAGGAGGTAAAATCAATGAAACCAAAAGCTGACCTTTTTTTGAGATATAATTGACATGTAACATTGTATTAGTTTTAAATGTACAGCATAATGATTTGATATATGTATATATTGGAGAATGATGACTACATTAAGTTAACATCCATCACCACACATGCGCTGGCTCAGTTGGTGGAGCATGGGACTCCTGATCTTGGGGATGTGAGTTCAAGTCCCACATTGGGTGTAGAGATTACTTAAAAATAAAATCTTAAAAATCCATCACCACACAGTTATAAAATTTTTTTTTCTTGTGATGAGAACCTTTAAGATTTATCATCTTAACAACTTTCAAATATACAATACAATATTGTTACTGTAGTTACTGTACATTACATCTGCAGGACTTATTTATAACAGAAGGTTTATACTTTCTGACCACCTTTACCCATTCACCCATCCCCAATTTTTTACTGAAAAAAATTCAATGGAATTAATAAACCTCTAACCAGATAGACTGGGAAAAAAAGAGAAAACACAAATTACAAGTTCCAGGAATGTAAGGGTGTATGTTATAACAGACTGTACAGACATTAAAAGAATAATGACTACCGCTAATAACTCTATGCCCATAAATTTGATGACTTGGGTGAATGGACAAATTTTATGAAAGTTTCATTCTGCCGGACTGTACTCGAGAAAATAGATAATCTGAATAGTCTTATGTCTATTAAATTGTTTTTGTAGTTGAAAACCTTCCACCATAGAAAACTCTGGGCCCAAGTGATTTCACTGATAAAGTCTACCAAAAATTTAAAGAAGAAATAATACCAATTCTACAAAACTTTTCCAGAACATAGAGGCTTCTAAACTCTTGGTGAGGCCAGCATTAATTACTCTGATAATAAAACCAGAAAAAAAACATTATAAGAAAACTATAGGCCAGGGCGCCTGGGTGGCTCAGTTGGTTAAGCAACTGCCTTCGGCTCAGGTCATGATCCCGGAGTCCTGGGATCGAGTCCCACATCAGGCTCCCGGCTCAGCGGGGAGCCTGCTTCTCCTTCTGACCCTCTCCCCTCTCATGCTGTTTCTCTGTCTCTCTCTCTTTCTCCCAAATAAATAAATAAATAAAATCTTTAAAAAAAAAAAAAAGAAAACTATAGGCCAGTATCCCTCAAGAACATAGATGTAGAAATTCTCAACAAAATGTTAACAAATCAAGACCAACAATATATGAAAAGGATCATCATGACCAGGTGGGTTTATCCCAGGATTGCATGATGGTTTAACTTTCAAAAGTCAGTCAAACAGGGGTGCCTGGGGCACCTGGGTAGCTCAGTCATTAAGCCTCTGCCTTTGGCTCAGGTCATGATCCCAGGGTCCTAGGATCTTGAGCCTGCACATCAGGCTCTCTGCTCAGTGGGAAGCTTGCTTCTCCCTCTCCCACTCCCCCTACTTGTGTTCTCTCTCTCACTGTCTCTCTCTGTCAAATAAATAAAATCTTTAAAAAAAAAAATACAGGGGTGCCTGATTGACTCATTTGGTAAAGTATGCAACTCTTGTTCTCAGGGTTGTGAGTTCAAGCCCCACATTGGGTGTAGAGATTACTTAAAAATAAAATCTTAAAAAAAATAATCAGTCAATATGTATCAACGGACTAAAGAAGAAACATCATATGCCCATTTCTTTAGCTTAAAAAAAAAACTTTTGATAGTATTCATCCATTTATGATAAAAACTCCAGCAAAGTAGAAATGGAACTTTCTCAACCCGATAAAGTTTTAAAAAATAAGTCCTACAGTTAAGATCATAGTTAATGTGAAAAACCACACTTTATCCCCCTAAGATTGAGAATAAGGCAAAGATAATATATATTATATATATGATATATATATATAATAAAAAATAAATATTCTCACCACTCCTATTCAGTATCATCCTGGAAATCCTACCTGTTGCAGTAAGGCAAGAGAAAAAAATAAAGGGCATACAAATTAGAAAAAAATTAGATTGTCTATTTTATGTGCTAGCTAAAACAGAAATTGAAAATTTAAAAACCTACATTTATAATAGCACCAAAACATGATGTAAGTCTTAAAAAAGATGTGCAAGATCTGTAGCTAAAAAACTACAAAGCAATGATGAAAGAAATCAAAGAAGACCTAAATAAGTGGAGATATACCATGTTCATTAATTGGTATATCAATGATTCGATATTGTTGAGATGTCAGTTCTCCCCCAAACATATATATATACATATATACATATATACCTACAGGTAGATAGATAGATAGATTTAGAACAATGCCAACAAAATCCCAGCAGGATTTTTTTTTTAATATAGAAACTGACAAGCTGTTTCTAAAATTTATATGGAAAGGCAAATGAACTAGAATATTCAGGGTTTTTTGTTTTAAAGTTTTATTTATTTATTTTAGAGAGGGTGTGTGAGCCTGGGGATGGGGCAGAGGAAGAGGGGAAGCAGAGCCCAACATGGGGCTTGATCTCAGGACCCTGAGATCATGACCTGAGCTGAAACCAAGAGTCAGTCATTCAACCAACTGAGCCACCCTGGCACCCCTAGAATATCCAGTTTTTAAAAAGAAGGACAAAGGTGGAAGATGTACACTACCTGATTTCAAGACATCCTGGAAAACCAGTTGTCAAGACAGCATGGTATTGGAGAAAAGCTAGACTTGTAGATCAACGGAGCAGAATTGGGGAGTCCAGAAATTGACCCATACAGGTATGGTTAATTCATTTTTGACAAAGGTGCAAAGACAATTTAGTGGAGAAAAGATAGTCTTTTCAATAAATGGTGCTGGAACGATTAGATATCCAGATGTAAAACAATGAAACACGATCTATACTTGTACTCTATAAAAATTAACTCCAAATGGATTTTAGACCTACATGTAAAGTCGAAATGAAATAGTAATTGGACATCTGCTTTAGGCCATATTAGTAAATTATGGTGTATGCTGTTTGCTATGACGTTTAAAGATGTAGCATTTGTAGATTGCCAGTTCTTGTTAAATGATATTCCTTTCTCTTCTGAAGTGATTGCTTTTAGTTGTTACAGATTTGATTAACCTAGGCCTTTTATATAAAAGCTAGTTGATACATTGGGTAGCTTGGGGACCAATCATTTGTTTAATGGAGTTCTGCTTCCCTATATACAGAATGGAGACGATTAACACTGAACTGTGTCTGTTATCTGGTCAGTGGTGTCAGGTTAGAAAATAGAATTGGGATGAATTTTAGAAATCATTTGTTCCAACTCATTTTATAAACAAGCCTATAAAGAGAAGGTAACTCTATCAAATTTAGGTAAACTAGTTGTGCAACTAGGATTAGAGTTGAGGGGTGTGTGTGTGTTTCTTGTTTGGGTACATCTTACATGTTTGCACATGTTACACTTTGGAGAGAGTGACAATTAACCAAGAAGCAATGTTTGTTTATGTCCATTGTGAAGTAGGATTCAAACTGACACCCATTTCTTTGCTACCTGGGAATATCCCTTTATACTGATGCAGAATTCTTCTCTCTAACCTAAAGTAAATGGAGAATAGATGGAGATATTATTGTGTGGTTGTCTACCAAGAGTAATAGAAAAATGGTTTAGAGGGCTGACCTGCTGCTGACTATGTGATGGGCCAGACTTGGTACCTGATCTTTGAAATGCTGGTACAGTCAACCTGTGCTTTCTCTTCCTCTTTTTTTTTTTTTTTTAATATCAGTATGAATCTAATTCTCTGTCATGAACCCTAGTTTGTGTTCTCTGTTATTTAAGTTCCACAACTAGCTGGATGAACCCTACAAAGTTCATTTTAATTAAAAACCCTGACTCTGAAATAATTTTGTTTGTCCATATTTTCTTTAGGGGCCCTAGTGAAAACAGATGAGCAGGAAGTAATCAACTTTTTATTGACAACAGAAATTATCCCTTTGTGTTTGCGCATTATGGAATCTGGAAGTGAACTTTCTAAAACGGTATGTGCTTTTCAACGTAGATTCTATATTTTGTTGGCTCTTGGACTATTTATGGTCCTAGGATCATTTTCTGTGTCCCTTCAGGCTTCTTGAAACTTCTATGTATTTATTTTCTCTTTTAGATAAAAATTGTTAAAAAATGATCATTTAAAAACCCCAACCCTTAAGAAGAATATAAAGTTAAACACTGAATTTCTCCCTTTTCTCTGAAACTACTCTCCAAAGGTGTATTATTCCAGACATTTTTTTTTTTAATTTATTTATTTGAGAGAGAGAGAGCATGAGCAGTGGGGGAGAGGAAGAAGCAGACTCCCTGCTCAGTAAGAGGGCACTTTTTTTTAAGATTTTATTAATTTATTTGTCAGAGAGAGAGAGAGAGCACAAGCAGGGGGAGTGGGAGGCAGAGGGAGAGGGAGAAGCAGGCTCCCCGCTGAGGAGGGAGCCTGACACAGGGTTCAATTCCAGGACCCTAGGATCATGACCTGAGCCAAAAGCAGACACTTAACAGGCTGAACAACCCAGGCACCCCTTAATCCAGACATTTTTTATGCATACTGAAGTGTATACTATACGTACTTGAGCTTCTACTTATTTTGCTCTTTAACTATGAATGACAACATGGCTGGGTATAAGACTCTTACCTAATTTTCCCTGTCAGAACTCTGTTGCCATGGCTTTGTTGTCGTCTGATATTGAATATACAGTGAAATCTTGGGCCAGCCTAAGTTTTTCCTTTTCTTGGTGAATTTGCCTTTTCTGTAAGCTTCTTTTATTATTTTTGAGTTCATTTGATAATCTTATATCAAATTTTTTTTGGAAGAGCCTACTTTGTGTCTCTTGTTAATTTTTATAGTTTTTAATTTGTTTTGGCCTCTCACTTCAGCAACATCAGTTATGCTATATATATATCTTTTTTCCCTCTCTAGTAGCTTTCTGCTTTTTTATTTTATGTCAGGTGATTTTCCTCAAGGCTACTTTTCAATGTTGCTATTTTTAGCAATATCCTACCTCTGCTTCTAAAGTATGCTCACTCATAGTGAATTAATTTTTTTTTTTTAAAGATTTATTTATTTATATGACAGAGAGATACACAGCAAGAGAGGGAACACAAGCAGGGTGAGTGGGAGAGGGAGAAGCAGGCTTCCCGCCGAGCAGGGAGCCCGATGCAGGGCTCGATCCCAGGACTCTGGGATCATGACCTGAGCCGAAGGCAGCCGCTTACCCGACTGAGCCACCCAGGCGCCCTGTGAATTAATTTTTTAATTAAATGAATATTTAATGCTGAGTTGGATATAAGCAGATGTAATGATTTTTCAATTTATTTATTTATTTGTTTATTTATTAAGATTTTATTTATTTATTTGACAGAGAGAGACACAGTGAGAGAGGGAACACAAGCAGGGGGAGTGGGAGAGGGAGAAGCAGGCTTCCCATGGAGCAGGGAGCCCGATGCGGGGCTTGATCCCAGGACTCTGGGATCATGACCTGAGCCGAAGGCAGACGCTTAACGACTGAGCCACCCAGGCGCCCCTAAAATTTTTTATTTTTAACATGCAATACAGGGGCACCTGGAAATCAGAAGAGCACATGGCTCTTGATCTCAGGTTCCTGAATTCAAGTCCCATGTTGGGTATAGAGAGTACTTAAAAAGATAAATTAACTTTAAACATGATATATATATAAAGTAGCAAATTCAAGTAGTACAAATAAAAATAAGTCTCCTACCTCAGCCTCTCAGTTCTCCGTGCAGGTAACCAGTATTACCACTTTCTTGTATCCTTCCAGAAGTAGTTTATATGTGTGCATGTTACAGTTTAATTTTGTATTGATTTTTTTTCCTTCGTGGTTGCCCTCTCGCTTCTCATGTGTTTTCAGCTCTTCTTTGAAATTTTTATCCTCTTTGAATTTTTTTTTTGATGTTTTTTAAAATCCATGTTTCCTTCAATTTCTTTGAAAATGTAGGTAATTATTACTTGTTACCTCTTCTCCAGGTATATCTTTGCAAAAGTTTTCAATTGGGAGCAATTTTATCCAAAATCACTATTTGTTTAAAAATAATGGAAAGAGAGGTGGTAGGAGCTCATGTTGGCAGCTTTTAAATCAAATATTTTATCTCCGAATATTTTCCATCCCATTTACCAATCTGGTAGATGTTTGTTAGGGAGGTATTTATACCTCTGTATGCATTTTTCTGCTTAAACACATAAAAGGTAAGTGACGTGTGGATCTATGTGCATGTTTTTCTTCTCTCATTTCTTCCCTAATTTTAGGGAGTTTTGTTAATTTCAGTGGATTTCTGGGACAAGATCAGAATGGATACAACTGTACTCTGTCATCTTATATTAGTGGTTGCCTATGAATAGGTTTTCAAGTTGGCTTCTTATGGATGGGGTAGAAAAAGACCCTTTCTTTTGTTACATCTCTCCCTTTTTCAGGAACTCCATTCTAATGATCCCTCCCCTATTTACATTCTTTGCGCATTACTTGAGTTAATCCATTCTGAAATCATATAGGTTCCCATTAGCTTATATGGCATATTCTGTTTGGTATGATGAATAGCTCCTGGCTTACCTTCCTTTGCTCCATGTAAGCAGAAACCTTACCACATTTGCTTTTTATGTACAATACTTAGTCTAACACCTTGCTCTAATAGGTACTCAGTAAAGCAGAGGGTTTCAACCTGTGAAGTGGTTTTTGTTTTTGTTTTTATTTTTTAAGGGAAGGGTGGGTGTCCGGCCGGGGCCGGGGGGAGCAGAGGGAAAGAATCTTAAGCAGTCTCCATGCCCAGTGCAGAGCTCAGCTTGGGGCTTGATCTCACAAACCTGAGATCATGACCTGAGCTGAAATCAAGAGTCGGACACTCAACTGTCTGAGCCACCCAGGCACCCCAGTGAAGTGTTTTAAAAATGGAGATGCCCAGGCCCCATCTCTGACCTACTGAATCATTCTCTATGATGGTAAAGTCTGGACATTGGTGTTTTTTAAAAAGTGCCCCTAGGTGAGTGTGCGGTATAACTATTTTGGGAGACTATTTGGCAGTAACCACTATCAACATAATCCTACACTGTGACCCAGCATTCCCACTCTTGGATATATCCAAGAGAAATGAGTTCTTGTGTACATCACAGTATGTATAAGAATGTTTACAGTAGCCTTATTCATAAAAGATAAATTATAGTAGAGCCACAAAATAAACTCCACAGTAATTAGGAAGAATATGGGTAAAGGCGGCATAGATGACACTCATAGGGATTATATTGAGCAAAAGAAGCCAGCACATCCATGAATTCATACTGTATGACTCCACTGATGTGAAAGTCAAGAACAGGCAAAACCAATTAGTGGGGATAAGTCTGAGTAATGTTTACTTCTCAGGGAAGGGTTTTGTTTTGTTTTTTTAAGATTTATTTATTTGAGAGAGAGCGTGCACAAGCGGGGAGGGACAGAATGAGAGAGAAACAGACTCCCCGCTCAGCACGGACCCTGATGTGGGGCTCGATCCCAGAACCCTGAGATCATGACCTGAGCCAAAGTTGGACACTTAACCTGCTGAGTGACCTAGGCGCCCTGCTCAGGGAAGGGTATTGACTGAGAAAAGGCACAAGGGAATCTCCTGGAGTGCTGGAAATCTTTTATATTTTAATCTGGTTGTGGTTCATAAATGTGTACATAGGTAAAAATATATATGCACTATACACATTTTACTGTGTATATTTCCTCTTGCTCCCATAACAAATACCACAAACCTGGTGGCTTAAAACAACACAAATTTATTTTCTTAGAGTTCTGCAACTTAGAAATTGTAAATCAGTTTCTCCAAGCCAAAGTCAGAATGTTGGTAGGGCAACATTCCTTCTGGAGCCTCTAGGAGCATCCCTTTTTAGCTTTTTCCAGCTTCAAGAATTACATTCTTTGGCTCATGCTCCCCTCCTCCATCTTCAAAGCCAGCAGTGTAACATGTTCAAATCTCTGTGCTCTGTCATGTCGCCTTCTCCTATGTGGTCAAATCTCCCTCCACCTCCCTCTTATCAGGACACTTGTAATTACATTTAAGTCCCTCCTGGATAATCCAGAATGATTCATCTCCCCAAGATCTTTTTTTTTTTTTTTTTTGAATTTGAAGTAATCTCTACACCGAACATGGGGCTAGAACTCACAACCCTGGGATCAAGAGTCATGTGCTCTTCCAACTGAGCCAGCCAGGCACCCTTGTCCCCAAGATCCTTAACCACATTTGCAGAGTCCCTTTTGCCATAGGAGTAGCATTCACATAGTTTGGTTACTGGGGCCTGGATATCTTTGGGGGCCATTATTTAGCCCAACCACAATTTTATACTCAAGTAAAATAGTAAAATAAAATAAATAATTGCCACAGTTGGTTCTAATGAGCAACCAAGGAAGGGAATCATTAAAATTTGACTTGAATTAGACTAGTATTTTTTACTAGTGCAAGAGTTAATGAGTTTAAATTGAGGTATTCTTTACTATTGCTGGAATAGTGTTAGAAGGGAGGCTTCAAAATCTTAATTATTAAAGATCTTTTAAGAGTGGGAAAAGCTTGGGGCACCTGGGTGGCTCAGTCAGTTAAGTGACTGTCTCTTGATCTCAGTTCAGGTCTTGATCTCAGAGTCATGAGTTCGGACCCTCCATTGGGCTCCATAGTGGGCATGGAGCCCACTTTAAAAAAAAAAGAGTAGGTATGAATAAATTGTACACACATATACAACACGAGTAGGAAAAGCTTTACTTACCTCATTGGGAAGAGATGAGGCACAGCTGAATTTCTAAACTCATCTTGGCCCATGGAAAAGAGAAAAAGCTCTGTATTCAAAGTAGGTTTGGATCTCAACTCCACAACTTAGAGGCTTTGTCACTTGGGACCTTAACCTTACAAGTTACTGATTAGCAGTTATGCCTGCCACATAGCCGGGGTTTGATAACTGAAAAAGTACCTACATTTTTAAGAATCGGATAATTACCCAGGGCGCCTGGGTGGCTCAGTTGGTTAAGTGACTGCCTTCAGCTCAGGTCATGATCCCAGGGTCCTGGGCTCGAGTCCCGCATCGGGCTCCCTGCTCTGCGGGGAGCCTGCTTCTCCCTCTCCCACTCCCCCTGCTTGTGTTCCCTCTCTCGCTGTGTCTCTCTCTGTCAAATAAATAAATAAATAAAATCTTTAAAAAAAAAAAAAATCTGATAATTACCCAGAACCTACCCTTTTATGTAAAAGAGAGTAACAGTGGTACCTACCTCATAGGTGTGTTGTGAATATAAAGTGAGGTACCTGGGTAGCTTAGTCAGTTAAGCGTCTGCCTTCGGCTCAGGTCATGATCTCAGGGTCCTGGGATTGAGCCCCGCATCGGGCTCCCTGCTCCGCGGGAAGCCTGCTTCTCCCTCTCCCACTCCCCCTGCTTGTGTTTCCTCTCTCGCTGTGTCTCTCTCTCTGTCAAAGAAATAAAATCTTTAAAAAAAAAGAAGAGAAGAAAAAGCATGTTATGCCTTTAGGAAATATCTTGGCACATAGTAAGTATTCACTATGGTAATGCTAATTATTTTGATTAAACTGTGCATATCTTGTTGACTATGTTGTGCATATTGTCAGGGTCTCTGCTTCATTTTCTGATTCACAATTCTTCCTGGAAGATGAATCGATCATTGGAAGACAAGTCTGAGCAACGTTTTGGACTCCATTTTTGTTTTTACTCCAGGTTGCCACATTCATCCTCCAGAAGATCCTCTTAGATGACACAGGTTTGGCATATATATGTCAGACATACGAGCGTTTCTCCCACGTTGCCATGATCTTGGTGAGTTCTTTCGTCCACTCCCATTATAGTTACTTCTGATCACACAGCTTAGTCCCTTTGCAGCTGACACTGAACAGCTTCCTGGAACCTTGTATAATGATTCTTAAAATCTCTGATCTCTGATGTCAACTAGGATTATTTTGTGTTTGTGTGTTTTTTCCTACCCCGACCCATTTTGGGGGAAAACAGGGTAAGATGGTCCTGCAGCTATCCAAAGAGCCTTCCGCCCGTCTGCTGAAGCACGTAGTGAGGTGTTACCTTCGACTCTCAGATAATCCCAGGTAAACATTTACCAGGATTTATAGGACTTTGGGGAAATACTCGGGTGAATAGTTGCCCCATTTCATGGCATAGCTCCTGTATCTTTAGGGTAGAGAAGGGATATAACGATAATTAGTCTGACAGAACTTGATTAAATCCTTTTAAAATCTGAAGTGCTAAATTTTAAAATCCATCAGAGTTTTGGGGGCGCCTGGCTGTCTCAGTCAGTAGGGCGTGTGACTCTTGATCTCAGAATCATGAGTTCAAGCCCCACATTGGGCATAGAGCTTACTTTAAAAAAATCCATCAGAGTTTTATCTCTGTAACTCTGTGCCCTCCTCTGGCATTCCAGGGAGTCCAGACAGTTCCCAGGGAACCTTATGATACATTACTCCTGTGGTTTGAGCTTTCTGTTGCTACCCCAGGTGGTCAGAAAGAGAAGTATATTTTCAAAGATCTCTTAAGAAAGGAATGGATCCCAGAGGGCGCTTGAATTATATTTTCTGTTCTCTGATTCCTCTAAAGTTCTTGAGCTAATTTTCTTATCTCCCTATGTTCATAATCTTTCTGTCAGAAATCATATATTGTAGATATAATGCATTTTAGAAATGTTTGACCTTTTGCTTTGTAAATCCATAATTCATGCTGAAAGCCACTTGCTCAGGTTCTGCTAAACCACATAATGGGGCAATTTCTATGTTCCTAGGAATGGGGATAACTCAATTTAATGTGAACGCAGCCTTCTGCCACTGAGGTTATTCAAGCCCTAGCTATTTCTTCAACTATTTCGTCCTGTTCTTCAGTGGTTCCTGTTTTCATCAGTTTGAAAATATGTTTCTTTAAACTAGTCTGAGTACAAAAGCTGTAACTTTATTTAAAACAGCTTTATAAACCATTAACATTTACCGTTTTGAGGTTTTCAGATTTGACTTTCTACTGCACATCTTTTAAAGAAAATGAAACATTTGAAAGTTCATCTGATAATGTTGCTACCATACTTGTGTTTTTACTTCTCATCTCTTATTAAGCATTTTAACTATAAAACTGAAGCAGGGGCATCTGGTGGGCTCAGTCAGTAGAGCATGTGACTTGATTTCAGAGTCATGTGTTCGAGCCCCACATCGGGCATAGAGCTTACTTAAAAAAAAAAAAAAAAAGGAAGAAAAGAAACTGAGGTAGTTTTTGGAAAGATACAAATTTATATTAATTTAGAATTAAAGTTCACTAATTTATCATACTGTGAGTCAGGTCATCTTTCCCTGTTCATGTACTGATTTTGGAAATATTCCGTTTACTATAACCCATCTATTTTTACCATGAACATATTGACAGTATTTACTGTAATAAATCAGAAAGCAGTTTGAATTTAACTGTTGCACCATTCCATTCCATTTTGCGGTGTCTTGGAATTCCACATTGAGATATCGTCCTGAAAATGTTCACAGATGACAGATCATGGAGATCTCTGAGCCCATGGCTAAGACAAGTTTTAAAGAATTGTTATGGATTCTTAAGATAACTTGACTGAACCTCATATTCCTGGGATTCTGTATATTTATGTCTAAGAAAGGGCCTCTTCCCTGTCTCCCAAATGTGGGTTTATTTGCTGGTCTCCCCGGTTGGCTTGTTTGTCTCTGACATAGGGCACGTGAAGCGCTCAGGCAGTGCCTCCCTGACCAGCTGAAGGACACGACCTTCGCCCAGGTGCTAAAAGATGACACCACCACGAAACGCTGGCTTGCACAACTGGTGAAGAACCTGCAAGAGGGCCAGGTCACCGATCCTCGGGGGATCCCCCTGCCCCCTCAGTGATCCTCCCCTGCCCCCTTCTACCACTCCCCCGAGTTGGGGGTGGGGGAATCCTCGAGGAAAACAGCTCAGGTTTTACCGCCGACCAGGAATAGACAACCTCAATGCTGAAGTGCACTGGAGAACAGGGGCAAGGTCGCCCCGCTGGGGTGAATGGGCTGCCTCTGGGACCTGGGCTCCCTCCGCTCCTCCCAGGAGATGGGCTCCTGACACAGCAGCCTGCCACCACAGCTCCAGGAGGGTGTCCACACCAGCAAATGCTGTGTCTGCAGCATGCCCGCGATGGCCATTCTCCCCAACCCGGACCGGCTGCGGGCAGGGCGGGGCCGTGGCCACGGCCGTGACCGGGACCGGGACCGTGTTAGCACGCGAGGCATGCGCAACGCCTGGGACCAAGCCGGGTGGCGGTCTTTTATTTTGCCTTCCTGGAAGACTCAAGACGTGTCTCTTCATCCTCTCTCTCAGTATTTGTTTACTTGGGTCTTTTGTTTTTGATGTCAGAGAGAGGTGTGTTTAGTGGACACCAGCTGTAATACTCAGCAAAACTTTGTCAATTGGCACTGTTTACAAGTCTGTTAGCTGCATAAGCTTAATAAAAAGTTGGTCTGGGCATTGCATCCCCTCTAGCAGGCCAGTAGCTGCATGAACTGTGGGGAGGAATGGGAGGCAGGGGAAGGGTAAAGCCAAAGGACAACAGGACCCTGCTGCCTCTCTCCCTTCCCTTTCCGTCCTTCTGCCCCCAGTTCTGGATGCCACAAGGACCCTCACCTTGTTTCTGGCTCTAGCTGCTAGCTCTGCCAAATCTCAGTGCTTTTCCCTTTTTCACGTCCCTCTTATTAAACTTCAACAGACGTCTTAATTCATCAGGCTGTCCTGGAAGGGTATTGTATTGGGGGAGGTAAAGCGGCATGGACTTCACCTTCAATTCCAGTCCTCAGAGAGATTTTCTGGATGACTTTTAAAGGTGCCTGGGATCAAGATGACAGGCTACTTGATCCCATTCTTTAGTATGAATTTCCGCAGCGCCATCTGTGTTCACGATTGTACTTGAAGTGGTATTAGCTGAATGAGTTCGTTTTATTCAGATTTAAGATAGAGGGTTTGACGCTGCTGCTTTGCTATCTTTTTTTTTTTTTTTTTTTTTGACACATTCCCTGTTGGTCTGTGGGAATTACAGGGTAGCCACTAAAACACTTCCACTTGTTCATATTGAGTCAGAGAATCCCCCTGCCTTCTTTGGAGCTCTAGATGATTCTTCACAATCCAGAGATTCGAATCTGTAACACAATGTAAACTGCCTTGCTTTCCCCCAATCCTTCCCCCTGCCAACACCTGCTCGCTCTCTCTCTTATCCCCATCTCCGAAGATGGGATTATTAGTCCAATGCTAGAGAGAGACAAAGTTTCCTGTCCACATCTCACACAAATGAAGGTATCTCCGAGCAAGTCTGGGGAGGCTCTGTCTGTAAGGAGCAAGCTCAGAGAAACCTTTGCAGAGGCAAATTTGCCAACCAAGGGCTCTTTCAAGCCGACTTTCACAAAGGGGGCCGGCATTGTTAGTTGGCTTCTGTCTCAGGAGCCGAGAAAATAGTAATTAAGTAGCCTAGATGTAGGAAGGGTAGAATAAGCACTTACTCCCCTGCCTTACAAGATGAAGAAGAGAACCAGGTGAGCTCTCAGTCTCAAGCCTGAAGAGAAGAGGTCTTGGAGAAAGCAGAGAACACCATGGACTGGATAGACATCTGGACTTCCCTCAGCCCGTAGTTTTGTGATCTGGAGAGTCCAGCTAAGGGATCTCTGATTTTTGCCAACTGCCTTCCTGCTGAGCCAAAGTTTTCTCATTCCCCCTCCACTGGGGAAGCAGCTGAGGCCCAGGGCCTTGCTCCCTGGGAAATTCTCTTCTCCATCTTCCGGTGCGTTGGCCATTTTACTGTGCCATACTGTGTCTTAATTCCTGTTCCATCTATTCTCAGCTGGCCTTGGACCCTACCTAGGAGTTGGGGGAGGGATGAAAATGGGTATTATTCTATTCCTTGTAGTTGATCCTGATGTCATGTGTGTATAAAGAGACCCCTCCCTTCATTTTTTTGTTTTCCATCCCTCTTACTCCCTAACAGGATTGAAATAAAACCTGTCTCTGTTTTTATAAAAATAACTTTTCCTTTAAACTGGAGATTTGATTTTGTCAATATAGAGATCTCTAGGCACTCTGGTCACATGATGCTTGTCACTCCTGCCTCTGCCATCTGTTGGACACAAACACACTGTTCTGCCAAGAGGGCAATGACGGTTCCCCTGTGGCTAGGTCCTTTGGGAAGAGTCCTGCTGCTGGATAAGAGCTGTTTGGGAGGCTGGGGTGGTACCCTTTATCTGATAAAATGTCTTTTGCTGAAACAGAACCTCACTCCTGGCTGTCATGGCCAAAATTTAGTATGGTGTGGGAGAGACCTGAAGTGAAGAGGTAGTGCTGGAAACATTTTATCACAGACTTTAATATTCATTTCCTCCTGAGGTTCAAGACTTAGCACACATCCCAAGAGTTTCCGTGCCTGTTTCTGGCACTCAGCGGGACAGAGCCAACCTCTGCTTCCAGCTTTTTTCCAAGGCATCAGAGGGCCTATGACTGAGTGGTGGAACAGGGCAAGGAGAGGCACTGGTAGACTTCAGAGCATGCCTTCCTTACTGTCTATATATAGCATTCCTTTGCTCACTACTGTTGCTCAAAGGCTGAGGGGGGTTGGGGGGGTGGGGCGATATACACAGGTATTGCTGTCAGAAGCCCAAAGAAAACATTTGGAATAGGAAAGCGTAGAATGAAATGAAATTCCTGAATGCTGTGGAATTTAATTTTTTTTTTTTTTAAAGATTTTATTTATTTGACAGAGAGAGATGCAGTGAGAGAGGGAACACAAGCAGGGGGAGTGGCAGAGGGAGAAGCAGGCTTCCCGCTGAGCAGGGAACCCGATGCGGGGCTCGATCCCAGGACCCTGGGACCATGACCTGAGCCGAAGGCAGACACTTAACGACTGAGCCACCTAGGCGCCCCTGGAATTTAATTTTTTAAAAAATATTTTAATACATTTATTTCAAAAACTAATATGACATGAGTTGAACAACACAAGTAACAAACCTAACTTAATTGACAAAAAGAGTAATGTACTCTAAATCAACAGTGTGCATATCCTCTTTAATTACGCCAGAAGCATTTACTGAAATTGGTCATAGTGGACCATCAGGCCTCAAAAAAATTTTTTTTTAATTAAAATATTGTTCTGTGAACACGGGGATTAAGTTAGGAAAAAGAGAACTGGAAATCCCTAACTTTAAAAATAAACAGGCGGTACAGTTCTGAATAACCCATGGATCACAGAAGAAATCACAAAGTTAAAAAAATGGATAAGATACACCATCTCAAAACCTTTGGTATACAGGTAAAGTGATAATTCACTTTAATTCACGTGTTAAAAAGAAAGGCTGAAGTCAGTGATCTAAGTTTTTATGTCCAGAAACAGGATAGCAGATTCAAAAAAAGAGGAAAATTAAAAAAAAAAAAAAACAAAAGTCAATGAAATAGAAAACAAATGTCCAAGAAAGAAAATCAATGAAGTAGAAAGTCATTCCCTTGAAAGCATCAATAAAATTGATAAAACCTTAGTAGACCTTAGACCAAAAAAATGTTAGAAAAAGGGACATCACTCATGTCTTACACACTAATCTTCCATGAAGTTCCAGAGACTATGGAATAAGGGAACAGGTCCCCATTCACTTTTGAAGACCAAAACCCATCAAGGATATCACAGAGGAAAACCAGGGGCTGAACTGTCCTTTGAAAGTAGATGTAAAATTCCTGGAAAAAATAGGCAAATCAGATCTAGCAAAAAAAAAAAATTGATAATGCACCATACCTAATCTGGGTTTACTGTAAAAAACCAAGATTGATTCAATACATGAAAAGTAATCAAATCTAGGTAGATACACAAAAGAACACTACAAAATTCAATACCTATTCATGATTAAGACAAAAAAAAACTTTGAAAACCAGAAATAGGAGGGCACATCCTTAATGTAACAAAAGGTATCGACAAAAACACTATAGTAAACCTCTCAATGAAAAAATACTGAAATCCTCCTCCATGAAATGAAGATTGAGCCAAAGATGTCCACTGCCACACCTCCATGTATCATTATACTGGTCCAAGCCTGTGTGATAAACCAAGAAAAGGATTATAAAGGAAAAATATTTTTGCTGACAACATGACTGTGTACACTGATAATCCAAAAGAATATGCAAACTCTTAGAATGAAATGGATTTAGCAAGGTACCAGAATACAAAGTCAATATGCAAAAAAATCAATTACGTGTTTCTAAATACAAAAAAAAAGGAATTTCAAAAATACAACGGGGTGCCTGGCTAGCTCTTTCGGAAGAATGTGTGACTTTGATCTGGGGGTCGTGAGTTTGAGCCCCATGTTTGATGTAGAAGTTACTTAAATTAAAAATAAAAAAATATAGCATAAGAAATCAAATAGCTCAAAATAGATACATTGAAAGATATGCAGAACCTTTACATTGACAACAACAAAACATTTTTGAAAGAAATGAATGGAAAGATATATCTACTCCATGGATTAGAAAGTAATATTGTAAGGATGCCAGTGTTCTCAAATTGATCTGCAGGTTAAACTCAATTCTAAGTAAAATCCCAGCAGGTTTATTTCTGTGAAATTGACAAGCAGAGGATTCCAAAATCTGTATGGAAATGTAAAGTGCCAAAACAGCCAAGGCAATTTTGAATAAGGACAAAAGTGGAGTCTCTGTTCCCAGATATGTTCCTTTAACTTTCAACCTCTTTGTTGTTAAGATTTATGCAGCAGTTTATTTTTTTTAATGCCTTTCTGTAGACATGCTTCTTAAAATAGCACATACTTGTATTTTGTTTTATGACCTTTTCTGAAGGTTTTGTCTCAGTATGGAATATTACACCATTTGTATTTTTTATTCTAATTCCATCATCTTGTTCTTTGATTTTATACCTCCTTTTCCCCTTCCCCTTAGTTTTCTGTTTTTAATGTCAGAATTGAGGAATGGCTATATATTCTCTGGTCTTCTGAAGTTAGGTATCCTGGCTTTTAATTCCACAAGTGATCTCATATTGATGATTTTTTAAGTGGAACTTAATACTTTGAGCTGCATGTTTGACCACGAAGAAGATGGGCTGTATTTCAGAAGTTTGAGTAGTTTGTCTGGATGGACTGGAAACTGATTTCTGACTCTCTAGTCCCGAGAAGCAAGATATTTAGGGCATCTCCACTGTGTATAAGGAGGAACGTCTAGGTTTGCGTGGCCGTGGAAGAGGACAGTGTTTAGGTCTCCCTCCTTGCCGGCTGCCCCTTCATTTCAATGTAGGGCTTCTGGGCCTTCCCTGGGCATGGTTCCCAGAAAATCCCTCTGCTGCTGCTGCCCTGATCAAGTTTCTGGGTCTGTTAATAATAGACAACAGTGGGGGAGGGCCAGGATCATTATGGAAATAAGAACAACCAAACCACATGGACAGTTCCTGTACCACCCCCCACCCCCACCCCCGTCTGTCTGCTCCCTCCCTGGATCTAAGGATCGCCCTGCAGCAGGGATGTCTTCTAAGTCACTCTTTGGAGCCATTCTAACCTTGTGAAGGTCTCCCTAGTGCCTGCCCCCCAAAATCAGAACACATGATCTGGGGAGGATTGGTATGTTTATGAAAACACTGAAAAAGAATATTTAAGATCTGAACTCTCCCAGAAAATCCAGGAGGAATGATAATACCCCCACTGAACCCCCCGCAGAAGGGAAGGAAGTTTGGCAGCAATTAGGTGAGGCAGTAGAGGCAAAGCGTCCATAATCCTGGAGTGTAGAAGGAGTGAGGAATGTAAGGGGGAAGCGTGGAAAACTAAGGACATGATGATGTTAGGGGAGTAGAAATGGGAGAGGAAGACAGGGGCTCTATTAAATAAAACGTTAAGTCAGCACCATTTAAATTTTGATGCCCCCTTAATCTTTCTATTCCCCATGAATGGCCTCCCTCTTCAGCCTCCCCTCCCTGCATATTCCTCTTTCTTTATCCAAACCTGCTCTCAGGGGCGCCTGGCTGTCTCAGTCAAAAGAGCATGGGACTCTTGATCTCAGGGTTGCAGGTTCAAGCTCCACATTGGGTATAGCAATTACTTAAATAAGTAAATTAAAAAAACAAACACACAAACAAAAAACTCTGCTCTCAGGAGAATATGGAAACTCAACCAATGAATTGTGGAAAACCAATAAAACTTCAGAAATTACCAGTTGCAAAAATCAGAAACCCTCTTGTTGTAAAATATAATACAGATAGAGAAAATTACATAAAATGTATAGTTAGCGGTACCTGGCTGGCTCAGTCAGTGGAGCAT
>NC_138371.1:16991283-17030417 GCF_054177405.1 Leptonychotes weddellii | reverse complement strand
TCTCTAAATAAATGAATAAATAAAATCTTTTTAAAAATTACTTAGGGGCACCTGGGCGGCTCAGTCGTTAAGCGTCTGCCTTCGGCTCAGGTCATGATCCCAGGGTCCTGGGATCAAGCCCCACATCGGGCTCCCTGCTCAGCGGGAAGCCTGCTTCTCCCTCTCCCACTCCCCCTGCTTGTGTTCCCTCTCACTGTGTCTCTCTGTCAAATAAATAAATAAAATCTTTAAAAAAAAAATAAAAATAAAATTACTTAAAAAGGGGCACCTGGGTGGCTCAGTCATTAAGCGTCTGCCTTCGGCTCAGGTCATGGTCCCAGGGTCCTGGAATTGAGTCCCACATAGGGCTCCCTGCTCAGCGGGAAGCCTGCTTCTCCCTCTGCCACTCCCCCTACTTGTGTTTCCTCTCTCTGTGTGTCTCTCTCTGTCAAATAAATAAATAACATCTTTTAAAAAAAATTAAATTACTTAAAAAAAAAAGAAAGGAAAATGTATAGTTGAATAAGTTATAAAGGGAAGACCCTCGTTAGCACCCAGGACTAGAAATTAGAACTTGGCCAGCTATTTCAGAAGCCAGCTACATGCCCGATCCTATCACAACTCTCCCTCCTCCCCAAAGTAACCACAGCCCTGACATTTATGGTAATCACTTAGGAGGATTTTATTTTAATGGGACTAAAGGTTTAGCTATAAATAATCACTAATGGTAGAATATTAGGCACTCAAAGGGTGTTTGGGGAGCCATGAGAGGTAGCCAGACCTCAGCACACTTAAAATCGCATCATTTCATACAGTTAGTTCCCCCTATGCCTAGATTAAAACACACCTCACTGGAGAGGATCCACAGAAGTCCAAGTCCAGGGCTGTGCCCTGTGCCCTTAGCTGCCTGACTCCCACCCACTGGGCCAGAAATCTCCATACCCCACAGTCTTTCCAAGGCAGAGCAAAAGTAGGTCCCAGCTCACAGTGTTTGGGAGAGCGCCAGGGACTATTCGTCTCTGCTGCTGACATGTGAGCCCAGGACGTTGCCAAGACTTCCCTGGGTCTTGGTCTCAGTGTGTAGTATGGGGCCATAATGAAGCCTTTTATAATCCCCTATATTCCTCTCCTAACTTGGTCCCCTTTTCCTCAGTCTCGGTTTCTATTACAGCCACCTGTTCATTCACCTTGCAAGAAGCTCATCACCTTTCTTTCCCTCTGGGTGTCTTTCCAATCTTGTGCTCCACTCTTTGCCCTTGATTCTTACAATACCATGAGTCCGCATCATCTCTACACACATCTTTATAAACACACACGTGTGTCCTTGCATATTGGAGGTGCTGACCAAACGTTCCTAGAATGCATACATGTAAAGAAAGAAGAAATGAATTATTTCATGCATTTATGTATGCATTCCTTCAATGTTTAGCGAGTGCCCAAAATATACAGAGATACTAACTAACCCGTCCCTCTACCCTCTAGGATCATTCCTCTCCTCCCTTTCTCCTCATCTTCCTCCTTCCCCGTCCTGGTTCTTTTTTCCTTACCCTGTGCCACAGAGCTAGACTGAGTGCCCTGCAAGGCAGGACACAGAGACACAGAAGCCGGCCAGTGGAACAGACACCCTGGAAAGGAGCCAGATGAAATCAGGGCAAAGACAGCTGTGTGACATGCAGGGAGAAACCGTGCGGAATGAAAAGCAGTGATTCACGGAGCACCGCAACTCAGACACTCCTTGGGTTTCACCGGGAGAGCTACTGCAGGATTGGGGTCAATGAGGGCTGGCATCAAGATGAAGGGCAGCCGGGCTCCTCCTCCTTTAATCCTTGTCTCACCACCCCTCCCCCAAAACTCCTTCCCTTTGACCAGTGTCCTGGGCCTTTAAGAGTTGGAAGAGCTCACACCTCTCCCCTCCCTACTCCTTCCCTTTGGCTGCAAGTCTGCCAGTCACAGCAGCAAACTGCGGTAGAAAAGGGGAGGAAGCCAGTGAGTGAGCAAGCGAGAGAGGAGAGCAAGAGCCCAGCTGGGTTTCCTCGTCCCACAGGAGAGAGCATCGCACAAGCTTACAGACACAGGACCGCTATCCTGCCCACGGTAAGGGCCCGGAGGCTCTGACCAGCCTCTGCCCCAAGCTCTGCCCTGCCTGAGTCCCTAACTCTGTCTGCCAAATGCCTATCCCCCCTGATTAAATTGTACCCCGGACTCCTTAGCCCTAACACGTCTGCAAGGCTCCCACCTCCTGGTTCTCTCTAGCACTTTGATTTGCAGCTTTCCTCCTGGCTGTGGCAGTCACCCCTTACATGGGGACCTCTTAGCTACCACTCAGAAGTGAGCCCCATCCTAGTAAGGGAAGAGAGAGAATTGGAGTAGGATAGATTCATTAGCAGAATGTTGAGGATTACCGAAGACCCAGGGAAGATCATAGAAACAATAGAGTTATGAGATTTCCTTAGAAAGAGCCCCGGTTTGAGCTCTATACTTGTTCTCAGCCTGCTCCATGGGCTAGGGCAGTTTGTTGGCATGCCCAAGGGCTGTGCTGGGAAGAGCACCTGCTTCTAGTCCTGATTTTGCCACTAACCAGCTATGTGACTTTGGACAGCAGCTTCCTGATCTGTGGTAGGAATTTAGGGTTTCCCAGACTTGCTTGTGTAGTAGGGGTTCTTTTTTAAAATAAATATTCCTGAGCTCCATCCTTTTGGGTGGGGCTAAGGAATCGCTATTTGACCTAGGGATATCAGTATAGCCAGGAACCTCTGGATTGGATGAGTTATGAAAGAAAGAGTCGGGGTGCCTGGGTGGCTCAGTCGTTAAACGTCTGCCTTCGGCTCAGGTCATGATCCCAGGGTCCTGGGATCGAGCCCCGCATCGAGCTCCCTGCTCGGCGGGAAGCCTGCTCCTCCCTCTCCCACTCCCCCTGCTTATGTTCCCTCTCTCCCTGTGTCTCTCTCTGTCAAATAAATAAAATCTTAAAAAAAAAAAAAAGAAAAAGAAAAAGAGTCTTCAAGCTTTAACATTCTGAAGGCTCCCTATGACCAGAGCCATTCTGTCCTCTTTCTATGAATGAAGTCACCCAATAATCCTGCTCAGAAGCAAGAGAATAGACAAAATGATTCTCTTTCTTCCTGCCCCTCAGAGAGCTCTGAGACACCCCGAATTTCACTGTAATGCTTTTGGCACCTTTGGCAACTCTGCCAAAGTCCATCTCTTATAGCCACCTGTAAGTTGAGGACCAAATCTTACCGGGCAGCCCTGGCCACTTCCCACCTTATTTTGTGTCTTTATCCTCTCATCGATATTATAGAGGTAATTATCTGTGTCCTCGAGGATCTCCACATTCACATCTAGGTGTGAACAGTGAGGACTCAATCTCTTACTCTGTCTTCATCCTCTGCTCCTCACCTCTTGGTCTTGCTCCCACTCCCAATCCTTTGTTCCTTCTCTCCTCACTGCACCTGCATCAGCTGTGATATCCTTCCCATCCTACCTTCAGAAACCAGAGGCAACACCAAGACCTAGAACACCTGGGTTCCAAGTCGCATTCTCTGAGCAGTGTGTTCAGTCAGTCTCCTAGGATACGGGGGAAGCGAGGCTGAGTGGAAGGGTGTGCTCCTGAGTGTCCTCTTCCCTCCTGGACCCCAGGGTCAAAATCCCCACAGGGGACGAGAACCCGACCTATTGGGAATTAGAGGAGAAAGAAAAAGAGGAAGAGGTGAGGGGAGAAGGGGTGGGGAGAAGGATAAGGAGAGGAGAGCACAGAGAGGTTGGCAAGTGAGCAAGTAGGGAGGCAGAGGGGATCAGGAGAGAAGAGTGAGCTGGGCGAAAGGAGAAGGAAGGCACCAGGATGGGGAGAGGAGAGAAATGGGAAGAAAGAAAAGAAAGGCTATTAAGTGGTACATGGTGGGGCAGAGAATGACAAAAGTGGGGAGACAAAGCATCCATGTCCCTTGTTGCTTCTTAGCCCTGCTCTAACCTGCTTCCAGAGTTTCCTTTTGGAAAGAAAGGGCTTTCCCTTTCTTTTCTTTTTTTTTTTTAGATTTATTATTTATTTTAGAGAGAGAGAGAGCGGGGGGTGGGGCAGAGGGAGAGGGAGGAGAGGATCTCAAGCAGACTCTGTGCTGAGTGTGGAGCCTGATGCGGGGCTCGATCCCACAACTCTGAGATCATGACCTGAGCCGAAACCAAGAGTTGGACATGCAACTCTTTCTCTGGCACCCCCAGAGAAAACCCTTTCTAAGGGCAGAGCCTTGGTGAGATCTCTGAGCTGGTTACAAGGAACCATGGTTCTGGTCCCACTTCTGCCACATAATTCATTCAATGACTCTGGCAGTTCAGCTAATCTTTCTAGCCCTTCTCTATAAAATGAAGTCCAGCTCTGACATTCTGTGGCTCCCTGAGTTGAAATCGGCCCTCATATGGCCACATGTCACCTGGATCTACGTTTAAAATAGTGAGTCAGGAATGGGAGCAGGATTGGAAGAGCATGCCAAACTCTGGGGTTGGAAGAGTTTGACCAAAATGCATAAAATAATTTTCTAAGGCTTTCTTGAGAGGAGATAGGCTCCAAAACAGGGGTGTCCCAGCACATGTTTCAGGACATGATTGTGAGGCTCCTGGACACAGGTGTAAGGAAAGGGCATTCTGTCGTCTCCCAAGGCCGAGATCCACCCCATCCCAAGGTCCCTATGCCCCAAACATGGGAGCTGAAATTCAAAGAGGAGGTAAGGAAGGATATTGGCAAGGGGGATCAGAACCCCAGCCTTCTCCCTTCCGCTGGAGTCTGGGGACCTGAGACATTTAGGAGGGACTTCTTACTTCACTCTTCAGTTTTTGCGAGTCTTAGATTCCAAGCTGCTTTTTTGCCGCTCATGAAGCACGCTGGGTCCCTTCTTCCATCCAGAGGCTTCTTCTGATCTCACCCAGTCTCACTGTATTCAGCCTCAGCCAGCAAAACCTTTGCTTTTTGGAACTGTTGCAGAGTTCTGTCTCTCCTGAGGGCTGCCTTGAGTTATCTTTCCCACTTAGGTACAGTCTGGCTCCCCAAACTTCCCCTCTCCCTCTGGGGCCCTGCATATTGCTACTCCTTTAGAAAGCCTTCTCTAGGTCCTCCAGTCAGGGGAGCTGTATTTTCAGTGACCTCTACATTTTTCCTAAAGATTTAGTCACACTTGGGTGACTTGATAGGCCCTTCCAGCTAAAGAGAGAGAAGGCACTGAGATGCTATGTGACCTCAGGCAAGTCACAAATCATTTCTGGACTTCTGCTTTTCGTTGATGAGGTCTAGCGAGTTGAACTGCACCATGTTCTAATGGAGCACCAACTGAATGATTGCTTTAGAGATGCTTTTCGTGTTTTAGATGCTCACCATTGTCAAAAACTTAAACTTATCAATTAAAAAACACAGCATTTCTATTCAAGTGCAGTTCCTTTGCTTTTGCAAAGCATTGAGCTCTATGTTTCTTGGGCTTTGCCAGTTCCAGAATGATTTGGTCAAGAGTTGAGAATTTCTTAGAGGGGCTGAGCTAGAATCAATGTGGCTACATATCAAGTCTTCTGGCTTTTTTTTTTAAAGTTATTTATTTATTTATTTATTTATTTATTTATTTATTTATTTATGAGAGAGCGTGAGAGAGAGAGAGCGCGCGTGCGCGCGCGCACAAGCAGGGGGAGGGGCAGGCAGAGGGAGAGGGAGAAGCAGACTCCCCACTGAGCAAGGAGCCCAACCCGGGTCTCAGTCCCAGGACTCCAGGATCATGACCTGAGGCGAAGGCAGACGCTTAACCGACTAAGCCACCCAGGCTGCCCCTCTTCTGGTTCTTTTCAAGAGAAGTTTGTTCTTACCTACTAGGACAACTTAACCAGATCCTAAATTAGCACGCATCTTAAAGAGGGCTCTCTTTTTCAGGAGGCAAAGAAAACTTGAAAATGCATTTCTAAGACTACGTAACTCACCTGGTCCGTTAAGCTGTTGGGAATAACTGTTATGACAAGTAAAGTGTGCTTTACCACGGGAAGGCAGAAGAATGTGGTTTATGTAGCAAGTATGGTACTAAGTGTCCCCGAAGAGGCAAAAGTAGCATTCTGCCTTGGCCCCTTGGGAGCTGGGGGGCCTGCCCGGGACCATGGGGAGGGCTCCCAAGATAGAGCAGCTGGGGTGATTCCCCCTGGAGAAGAGAAGGCTAGGATATAGAGAGATTCCAGGTTCTGAAAGGGGGCAGCCAGCAAGATGGTGGTCCTTAATAATGAGGAGCTGAAGGGTGTGACTCTGGGGTGTTGGGCAGAAAGCCCCGGTCTAGTCCTCTCTGGCGACGGCTATGGGAAACAGCAGATGCTGTGGAATCAGACATATTTGGCTCTAAATTCTGAATCCTTATGTGATTTGATGCAAGTTTCTTAGCCTCTCTAAGCCTCAAATTCATCAACCTCAAACGAAAAGTAAAAAAGAGCTAAAGACTATGTAGATGAAGTGCCTGGAACATCGTGGGCCGTCAGGACGCACGCGTTTCCTTCTCTTCCTCCTCTGATCTGTTATTCTAAGATCACCAGTGTTAACCCAGAGCCTTTTGTTCCTCTGTGCTCCTCCAGGTGACTGGCACCAGCTGGCGGACCGGTGGGTGATGGTGTCTCTGATGCAAGGCCGTGAGTACCCCAGCAGGAGAGGAGGCTTTCGGGAGACAGCCCAGGGATGGGGAGGCGGGGAGGAGTCTGGACCCCTGTTCAAGAGCTCCTCCTGGGCCCTCCACCCTTCCCGCCGGCTACCCAGCCAGCCCCTTCTTCTCCTGGCCCAGGGCTGCCCATCAGTCAAGACTTGCTGCTGATGCAGAAGGGCATGCTGATGCGCAAGGTGAGGTCCAAAAGCTGGAAGAAACTGAGATACTTCAGACTTCAGGATGATGGCATGACAGTCTGGCATGCCCGGCAGGCGGGAGGCACTGCCAAGCCCACCTGTGAGTCACGTGGATGGCTAGGCGTGGGTGTGGTGGGGGGATCGGACTCTGAAGAGCCCAGGTGCTTGAGAGCAGGGGAGGGAACAGGGTCCTACAGTGTATCAGTTACTGCACGTAAAAGGCTTAGGAGTGCCCTGGCACATAATAAGGCTCAATAAATCCTAGGTTACATTTATTATTATTATAGTGAGAGCATGATCTCACGCATCAGACTACCTGGATCAAAGCCCTGGCTCTGCCACTTTCTAGCTGAGTGGCTTTGGACAAGTTACATTAAGCTTCAGTTTCCTCATCTGCAAAATGGGGATTGAATAGTACCTGCTAGCAGGTTGTTACAGAGACTCAGTAAGTTAATGTACAAAGCACCTAGCGTGGCACCTGAAGCCAGGATGCATTTCACAAATTAGCCACTATGATGCCTATTTTTAAATATCACAAATGCAGCACAACAGTGTGCATCCTGTTGGCCAGACGCTTTATGACCCCTCCAAAAATGTGATCACAGGACACATCTGAGAGAGTCCGCTTTAGAGACATAATCAAAGCTCACGATCCACAGCACCCCCAGCTGAGGGGAAGGGGGTGGAAGAATTTCTCTGGTGCTTTCTTAGACACCTGGAAAGAGGAGGTCCTCAAACCTGGAACGGGGAAATTGAACTTGGACATATCATGCTTTGGTGTAACCGCTTCTACCTTTAAGTGTGTTTCCATCCCGTCAGCCCCGCCGGTGGTCACCATGTGGACTGGCCATAGAAGGGACTATCCCCTATTTCAGACGAGGGTACTGAGGGGTTAAGTCATTTTGGTCTGTGTCCCACTGCCAGCCAGTGGCCCGAAGCCAGGTCTTGCTGCTCCCAGCCTGGGCCCCTTGGCATGCGGCCTCTGAACATGGCAGCGACTCATGGGGAATCCTGAATCCCAGGGGTCTGCATCTCCCCATACCCAATCTTTGGGGGTTTCATCCTGCGGAGGGAGGTTGGGGTTCCTCCTCCCTATGGCTCCTTAAAGGGTCCCTGACCCTTCACCCCTGCAACTCGGCGGACTCTCTTCCCCCTGCGCCCCCCTGTTTCCTCTCTGGTAGTCTCTATCTCTGATGTGGAGACGGTGCGGGAGGGCCACGAGTCCGAGCTGCTGCGGAGCCTGGCAGAGGAGCTCCCCCTGGAGCAGGGCTTCACCATCGTCTTCCACGGCCGCCGCTCCAACCTGGACCTGGTGGCCAACAGCGTTGAGGAGGCCAAGATATGGATGCAGGGGCTCCAGGTTTTGGTGGACTTTGTTACCGGCATGGACCAACAGGAGCGGCTGGACCAGTATCAGCAGCATGGAGTCAGAGGTGGGGCCAGGGGTCACTGAAGGAGCCAGATGCTGCAGGGCTAGAGACGGGGTTGTGGGGGGGGGGTTGGCATGCTGCGCTAGGGAGGCCTAAGAGTCCAGATGGGGTGGGCAAGGACAGCTCAGGCCACTGTGAGGCAGAGGATATTGAAGGTGTAATGGAGGCTTGGGATGACAAAGACATAACCAGGCAGAGAGTAGGCAGAAATCAGGCCCTTCAGGACTGGTGGGAGGGATGGTGCAAGGCAAAGGACCAAACAAGGTGCTGATCTTGAGAGCTGAACAGAAGATCCCAGTGGCATTAGCTACTGTAGGACTGGGAAGCAGAACTTCGTGGTGTTGACTCATTCAGGTTTCCTAGATTGTATTCACTTTCCATGCCAGGTCGTTCATTCATTTGTTCGTTTGTTCATTCATTCACCATCTATTGAGCAGAAGGTATCAGGCACTGTGCCAGGCTTTAGAGGTACAAAGATTAATGAGACTCAGGCATTGTTTTGGTCGGTGGAGAAAATGGAATTGTGTAAATCATCTAAGTACCCTAGAAGTGTTATGGGACTGAAATTATTTGTGGGTGTTCAAAGGAAGGAGAAATATTTAATTCTAGCTGAGAGAGTTCTGAGAAAAACATCAGGGAGGAAGTTGAATTGGAGCTGAGCCTTGAAAAGGAGTAGAACTTGAACATAAAGAAAGGAGGCAGAAGGCTCTCCTGCCTGAGGGAACAGCATGAGAAAAGTCTCAGAGATAGGACATTGAAGAGCAGGAGGGAGAGTCTGGCTAAAGTACAGGGAGGACAGAGGTGTGTTGAGAAGGCTGCGTGGGGGCCAGATCGTGGGGGTGAAGACCTTCAATCTACGTTAAAAAATTTGGGCTTCTTTCTGCAAGCAACAGGGAGGACCCTGCAGGCACCTGAGCCATGCAGGGACAAGACAGATTGGTGCTCGGGGGGAGATTATTCTGGAAGCTAATATGGAAAATGCATTGGCATGGAGGAGATAGGGGAGACAATGTCAGTGGATGAACATGCACACACATCTGCACACACAAACACACACAGTGCTTTTGCCTTAACTCACACCTGGATGGCTGAGTGACTGGTTCCAGCGTGGAGACAGGAACCAGGATGGTCGGATGAGTTTCCACGAAGTCCAGCGTTTACTGCACCTGATGAATGTGGAAATGGACCAAGAATATGCCTTCCAGCTTTTCCAAGTGAGTGTTTTGGGGAAGGATTTTCAGAAGCCAGCCAAGGCCATGTTCTCACATGGCCAGATGTACCTGACCCTATCCAGCATCACTCTTTGTTGAATCTCTCCTATATGCCCTACCACTATGCCAGGCTCGATGGAAAGTGTAAGGCATGGTTCTCACCCTTCAGTCTTCTTAGAAAGACGATTCATAGTCTTATGAAGGGTAAACAACCATTCGTTACTGTGTCAGACCTCAAGGACCTCTCTGTTCATGGCCAGAACTTCCCACGTGCCTAGTAACAATGGAAAAGTCCAACTGGAATGTGAATAAAATAGGAGGAGGGATCTTTTAAACTTTTAGGCACTTGTTGGGGCATTTAACCCTTTCTGATTGAAATTTTTCTCTAGTAGCAAATGGTACGGCTGCCATTTTGCTTTTTACTTACCGAAGCGGCTTCTATGAACACAAAGTGTCAGGAGTTCTGGGAGAATTTTGCAGAAAGATGTTTGTATCCACCTGTCGGCAAGATTGCCCTTACAGGACGGGTCAAAGCCATACAATGTGCTCTTAAAAGGATTTTTCCACCATCCTCTAAACCCTTGCTTGCAGGCAGCAGACACATCCGAGTCTGGGACTCTGGAGGGAAAAGAGTTTGTAGAGTTCTATAAGGCGCTGACTAAACGTACTGAGGTGCAAGAGCTGTTTGAAAACTTTTCGGCTGATGGGCAGAAGTTGACCCTGCTGGAATTTGTGGATTTCCTCCAAGAGGAGCAGAAAGAAGGAGAGCGAGCTTCTGACCTTGCTCTGGAACTCATCGACCGCTATGAGCCCTCAGATAGCGGTAAGAGGGCTAGGGTGGAGAGGCACTGGGCATGGGCGAGGAGGGGGACCTTAGAAAGGTCCAGAGACAAGCCACCTTCTGCCTAACTCAGGGAAGGCTGAGCCCATGCCTACCCCAGCCCCTGTGGAAGCATCTTCATCTCATTCAACCCCTGGGAAGGGGAGCAGCAGTTTCCCGCCCAGATAAGACAGGAGTCTCCTCCGTAATGCTGTATCTCTCAGGAGGAAGAACAGTCCACAAGTCTCCTTTCCTCCACTATGCTTATGCTTCACTTTCAGAATAAGTTCGTCCTGATGTCAACGGTTGTCCCCAGTGGAAGGAGAGATCCGTGGTCCTCTCCCTTCGGCTTCTTCTCTTCTAGTGCCTAATTCCTTTGCTTCCAGCTCTCTTCATGGTTCCCGTTTGCTGTCTCTTTAAATGCTGGCTCTCTGCCACTTCCTGGGCTTTCTCCAAATTCTCCAAGTGGTTCTTGAGTGGCTAAGCCTCTGGGCCAGGAAGCTAGTCAGTCCCTGGCTGAGGGGGATGAAGAGGAGGCTTTCTTTTAGCAAGCACAGCTCAAATATGCCCTCTGTCTTCAGCCCTTTCTCCTTGCCCCTTTAATAGACATTGCCCTGCCCTCCATTCCCTTCAGAATACGAGGAATTTACATTAATAATAAATGATTTACAAGGTACTTTCACATCACTTACTTCCTCTAGCCCTCACTACGATCTTGTAAATCAGGAGCATAATCCTTATTCAGCCTCTGCTAAGTATCCCATTAATGTGCTAACATTTCTACATGTCTTTTCTCATCATTCCGATGACCAGTTGAAGTGGCTTCTGTTATTAAGTCAGTTGTGCAAAAGAGGAAAACTCGGGTTTAGAAAGATCAAATGACTTGCTCAAAGCCAAAGCCTAATGAGAGGAGGAATTGGGATTCAAACCCGGGTCACCTGACCCTTACCTAATACCTCTGTTGAGCATGAGGATTAGAGATGAGATGGATGAGAGGTGCCTGCGTGGTTCAGTCGGTTAAGCGTCTGCCTTCAGCTCAGGTCATGATCCCAGGGTCCTGGGATCTGAGTGCTGGATCAGGCTCCTTGCTTAGCGGGGAGTCTGTATCTCCCTCTCCCTCCACTCTTCTCCCTCTGCTCCTCCCCCCTGCTCTTGCGTTTATGCACTTGCTCGCAAACTCTCTCTCTCAAATAAATAAAATCTTAAAAAAAAAAGAGAGAGAGATGAGATGAATGAGAGCTGGACAAGTGACCCACATTTCCTAGGTCTCAACTCCTACTCCTTTTATTCATTCATTCACTCACTACTTCAGCTAATGCTTATTGAACCCCTGTAATGGGCCAGGACTTTTGCTCAGCCCCAGAGATACAGCAGAAGGTCCGACAAGAACGCTGCCCTCATGGAACTGAGACTCAAACAGAAAGGGTTGGAATCCCTGATTCCAGATTCATGTCTGTGCTCAGAGGAGAAAGGGGGCTGTAAAGCAATCATTTCAGAAAAATAAATAGAAGAAGAATGCCTAAGGGTTAAGAAATAGGATCTTCTTTTTTTTAAGATTTTATTTATTTACTTGACCCAGAGAGAGAGAGAGGAATCACAAGTAGGCAGAGCGGCAGGCAGAGGGAGAGGGAGAAGCAGGCTCCCTGATGAGCAGGGAGCCCAATGCAGGGCTCGATCCCAGGACCCTGGGATCATGACCTGAGCCGAAGGCAGACACTTACCTGAGTGAGCCACCCAGGTGCCCCCTTCTATCTCCAGTGCAGGATCCAGTAGACATCAGTTACATTTATTCTACCACCTGCCCCTCTGGGTGGTGTTCCCTCCCCTGCTCTCAACTGGCTGCAGAGGATAGTCTCTGCCAGGAAACCCGGGCTCAAGGCCCCAATCTGCTGCTTACTAACTGAGTCACCCTGGGCAAGCTGCTTAATCCAGTGGGGGCTCAATTTTCTCATTTGTAAAATAATCGGTGATCAAATGAAATGACATACATGAAAAGTATCTGGCAACTGTGGATTTTCTCTCGCAATTTAAGTTCTTACTGTTAAGAATAAAACTTCCTGCCTGACTTCCTGCCGCTCTCCACCATCTGTAGCCTTGTCAAAGCGGGAGCAACGAAGCTGGGCATTAGAGTCGAGTTGCTCCACCTCCCACGGGAGGCCCCCTGCAGCAGTGTTGCCCTCAGTGAGACTGCACGGCCCGGTGGGACTGGCGTGGCTCAGACACCTGACGGCCGGGGTTCAAATCCCAGCTCCTTCACTTACTAGTTATGTTACCCAACTTCTCAGGGCAGATTATATTCTATCTGCCTCATCACGTTGGCGAGAACATTAAGAGAGGTGCTGCACGGGACGTCCTGGGCACAGAGCAAGTGCTCAGCACTAGTCGCTCAGTACTAGTACTAGATATTGTATGAAGCCCATGCTGATATGGGTGAGAGCTGTGGCAGGAGTGAGGGGGCCCTGCCCTCAAACAGAGGGTGTATTGTAGTCCAGGGGTATATTGGACGACCACTCTGCAGAACACCATATGGGAATTGATGATAGGAAGAAACCCTCAGGTCATAGTTGGCATCAGCTTCACAGCCCAGGGAATAAAACACAGGTACCTTGGTCGTGTTGCTAAAGAGTCTTCGACTTTGTTCCTCTCTGGGCTCAGTTTCCCTATATATAAAATTAACCCTTTATACTGAATACTATGCTGTCCTTTATGGTAACCATGAGCTCTTTGTGACTATTTTTTAAAAGTGTTTTTTTTTTTTTTACGATTTTTATTTATTTGAGAGAGAGAGAGAACTTGAGTGTGGGGGCTCACATGAGCAGGGGGAAGAGCAGAGGGGGAGGGAGAGGGACAAGTGGACTCCAGGCTGAGTGCAGAGCACCGAGCCCGATATGGGGCTCAGTCCCACAACTCCAAGATCATGACCTGAGCTGGAACCAAGAGTGGATGCTCAATTGACTGAGTGAGCCACCCAAGCGCCCCACTGTGTGATTATTTAAATTTAAATTAACAGGGTCCTTGTGTGACTGTCAGTTAAGCTTCTGACTCTTGATTTTGGCTCAGGTCATGATCTCAGGGTTGTGAGACTGAGCCCCATGTTGGGCTCTGTGCTCAGCAGAGTCTGCTTGGGATTCTCTCTCTCCCTCGCCCTCTGCTCCTGGCCCCCCCTGCTCTTGCGCACGTGCACACGCATACGTGCTCTCTCTAAAAAAATAAATAGGGCGCCTGGGTGGCTCAGTTGGTTAAGCAACTGCCTTCGGCTCAGGTCATGATCCTGGAGTCCCGGGATCGAGTCCCGCATCGGGCTCCCTGCTCAGCGAGGAGCCTGCTTCTCCCTCTGACCCTCCCCCCTCTCATGTACTCTCTCTCATTCTCACTCTCTCAAATAAATAAATAAATCTTTAAAAAAATAAATAAAATCTTAAAAATAATAAAATAAATTTAAATTAACTAAAATTGGGGTGCCTGGCTGGCTCAGTTGGAAAAGCATGCGACTCTTGATCTCACTTTGGGTGTAGAGATTACTTAAATGAATAAATAAATGAAAACTTTCAATTAATTAATTAATTAATTAAAATCAAAATTTTAAATTCAGTTCTTCAGTCACACAGCCACATCTCAAGTGCTCAGTAGCCATATGTGTCTAGAGGCTGCCATACTGGACCGCACAGAACAGAACATTTCCACCATTGCAGAAAGTTCTGTTGGATACTAGTGAACTAGCATGATCTTAATGATTCTCCTCGTACCTTTAACTCTCTCTGAGGGTGGGGATGATTGAAATGACAGACAGTGGGTGGGGCACTTTTGGGATCTGGAGGCTGAGAATGGACACCATCTGAAAGGCAGGACCCTGGAGAGGGGCGAGGTGCAGGATGGGCTAGAGGTGTGCTGGGATGCCCTCGCTCAGAGCTTCTCACTCTAGCCTTCCCCTCTTCCACACCTTAGGCAAATTGCGACACGTGCTGAGCATGGATGGCTTCCTCAGCTATCTCTGCTCGAAGGATGGAGATATCTTCAACCCGACCTGCCTTCCCATCTACCAGGATATGACTCAACCCCTGAACCACTACTACATCAATTCCTCTCACAACACCTACCTCGTGGGGGACCAGCTTTGTGGCCAGAGCAGCGTGGAGGGCTATATACGGTGCAGTGGGAAAGAAGGGGAAAGGGCTCCAGCTCATGAGAAGGGGCCATCTGTTCTATCAGTGGATAACAGGGATTGAAAAGATGTTGTGGGGGGCTTGGGGCTGAGGACCCCTGGATACCTGAGAGACTTGGAAGAGATGTTGAAGACTGACAGGAGAGTAGTATTGAAATTCTATGGGTATATGGAGCTTCTCTCTCTTTCATAGGCTGTGAAACTCTCTTGGAACTCAGAGGTCCTGGAAGATTTATTTTGAACAAATAAACTAAACGTTACATGGAAGGCAGGAGAGCATAGAAGTTAGAATCATAGGTTCTGGAGTCAGACCATATGAGGTCAAATCCTAGTTCTCTCACTGGTACTCTGGTTCTAAGTATTTAACTTCTCTGTGTCTCAGTATCCCCATCTATGAAATAGGGATGATAACATTGCCTATTCTGTCTGAGCTGTTGTGAGGATTAAATGAGATAATCCATGTGTTAATAGCTAATAAGTGATATCTGCTTTTATTGTGATTAATCATGGATTGGATCGAGGAGTCAAGATATCTTTGTAGCGGCAGCAACTGAACTAGTAGTTTCAGGGTATAAGAGATGAGTGGAACATATTGCTTCTGCCCTAGGAAGTCTAGTCGAGAAAATAAAGTATAAATTTACTGAGAGTTTGAGGGGCGCCTGGCTGGCTCAGTCGGTAGAGCATGCAACTCTTGATCTCGGGGCAACTCTTGATCTCGGGGTCATGAGTTCAAGCCCCATGTTGGGCATAGAGCTTACTTTAAAAACAAACAAACAAACCGAATGACTGAGAATTTGACTAAGTCAGGTGTTGCGGAATGCTCTACAACCAGAACCCTAGAAGCACCATGAGGCAGTATGTGATGACTTGCTGAAGGAAGATGGTGAGTTGGGGAGGGTGGGGGGTGGAGGTAGTGAGCTGTAGCAGTATCTCGGTGGACAGAGAAGGGTCTGCGGAGATGTAGCTTGAGGGGGTCTTGACGACTAAGTGCCAGTGAGCACTGTTCTCTCCGGAGTGGGGAGAGAGTTCCTAGACGGATGATCAGACCTTGACCTCTCTGTCCCTGGGGGCTTGGGGTTCTTGCAGGGCCCTGAAGAGGGGGTGCCGCTGCGTGGAGGTGGATATATGGGATGGACCTAGCGGGGAACCTATCGTTTACCATGGACACACCCTGACCTCCCGCATCCCATTCAAAGATGTCGTGGCCACTGTAGCCCAGTACGCCTTCCAGGTAGGAGTCCCGGGATGGGCGTACTGGTGAGGGAAGGTGATCTGAGGGAAGAGTGGCTGGCTCTGCATCTGGTGAAGGTAGATGGATGCAGGGGAGGTTATGTCAAATGGCAGAGATGTACAAGAGATTTTAACTGTGAAGCATCAGGCAAATATTAAGGGATTATGAATAAGGGTTGGATGTGTCACTAGTAATTAGTAGTCCTAGAGGTAATTGCTAGAGCTCAGTGACTATTACTTCTAACAACTGTCACCCATCTCGGGGAGGGTGGTTAAGGAAACCGAGAAAGTGGTGGGTAGGGCTGGGGGAAAATAGGAGTCTGGAGAGGAGAGTGTAACATGAACACATAATCAGGGGAATGGCCTAGCCGTCCCATGCTGAGCCTGAAAACTCAAAGGTCCCAGAAGGACCTGGGTCACACCTAGTATAGGTCTGAGATTTGGGATCCCAACAGTGACTTTGAGCTGTGAGGTGGGCCCCAGACCCAGCAAGACCTCCTTGATGTCCAGAATCAGGGTACTCTGAGTGAGTCACCAGGGGCGGGGGGGTCCGGAGAAGCAGGGAGTTTGCATGCTTTAGACCTCTGGCTCTAGCGTTCCTTCCCTTCCCCATCAGACCTCAGACTATCCAGTTATCTTGTCCCTGGAGACCCACTGCAGCTGGGAACAGCAGCAGGTCATGGCATGCCATCTGACCGAGATCTTGGGGGAGCAACTGCTGAGCACTACCTTGGATGGGCTTCTGCCCACTCAGCTGCCCTCACCTGAGGTAGGCGCCCTGTTCCCCTAGCCCGGGCTCTGCTGTGGCTTGCATTCCCTCCCTACCGTGCCCCTCTGTGCCCCTCCTGTTCCCTTCTTCTCACCCTTACATGGACCATCTTGCTCTTTAATATCCTTGGAGACAATTTTAATTTTCAAAAAGTCCAATTCAATGCAGAATTGTTTATCGTTTTCTAAATTTGAAATCAATTGTTTACTTCTTATTTCTTTTTTCAATGGAAATATCTTGATTTTTTTTCCCGGATAGTTCATAGTTGTTGTAGACCGTACAGACAATAGAGAGAAAAGGAAATCCCCCCACCATAATCTCAACCTCTCCCATAACAGGTGTCAAGAGATTTTTGTAAATGCATATGTAAACATATATGTGTGTATATATTTGCACTTTAAAAAATGCTTGGGGTCATTTTCTATACCCCTTTTATATCTCACATACAATATACATCATGGATGTCTTTGCATGTATAATTTTTTTCCTTTTAATAGCTCTGTGGTAGTCCATTTTCTTTTATGAACCATTATTTATTCAACCAGTAAATGGTAAACATTCAGGTTGTTGGTAATTGTTCACTTGTACATACAGCTTTGTCCATCTACTCTTTCTTCTTTTTTTTTTTTTTAAAGATTTATTTATTTGAGAGAAAGAGGGATAGAGAGCGCAAGCGTGCGGGGGTGGGTGGGGAGGGGCAGAGGGAGAGAATCTCAAGCAGACTCCCCGCTGAGCACAGAGCCTGACACGGGGCTCAATCCCACGACCCTGAGATCATGACCTGAGCCAAAATCAAGAGTTGGATGCTTAACCAAGTGAGCCACCCTGGCGCCCCGTTTACTCTTTCTTTGAGATGGATTCCTAGAAGTAAATTGCTGGGTTGAAGAGTTTGCATGTTGATATTTTGGTTATTACTGCCAAGTTGCCCTCTGGAAAAAAATACCAAATTGCACTCTGACCAACGATGTAAGAGACGGACCACAAATATCTCCAGTAGTAAGATGATTCACAGTGGCAAATGTGGGGGGAAAAAAGCCAAGTTTTTAAAAAAGAAAGGTCTATATTTTCTTCTTTTGAATTAATTGATATTATTTACCCACTTTTATTGGGGTTTATGATCTTTATTGGTATATAACAAGATTTAAATGTTAAAGACATTGATGCATTGGGAAATTTGTTTTTGCAGTCTTTGCTTTTGTCTTATAGCATCTTCTGCCCTATAGAGGATTTTAAGCTTTATGTAGTCAAATTGGCCAGTGCTTTTTATGTCTTCTGAGTTATCATCTCCTGTTTCTTTTCTTTTCTTTTCTTTTTTTGAGAGAGAGAGAGAGAGCGGCGGGGGTGGGGGCAGGCAGAGGGAGAGGGAGAGGATCTCAAGCAGACTCCTTGCTGAATGCAGAACCCAACACAGGGCTTGATCTCAGGAGGACCCTGAGATCATGATCTGAGCCAAAACCAAGAGTAGGACGCTTAACTGACTGAGCCACCCACACACCCCTCATTTCCTGTTTCTAAAGGCTTTCCCACTTTAAGATTATTCAAAAAGATTCTCTATTTTTTTTTAAAGATTTTATTTATTTATTTTATTTTATTTTAAAGATTTTATTTATTTATTTGACAGAAAAGATGACACAGCAAGAGAGGGAACACAAGCAGGGGGAGTGGGAGAGGGAGAAGCAAATTCTCCACGGAGCAGGGAGCAGGGAGCCAGATGCGGGGCTCGATCCCAGGAACCTGAGATCATGACCTGAGCCAAAGGCAGACACTTAACGACTGAGCCACCCAGGCGCCCCAAAAAGATTCTTTATTTTCTTCTAATACTCTTATGTCCTTTATATTTACATGTAAATCTTTAATCTGGGAGAAATCTCTCTGTGTCAAAAGTGAGGTATTTTTTGTTTTGTATTGTTTTCCAATTGGATAGAGATGTGACAAGTTCGCTTAACAGTAGGGAATCCCTACTGTATGTATCAAGCAGCCTCCCTGTGGGGACTTCTGACCACTCAGCTGCATGGCCCCCAGAGCAGACAGGTAAACAAGCCCCTTCATTTCTGTCTCCAGGAGCTTCGGGGGAAGATCTTGGTGAAGGGGAAGAAGTTAAGGACACTTGAGGAGGATCTTGAGGAAGAGGAAGAGGAGGAAGAGCTAGAGTCTGAACTGGAGAGAGAGCAGGAAGCTGACCCGGAGCTGGAGGCCCAGCTGGAGTCTGAGCCCCAGGCGTTGAGCCCATGCAGTAAGGACAAAAAGAAGGAGAAGGTGGGCCCGCAGAGTGGTCTTTCTGCTCTAGCATTTGGTCAGTCTGTATGATAAGCTGACTTCATGTGTGGAGAGGCTAGAGCCAGGCAGGGTGGAGGGCCGAGGAGCAAAATACCCCTTGCCCCCAGTAAAAGAGGTGTAAGGATGCGTGCATGACATCACGACATATTGTCATATGTAGATAGATTACAGTGGCTTTCCAACTTCTTTGGGCCATGGAATCATTTTTTAATGAAATCGTATTTGGGAGCCCTGTATACAAAAGGATCAATGCAGAGCCATCCTGGTTGAAGCACCCATTTGGCTCTCTCGGGTCCCCTGTTGGCTCCCGAGAGATCTTTGTACTTCTTCTCAGTCTCTTTAAATTAAGGCCAGTTTGAAAAACACTGCTGTGTGTGTGTGTGTGTATGTGTGTGTGTGCGCGCGCGCGCACGCGACAGAGGGAGAGAGAGAGTACACCCTGCACTGTTGTATTGGGGACGTATGGCTTACTGAAGTGACTGCTGTGACCTCATTTGAAATGGGCTTAGAGAAAGCTTCTTGGAAAAGGTGAGTCTGAGAAGGGGCCAGCAGTAGCCAAAAAGGAGGAGCAGAGAGTTGGGGAAGGTGAAGGCTCTGAGAAGACTGTGCCAAAGTGGTCGGGTCCACCTCCCTGTGGGGAAGGGGTGCCATTGGTGAGGCTGCCAAGGTCCTGGTCAGAAGTCTGCCTTTCTCCTTCTTGTGCGCTTCCCTGACTTAGCTAACTTCTAGCTTGTCCTCCCCTCTCCGGGGCTGTGGTGTCTAACCTGCTACCATGTCCGGGGAAGGAAATGGGAATTCAGAAGAATATAACGATATTACTCTGGGACCCTCACATCCTTCTGGTGCGACTTTCCTGGCCATTTGCGTACCTCGACATATCTGTCTGGGTTCATGTACATTTTGACCAAACCATACTATTAAATTGTTTTAAAAGACGAGAGGTAGGGAGGAGGACACCTCTCTGCTTAAAAGTAATCATTAAGAACCTGTTACCCAGAAATTAACAGTTGGACAGACCCTTTAAGCCCAGAGGCTGAAACCGATCCCATGAGGGTATGTAGACTGCCTTTATTCCCATTCCCATCCCCAGGTTGTGATGTGTCCGCTGTTTTGTCCACCTGTCTGTTGTGAGGTTGTGGTTCAGGCTCCTATTTCCAAGCCTGGGCCCCTTCTCTTTCCCAAGCAGGTGAGGCAGGAGGGAGAACGCAAAGGGGAGGCAGCGGGCAGAGGCTTAGGTTGGACGGGGAAATTCAGATCCTGGACATCGGTTCTTTCCCTCTCAGACCCCTGAGGGTTCAATTCCGTCTTCCTCTCTATTTTCTCCTTTTCCAGAGATCCAAACCCATCTTGTGTCCATCCCTCTCTGCCCTGGTTGTCTACTTGAAGTCTGTCTCATTCCACAGCTTCACTCATTCAAGGGAACACTACCGCTTCTATGAGACCTCATCTTTCTCTGAAACCAAGGCCAGAAGCCTCATCAAGGAGGCTGGTCAGGACCGAAAGGGAGGGCCAGGGAGGGCAGTGGGATGGGTAGGGTCAGGCTGCTGGGCAGGCACATGAGTCCCGAGAAAGAGGACCAAGGGGCTGAGGGCGGCTGAGGGAGCTAAGCGGCTCCTCAGAGCAGGTACAGGGTCAGGAGCTCTGAGCAGTGCGCTCAAAGCTCCAGGGGGAGGAGAGCTGGGGGAGACGGTCAGCATGGAACAGACAGGCACAGTGAGGCTTTCTGAGCCTGGCCTCAGGAGATGCTGGGGACAAGAGTCCAGTGGGTAGGTGGTGTACCTGAGGCCAGGGAAGTGGGGGGGTCCACCTCCTTGTCATCTCCCCACCATGCCCTTTATACAGGCAATGAGTTTGTGCAGCACAACGCCTGGCAGCTCAGCCGCGTGTATCCCAGTGGCCTGAGGACAGATTCGTCCAACTACAACCCCCAGGAGCTCTGGAACGCAGGCTGCCAGATGGGTGAGGGGGTGGCAGGGACAGGGAAGAGGGAGTGGAAGGGCAACATGGGGGGGTTACCTGCCCCGGTGGCAGGAGGGCCAGGGGATGCTTTGAAGGGTGCTAGGTGAAGAAAGATGCAATCTGGGTGGGGGGTGTTCCCAGCAGGCCCTTTTATACCCAATTCATCTCCTTCGTTCCCTGAAAGAGGGGCTAGAGGGCTCCTGAGATGTATGCTTCCCTTCCTTTCTCCTGGGGCCTGCAGTGGCCATGAATGTGCAGACCGCGGGGCTTGAGATGGACATCTACGATGGGCTCTTCCGCCAGAACGGTGCCTGTGGCTACGTGCTGAAGCCTGACTTCCTGCGTCATGTCCAGAGCTCCTTCCACCCCGAGCGGCCCATCAGCCCTTTCAAAGCCCAGACCCTCCTAATCCAGGTACCACGGAGAGAGAAACTGCAGGAAGAACCTAGGGTAGCCAGGATGGAAACCGGGGGGGAGGCAGGGCAGAGGTGGCGGGGCCTGGCAGGAATGTAGTGGGTGAAGAATTCCTCAAGAGAGGCAGGATAGCCTGACTGTGAACCGCAGGGATTTGGGAGCCAGCCGCCTAGGTTCGAACCCATTCACTAGTCGTGTAACTCTGGGCAAGTTCCGGAACCTCGGGCTCCTCACCAGCAAAATGGGAGGAATGCCACTCCCCAGCCCACAGGGTTGCTGTGATCATGAGTCTAACAAGTGCCCACAACAATGCCTGGGGCAGGGTCGGGGCTGTAAAGGGTTTGCTGAACACACCTACTTTCAAACCTCGTGCAATTTCTACTTGGATGCATCTTAAATTGCAGCTAGGTTACGAGAAGAGAATATATTACTCAAAGCCAGAAGCTATAGCGCCAGGTCCTGAGACACCAGCCGCCCCCCCCCCCGCCATCCCCCGCCCGCCCCCCCCCCCCCAGCAGGGCTGGGATGAACAGGAACTAGTGAGGTCCCAGAGTCCTGCTTGCAGGTGATCAGTGGGCAGCAACTCCCCAAGGAGGACATGAGTAAAGAGAGGTCCATTGTGGATCCACTGGTGAGAGTGGAGATCTTTGGCATCCGCCCTGACACAACCCGGCAAGAGACCAGCTACGTGGAGAACAACGGTGAGGCTGGGCGGTGCTGGGAGGGTGGAGGGGCGGGGGGAGGAGCGTGGCTGCTTCCCTACCCAGCTGCCCTCCAGGAAGCACAGTCCCTGTCTCCACCCCCTCTCCCACCTCCATGGGAGGCAGTGTGGAATGGGACAAAGAATAAGGGCTTGGACATCTTGGATCTGAATCCTGGCCCCTTACTTCTGTGCTCCGGTGACCTGGGCAACCTGCTTACCCACTCTGCACCACAATCCCCTCACCTGTAAGATGCTGATCGCTGTGAAAATTGTGGAACACAAGGACGAGCCTAAAGCAAACAGCCAACAAGGTCTATTCCTTCACTCCCTCTCTCCTTCACCCCCACCTCAGGTTTTAATCCATACTGGGGGCAGACGCTAAGCTTCCGGGTCCTGGTGCCCGAACTGGCCCTGCTGCGTTTCGTGGTCAAGGATTACAACTGGAAATCCCGACATGACTTTATCGGGCAGTACACAGTGCCTTGGACCTGCATGCAGCAAGGTGGGCCAGTCCTTCAACCCCTGGCCACCACCACCCAGGCTCTGGCTGTCCTTCTAATGCCCTCCTCCTGCCCCTCTCCAGGCTACCGCCACATACACCTGCTCTCCAAGGATGGCATCAGCCTCCATCCAGCTTCCATCTTCGTGCATATCAGCATCCGGGAAGGGCTGGAGGGGGATGAATCCTAAGGTGGGCACTTCTTGGGAAGGGTGGGTGCACTGGCTTGAGATGGTAAGAAAAACCTGGAAGGATGCTCCAGAAAGCAAACCGAGGTGGTAAAAACCAAGTTTTGGATTGTGCATTCCTAAGCACAAAATTACTTCACCCTTCCTAACAAGCCAATCTAGGACCTGATTTTTCATTCTCTCTCTCTCTTCCCTTTCTTCATTTTTACAAGTCTGTGGTATCATTTCTACCCCCTTCCTTCCCATATTCTATACTGGACTTCCTTCCTTTCTCTTGCCATAGGCTCAATCCCCTACCCAGACCTAGAACTACTCTCTCTCATCAACCCTGGCTCAAAGGCTGGCTGCAACCCAGAGAGGGGCTTGGAGCAGAAGGACACAAAGAGGCATTATCCCCTCCACCCTAACTTCCTCTAAGCCCAGAGCCAAGGGAAAGATAAATCAAGCCTCAAGGTTCCCCAGGCAAAGGCTGGGGAAGGACACCAGACCCTAAGACTATACTTTGACATTCAAGAGAACACTGCACAGCCCTGGGTCCCCACTGGACTGCTCTCTCCTGGCCCCACCTGTATAAATAGAGCTTTTCTACCCAGTTTGGCTTGAGTATGGTCTGTTGCTGGGCAAGAAGAGGACATATGAAGGTTGGGGGACATTTGGGGAAGACAGGTGGGGCAGGGAAAGGGTGGAAGAATAAGTTTCCAGGCCCCCCCACCCCCGCATGTGCTACATAGAAGGGTACAGAAATATGGCTCCTAAGGGCAAAAGGAGGAGACAAAGGGTTATGTGATCCAAGCCCTCCCAAGAGTTTGCCCGGAATAGTCCCGGTTTATGTCTACTGTCCCGATATAATGATTAGAAGTACTCGTCTTCATTTTCCCAGCGTGTCCCAGTTTCAATGATTAAGCATATGGTCACCGTGAGGTACTCACAGAATTCTGGATTAGAGGTTCTCCCTGGGCCCCCCGCCTCCCCCAAGTCCCGTGCCTTTCACACTGTCTCGTGCTTTAACTCCCGTGCAGCTGCCAAGCCAGGCTGAGGATAGAGGCTGAATTAAAGCTGCTTCCGGGGCGGGAGGCTTCCTGGGTCTACAGGCAGACCAAGGGGCTCAGAAATAAGGAGCAGGGCAAGGGCCAAGACAGGCTCAAGGACAGAGAGAGAAGGCAGACCCGGGAACGTTTCGGAATCCCTCGGCGAAGATGAAAAGAGACAGAGGAGAGGCAGAGGTCTGAGAGGGAGCCGGGCAGATGGACAGGACAGCCTGGCCGTGTTGAGTCAGGGACGTGGACGCGTCGGTAAGCTAGGAACCGTTCTGTTTAACATGCTTTAGAGAGCAGCCGGCGCGACAGCACATGCAGTTAGATACACTGTGCGGACTTGGCAGAGCAAGGAGGCAGGGGAAGAGAGAATGCGTCACACCAAGGTCGCAGAGCCAGGGACTCTGGGGGGGGCGATGAAGGAGTCGGGCACTCACGGGTTAGAAACACAGTGTGCCCCAACCGGAAATCAATCTGTGGTCCATGTCACTCGGGTATGTGGCCATCAGCGTCACAGTGCTACAGCCTGCGTCCCCGGAGGCCTCCGGCCGCCCGGGCTCCTCGAAGCCAGCCCTTCCTCAGGCCCCGAGCCGCAGGCGAACTCTGCTTCCAGCCGGCACGGCTCGGCCCACGCCCGCCAGGAGGCCGCGTGGGCTCTCAGCCCTCGGGCGCGGGTGGGGGGGCGGCAGGAGCAGGGGGGCTGGGCTCCTCCAGCTGCACGTCGTGCAGGTGCACCGTGGGGGTGGCGGGGTCTTTGCCCACGCCTTGGTTTGGGTCGGCCTGGTCGGGGTGGTGCCGGCGCACGTGCTTCACCACCTGGAACTTCTGCTTGGCCTTGTAGCTGCAGAGGCGGCAGAAGAAGGGGTGGCGGTCGGTGTGCGTGAGGGCGTGGTGGCGCAGGCCGGCGGCCCAGCGGAAGGCACGGCGGCACACGTTGCACACGTAGGGTTTGGCCTCGCTGTGCTTGCGGAGGTGGGTGCGCAGCAGGAAGCGTGTCTTGAAGGCCTTGCCGCACTGCTCACACATGAAGGCCCGCGCCTCCCGGTGCCGTGTCTCCTGGTGCACGCGCAGCGCATCGGCCCGGTTGGTGCAGTACTCACACTCGGGACACTGGTATGGCTTCAGCCCTACAGGGCGGGCAGGGCCAACGAACAAAATTACTATTGAAGGGGGCGGAGCAACGTCTCACGGCCCGAGTCACTGAGATCCTGGGACGTGACCCAAGCAGCAAGCTGACTCAGGACCGCACCTCTGGAACGCTCCAGCCCTGTCTGACGTTTCCATGCCCTCCTCCCGACACAGCCCCTTGTGTACAATGAGTGCCCAATGAATGCTGCTAACTAACTGGACCCCCGAGTAGCCACCTGAGAGCAATGAATACTCACTCAGATATCCCCAAATGGGAAACTCCAACCCCCTTTTGATCACGGGGTACTCATGGAACTTGGGAATCCATTTAAATAGAACTCCTTGTTCAACTCAAGAAGTAAACGAAAATGCTTAAGAAGGAAGGGGTAGAGGCAAGAGAGTGGCCCTCACAGATGCAGAGTGCCCTGAAATGTATCTGGTTATTTCCTTGACATGAGGGCATCCTATGCGTAATACAGGCACGCCATCATTAGCCGTTTCCTGAGCACCTAAAATTCATGGACTCCATACCCAAGAGAAAAAAAGAAGTTAAAACAGGTGAACCTTCCATGTTCTCCTCGTTACTCCTAATAGTTCCATCGTGTCTGCCGGAACTAAGCAGACCTCCGTCAGTCACAGGTTTATGCTGGGGGGTTCTCAATGGGGGGTGGGTGGCCTAGTGCCACGGTCAACAGGAAAGCTTTACAAAGTACTCATGTCCAGGCCCTCAGGCTCACCTCTCTCCTGATGCTCATAGGTCTTCAGTGGGTTGGGAAGCTATTCTGGCCAGTCAGCCTCCCCTCTACCCCCAATGTGCGCCCTGAATCTGAGTAAGGACATTCGCCACCTCAGGGAGGTTGGGTGTGCCAGGGAGTGGGGGCTGGGGGGACCCCCTTAGGCCTGTCGAAACCACGCAGACTCACCTGTGTGCTTGGTCATGTGGTACTTGAGCTGGTTGACCCACTTGCACTTGTAGCCACAGTCGGGGCACAGATACTTCCGTTCTTCCTTGTGGATCCGCATGTGGTACTGGAGGAGGGAAGAGCAGAGTATGCCCGGAAAATGCGCACCCTTGGTCCTCAACGGAGGCGCTCCCACCCTCGCCGTACTCCCAAGGGGGCTCCCCGGTCTGGCCACTCTGACGCCACCCTAACCCACTGGGCCTGTCTTTGGGTGCTTAACCCCTAACTCTCAGTCTATTAATCTATAAAACGAGAAAGAGCAAAGGTAACTAGATCTCCTGTTTTGCGAGGATTAAAATTACCGCGTCCAGCATGCAGTAAGTGCTCGATAAATGCTGGCCGTTATCGTCTAGATGACCACCCAACTATTACATGCCTTGGTCGCGGGCCAAGCGCGCACGCTGGAATTTCACCTTTGCAACCACCCCGTGAAGCATCACCCCCCCGCGCCCCGGGGCCCACTCTCACAGGGGCTTGGCGGAGGTCCCGGAACTAATGGATAACCGGGAGCCGGGATCCGAGAACCCGGGGAGTTCCCTGGCGGCCCGCGGCCTTACCTTGAGGCGGGAGGGGTCGGCACAGGCATAGGGACAGAGGTGACAGCGGTAGGGCTTCTCCCCCGTGTGGACGCGGCTGTGCCAGGTGATCTTCTGCCGGTTCTTGGTGCTGTAGGCGCAGTCGGCGCACTTGTAGAGCCGGGTGCCGCCGTGCCCTTTCACGTGGTGGTCCAGCACCAGCTGGTGGCGGCACGCGAAGTCACAAAAGGGGCAGCGCAGGGGGGGCTGGCCGGCCGCCTCGCCCTCGTGCCGCTCCACGTAGTGCTTGACCAGGCCGGCGCGCTCCCGCGCCGCGAAGTCGCACAGCTGGCAGCGGTGGCTGAAGTGCCGCCGCCGCCGGTGCTCGTCCAGGGCCGGCCGGCTGGGGAAGGCCTCCCGGCAGGCCCCGCACTCCAGGCGCGGGTGCTGCTTCCGCGTGTGTCCCCGCAGGCTGGCCGGGCTGGGGCACAGCAGCCCGCAGCGGGCGCAGCGCAGGGGGCCGGCGGCGGCGGCGGCGGCGGCCTCGGCAGGGGGGCCCGGCGCGGCGGGCGGCGGCTCGGGGTGGCGGCGCAGGGCGTGCTGCTTGAGCGCCGTCTCCGAGCTGAACTGGGCCTCGCACTGGGGGCAGGCGAAGGCGGGGGCGCCCCGGTGGCAGCTGTTGACGTGGCGGGTGATGTCGTGGCGCAGGTAGCCGCTGTAGTCGCAGAGCGGGCAGAAGTGGGTGGGCGTCTTGTCGTGGACCCTCAGCCGGTGCAGGCGCAGTTTCGAGTTGGTCCCGAACGTCTGCGGGCAGGCGCTGCAGGGGATGCGGCCCACACCCGTGTGCCGGGACTGATGGGCCTCCAGCCGGTACCGTCGCGTGGTGGAGAAGTCGCAGAAGGGGCACTGATGGGGCTTCACGCCCTCGTGCTTGAGGCGCCGGTGCTGCTGCAGGCAGCGGCTCTGTTTGCAGGTGAAGCCGCAGTCCGCGCACTGAAGCGGGGGCCGGGGCCCGCGGGCCGGCGCGGCGGCGGGGTGCCTCCGCTGCTGGTGGAGCCTCAGGGCGGCGGCGGCGGGGCTGCTGAAAGAGCAGAGGCCACACTGCAGCTCTCCAGGCTCTTGCAGGGGGCAGCCCCGGCTCTGGTGAGTCCTCAGGGCCCGCTCCTGCTGGCAGCTGAAGGGACACGTGGGGCAGGAGAAGCGGGCCCCCTTCTGCTTGGGAGCCAGAGCTGGGTCCCCACTGCCGGGGCTGCACTCCGCGCCCACCCCGGTCGCGCAGGCCGAGTCCCCGCTGCTCAGAAGGGAGGCCCCTCGCTTTGCTGCCCCGCCGCGTCCCCCCCGGCAGCCTTCGGCCACGTGAGAGGTGATGGAGGAGAGCCGAGAGCACAGGAACGAGCACGAGTTGCAGTGAAACTTGCCCTGCTCGAAGTGGAACTTCTCAGGGGTCTCTGCGGGTGAGGTGCTCCCCGCGGGAGGGGCTGCGGAGACGCAGAGCGTGCCAGGAGGCTCCTCTACTTCTTCCGGCTCCCTAGGAAGCGCGGCAGCAGCATCTTTGGGGAGCACCAGCTCTACTTCTAAGGGTGCAGGCGGGCGCTTCCCACCTTCTGCATCCTCGGAGCCCTGGGTGCCCGGGGGCAGGGGATGCGGACGGAGGGGTGAACCCGGTGTGGGCAAAGCCTTGCTCTTTCTGAGCAGAACGGGGCACTTCTTCAGCAGGTGGGTGCTAAGGCCGCGCTGTTGCTTGAAGCTGGCCCCGCACTCGGGGCACAGCAGGGGCTCTCGGCGGCCCTGGCACCCCGTCCTGGAGTGCACACTCAGGGCCTTCTCCCGGCGGGTAATGAACGGGCAGTGCGGGCAGCGGAAAGCCCGCCCCTCTCCCTGGATCACCACCATCTGAACCCGCCCCTCCAGGACCAGAGCCTCGGCTTGCTCTTTGTCCTGCCTCCGGAGGGCCCTGAGTAAGGACTCTGACTCGGGGAACTGGGGGAGGGGGGCGCTCTCGGCAGCCAGAGCGGCCTTGAAGGTTCCCGCCCAGCTGTCAGGGGGCTCCTCTGAGGAAGGGGCATTGTGGGGGGCCTCAGGAACTGGCTTTTCCAGAACGGGCTTTTCTTCGGCACCCATGCCAGAAGTTCCGGCACCTTCAAAGGTAGACAGCTGTGTCAAAGTTTCCTCTGGCCCTTCCAGTCTCAGGGGCCCTGAGGCATCCAGGGGCCTGAACGCCACAGGGTCGGTTTCAGCCATCCCCTCAAGGGGTGGCTCGGCCACAGGTTCCAGCTCTACCCCCAGGGCCTCCAGGTGTAGCGTGCAGCCGGCCTCATCGACCTCCGCCGGACTGGGGCTGCCAACCAGCTCGGCCCCCGGCGGAACCTCACTGCCATCCGGTCTGCCGGCGCTCTCCTCCTCACTGGTCTCCGGCGGCGCCGGGTCCAGGGGGGGCTCCACCACGGGCCCAGGGTCACGGTCTGGCCCCGCAGGCTGGGCGGGCGGCTGGCCCGGGGGCTCGGAGTCGGGTGGGGGGGTCGGGCACGGCCCGGGCCCCTCTGGCTCCTGGCCGCCGTAGCGGAGCTGCCACACCTGGTCGCCGGGCACGTAGCCGTGGGCCTTGCGCTTGTGGAAGAAGAGGGTGGTGTTGCTGAAGGTGCGGTAGTCACAGAGGGCGCAGCGGAACTCCCGCAGGCGCGTGTGCTTGCAGTTCTCGTGGCTCAGCAGCGCCTGCTTGTGGCGGCTCTGGTAGCTGCAGTAGCGGCAGGGGTAGAGCGGCGCCGGCGCGCCCGGGTGGTGCTGGGAGGCCATGTGCTTCTGCAGCTCGTACTTCCGCTTGCAGGCGAACGCACACACCTCGCACATCAGGGACTTGCCCTGGTGGCGCAGCTTGTGGCTGCTCAGCTGATCGGCCCGGTGGCAACGGTAGGAGCACTGGTTGCACTGGTACCTGGTGAGGAGGAAGGGGGGGTGCGGCAAAGGCGCCGTGATCAATCTCCCGTAACCAGCCCGTAAGTACTTCCTGCGGACGAGGCTCTCTGCTCAGCGTCTACTGCTGTCATCTAACTTATTCTCTGCCGCTACCCTACGACATCGGCACCTACTTCCAAGTGAGGAGACTCACGCACAGAGGTCAATGACCTGCCTCAGGTTACAGAAGAAGCGGAGGGCTGACAGCCCAGCTTCAGGGCTTATGTTCCGACCCCTACTCTACATTGCTCCCCACAGGGAAGACAGCATGAATCCGCCACCCGCCCTGGACTCGGAAGGAGCTGCCGGGCCGTGGCCCCACGGGGCAGGTGTCTGTGCCTAGAGCCCCTTCTCCCACGGAGGCGTGAAAGCTCCGGAAAAACCCCCTGGCCAGCCGTGCCCCAGCGCAGAGGGGAGCCTGCCTGCATGCGGAACGTGGCTAGGATTGGGGTTGCAGGTGCCGTCTCCCGACTTTCCCAGGCCCGGACTCTTTGAGAGCTCAAGGGCCACCTTCACGTCTAGGCCTGGACTCTGGGTCTGTGCTCCCTTCCCTGAGCCCAGGGAGCTCTCCCCAGGCAGACTGGGCCGCAGGCACAGAGGCCAGCTGCAGGCAATGGAGCGGACAGGAGAGGGGCAGAGAGGGGCACTGGGAGGAGTGGCTCTGCGGCCAGGAGAGCACGCTGAGCTCAAGAGGACGCTGGCTTAGCGTCAGCTTCCTGGGCTAGGGAGGGAGGCTCGCGCGCTCCTACCTGAGGTCCCCTGCGTGTTTCCGCATGTGCACACTGAGGTAGTGCTTCCACTTGGTGACGTAGCCACACTCGGTGCACATGTAATCCTTGGCGTTGGAGTGGGTCAGCATGTGCTTGGACAGGTAGCTCACGTCTCGGCACGTGAAGTCGCAGAGCTCACACTTGTGAGGTTTCTCACCTTGGGTGCGAGTGGGGGTAGGGATGGGAGGGGCAGAAACACGGGTCAGACGCAGGTGGAGTGAGCACACAGACCACCCCCCCACCCCACTGCCCCCACGCCTGCAAGCTTGCCCTGATGCCCAGCACGAGCGAAAGCTCTTCCCGGCCCTCTCCTCCCCTCCGACACGGAGGAAGCCGGGGGGCAAGTGAAGACCATGCTTTCCACAACCAGCTGGCGAGTCTACCGGGATTTGCTGGGGAGCTTGTTGGCACTAACGGCCGAGTGCTCCACTTAGCCCAATTCCCTTCAGTTTTGCAGAAGAGGAGAAAAAATTAGGCCATACAACATAGTGGTTAAGAATTTGGACTCTGGAGTCCAACCCATTAATAAAGATATTAATAGCTAACAGGTACAGAATGTGCATTACAAAGTGCTCCCTTTTGAGCACTTTATAAAAATGCCCCCTCTTGGGGCACGTGGGTGGCTCAGTCGGTTGGTTAAGCGTCTGCCTCTGGCTCAGGTCATGATCCCAGGGTCCTGGGATCAAGTCCTGCATCCTGCATCGGGCTCCTTGCTCAGCGGGGAGTCTGCTTCTCCCTCTCTCCCTCTGCCTGCCACTCCCTCTGCTTGTGCTTTCTGACAAATAAATAAAATCTTAAAAAAAAAAATGCCTCCTCTTGCTGACTCTTCCCAACAGCCCTATGAGGCAGGTGCTAGGACTGCCCCATTTTACAGAGAAAGAAGCTGAGGCACAGGGAAACCACAGAGCTAGGAAGTGGTGGTTCAGATCCCAGCTTACTACTACTATGTGGCCTTGGACAGGTCATGTAACCCCTCCCAGTCTGTTTCCTTGCCTCCAAAGAGGGGGCAACAGAAATACTGACTGCTGACGGTTGGTGAGACGATTAAGTGAGACGTCCCAAAGTCCTCCGCGGTGCCCAGCAAGAACACAAGAAAGAGCTGTCCGTGGAGTTGGGCAAGAGCTCGCACTAAGGGGGCACGTTCCTTCAGGACCCTTCCCTGTGATCCCTGCTGACCCACTCAGCCCGTTTCCCTGTGGTGAAAGGCAAGGGAAATGGTATTCTGGCTCCGGTTCTAACACTAGCTGTGTGATCCCGAAACGGGCCATTTACATGTTCAGTTTCTCTCCTTTACCTGCCTTCCTTGCAAGACTGTTATTACGCATTAAATGAGATAGTATAAAAGAAGTCGGCAAACTCTTAGAGATGGGAGATTTTATGAAGGGCCTCTGAAAAATGAGGTCTGGTGACTAAAGCATGCACAGAAATGAACTGTTCACTGGGAGCAATGGCTTTGTCCCAAGCTGCCTAAAAGCTGTCCTCCCAAACTAGAGTCTTTGATGAGATTTTTTTTTTTTTTTTTTAAGATTTTATTTGACAGAGAGAGACAGCGAGAGAGGGAACACAAGCAGGGGGAGTGGGACAGGGAGTAGCAGACTCCCAGCCGAGCAGGGAGCCCGATGCGGGGCTCGATCCCAGGATCCTGGGATCATGACCTGAGCCGAAGGCAGACGCGTAACGACTGAGCCACCCAGGCGCCCCTTTGATGAGATTTTTAAAAAATGTCTTGTCAACCCACTGATGCTTGCCTAGAGATCACAAATGGGATGATGCTGTAGCAGGAAGCCCAATTTGGTTGTCAGTCAAAGAATCGGTATAATGCTGGCAACCAATTAAGGGTCCGCGTCGGCTGCCAAGGCTCTCGCGGGTGTGGACGGCTCAGTCTCCCCACCCCCCCCCCATCTCTCATAGCACGTTCTGAAAACCTAAATCACAAAGGAAGGTATCTCTCCTGCTCTGGGTTTCTCCGCTTTAATAGGCTGGGTACTGACCCCGTCCACGCCTGCCGGAGGGTGAGACACAGCGGCACCATGGTTAGAGCATGGGAGGAGACTGCCTGGATTCTGATCCCAGCTTAACCGTCTTACTAGCCAAGGGACCCTCCACTTACGGCTCCTTTGTAAACTACAAATGGTAGATTTAGCTCTAGGAACATGGGGTCAAAGAAAACAACGGACGCGGAGCCCTTCGTGTGTCTTCGCCATCGCGGGCGGGTTACTGTAGGGGTTACGGTAGGGGCGACTGTAGGGGTAACTGCAGAGGGGCGGGCGGCTCACCCGTGTGCAGCAGCATGTGGCGGATGAGCACCCTCTTGTGGGCAGTGGCGAAGCTGCACTCGGGGCACTGATGGATCTTCTCGTGGGCGTGCATCTTGCCCACGTGGTCCTGGTAGGCCACCGGGTTGAAGGTGGCGAAGGGGCAGAAGGTGCAGCGCAGCTCTTCGCTGCCCGGGTGGCCCTGCTTCTTGTGTTTGCGGAACAGGTGCTTATTGGAGCAGGCAAAGTCACAGTGCGGGCAGTGGAAGGCGTAGTGGCTCTTGTGGTGCGCCTCCATGGCCTCGGCCGTGGCGAAGAGCAGGGGGCAGGAGTGATGGCGGCACTCCACGGCCCGCGCGCCGTGGCTCTCCTTCAGGTGCCTGACAAAGGCCTTGCGGTCGGGGGCCGCGTAGCTGCAGCCCTCCTGAAAGCAGCGAAGGGGCAAGGGCCCCGCGGCGGCCGCCGCCGTGTGGCTCTTGAGGTGCTCCTTCAGGGCCTGGCTGAGGCGGAACTCCTCGCGGCACACGGGACAGGCGTAGGTGTCCGAGTACAGGTTGGAAATGTCCTCGTGCATGCTAGCCATGTGGCGGTTGAGCGCATTCCTCTCCACCGCGCTGTAATGGCACAGTGGGCAGCGGTGGGCCTTCTGGCCCAGCTCCCGCAGCAGATGGGTCTTGAGCTTGCTCTTGCTGGTGAAGAACTTCTGGCAGTTGGGGCACTGGAGGCTGGGGTCTGGGAAGTGGAGATGCAGGTGCTCCACCAGGTGCGTCCGCTTCTTGAAGCAGCGCTTGCATTCTGGGCACATGTGGGTCTTGAAGAGGGACTCGGGGCCAGAAGCCACATCCCCTGGGAGAGGGAAAGGTAGAGAGGGTTGACAGCGAGTTTGTGTGGGGTCGGGGGTTGCCCAGATAACGGAAGAACCACCATTTGCCCAGATGCAACATTACGTGGCCTTTCCCTTTTCTGGGCAGGAAACCTAACAACAGCATCTCAAACAGCGTCGTCTCAAAAAAGAGACGAGAAATTCAAGTACTGGAAGAAGCAAAATCACAAGGGTTTCTCTGACCTTGTTGTGGGCCCATCTGAAGTGCTTTACCCAGCCACCTACTATTCCTAAGCCTATGTCCAGAGCTGCTCAAGAGAATAATCTGGATGAAGCATTCTCGTTCTTCCTGCCCTCGTTCACGGGAGTAGGCAGCGGGACCAGCAGGGTTGGTTGGAAGGAAAAGAAACCCACAGAGTGTGTAGAAGGGAAGAGAAGAAGGTCAAGTACTCCTGCTTCTAAACACTGGTTCACTGAGTTCTAGATCGTAGAGAACTGTACAAATCAGATCTTTTCTATTCACTTGACAGTAAACATGCTTCCTTGTGGGATGGATGGGTTTCGAATGTTGTTCTAGTGAGCTGGAAAACCGGGAAGCAAGGATTCAGAAATAAAATATTCGTGGGCCCAATGCCAGACAAGACAGGCTGCTGACCAATAACCTCTGGTACTTTTATATGATGAATATCACCCTCTCCTTTCCTGCAAAAGAGCTTTCTGCCTGAGGAAAACCAGCCCAGGAGAGCAAACTCTATTGACCCCTACTCTGTGTTTCTACAGTCTTTACCCATTTATCATTTCCCCACTAGACAAATCAAAGTGGAAGGTTAAGATCAAAAGGCTATAAACCAAAGCCCAGAGCCACGATCCATTCCTCCCCACCACCAAGAGGGTCAAGCCTAATCACGTCATTACCTTCTAACTGCTGAGGCCCCTGGCCTTTCTCCAGGGCTTTCTGGGTGTCCTTCAGGGCACCACTCTCCTCTTCTTCCTCCACGTCCTCCTCGTCCGCTGACTCCTGCCTGGGCAAGGGCGTATCTGCTCGTTCTGACGGCTCTTCCTCTCTAGGGGGCAGTTTGGGGGCTGGAGACACATAAAACTTGATAATGTCTACAGGAGCCAACAACAGCAGCGGCTGCTTGTACTGCTGCTCTTCCTGGCTGGCAGGACCACCCCCTCCCCATTTAGTGGAAGAGAACCTTGCACTTGGATTTGAGGTCTATACATTTATTACCACTCAAGGCAGACAGAGGAAGACCAGGAGCTAAGCTATCATTAATGCTCCAACCTAAAGCAAATCAAACCTCAGATAACACCATCCTCAGACCCCTTGAAGGCAAGGGCTTTGAGATCACTGTGGGGGAAGGCGGCTGGAAGGTACAGAATGGGTAGACTGCACTTCCCTCGCTCGGGTTCCCAGGGCTAATGGCCGGTGGCCCAGTGCAGGTGAACATAGCCTGACCTCTAAACTGGTCTACTGAGAAGCCTAACTCAGCAATTCAGGGTCACTCCCTGTCCCCTCCAATTCATCGCTTCTACCTCTCCACAGAGGCAGTTGCTTCAATAAGGCAAAGACGTAGGACTATTTCCCAGGAAAGAGGGATCTTCTCTTTGGGAACACAGCACCAAGCAGTCTTAGCAAGCTTAGGTCTCTCAGCAGAATCCTGGCCTCTCCTGGCCTATTTCTTCCTCCTCCTCCTCTATTCACCTCATGCCTTCTTTTTGAGACCAAGAGGAGTAAGAATCAGTGAAGTACCACCCCTCATTGAAGGCTTCTTTTTAAAATAACCCCAGCTTCTCTGGCCCAATCCCACTTGCTCTAACAGGAAGTCTACAGGCATTCTACCAGTGGCTACAGCCGCTGACAGTATTTTAGCTTTTGCCCTCAGAAAGTTCTGAAATGAATCAAAAAAAGAATAATCATCAAGTAACTTCAAAGCCACAGTGTTGCCAAAGCCAAATTTCACTCATTGTCATGGACAAAGACTTCCTCTTTGTCTCATATATTCTGACTGGCACAAGGTTTCGAGAGGCCTTCCCATGTCCATCAGTAATTCTGCCCTCCTGAACCATTGCTCCAGAGTCCCTTGCATTCATGCACACGTTCATGGCACTGGAACCAACTGCCTCTCCTACAGGACTGACCGTGGCCGCGTTCCAGGCAAGGGACTGCTGGGCCTTGGCCTCATACCTGGCAGCAGCTCCTGGGATGGAGCACTCTGCTGGGCAGACAGTTCTCCCTGCGTCCCGGCCCCGTGGTTCCGCTGATGCTGCCGGAAGAGCTTGACGTTGGAGCCCATGAAGCTGCAGTGGTTGCAGTGGAAAGGGTAATGGGCCTGCCGGTGCAGCTCCATGCCCTGCTGGCTCCCAAAGAGCAGGGGGCAGCCCCGGAAAGAACACGGCACAGGAACTGCGGTGTGGGCCAGCCTCAGGTGGTGCTGCAGACCCTTGCGATCTTCTGCCGAGAACGCACAGCCAGACTCCGGGCAGGGGAAGGTGTCGGGAGTGCTCCGGTGACTCTTGAAGTGGCTCTTCAGGGCCTGGGGTTGGGCAAACTCCTGTCTACACACAGGGCACGGCAGGGGGCTATCTGGTGGGCCCTGGCCCTGCGGAGGGCCAGAGAGAGGGAGGTTGCTGGGGGTCAGCTCTACAGGGCATGGGGGGCCAGAGAGGTCCGCTAGAGGCTGTATAAGGGTCTCAGTGCACTGGTGCAGGGCCAGCAGAGTGGGCTCTGCAAAGCTCTGCTCACAGCGCTCACAGAAGTACACCTCCACCACCTTTACCAGGACACCTGCAGGCAGAGGACCGACAGAGAAAGGCACGGGATCAGACGGAACGAGACTCTCAGGCGTTAGCTACCAGTAGAAAATGTGGGTGAATCTTTTAATATTGGTGGAGTGGAGATGGACCTTAAGTCTTCTCCCCGGAGTGTAAGCTCCCCGGATGAGGTCAGGGACAGTCAACATGCACGTGTACCTGGGTTCCCAGTAGGTAGCACCATATTTGGCATAAAACGGGTATTTAATAAACATTTGCTGAATGAATACAATAAGCAGTAACCAAATCCAGAAAGCATTACGAAAAGGCAATACGTTTTGCCCTCAGGAAAAATTAGGAGCTTTCAAAAGAAGAAAATGACAATCTGGGGATAATATCTGCAGTTTAAATGACAAAGTGTTACTTTTTACATTCTGTAAAGAGATTTTTTTCAAAGGCACAGTAATTCATAAAATGGAGAACATCTGTTTTCAAGAGACCCAAATCGTGTTCATAGTAATCACTGTCATTTCTTAAGCAATGGGCAGGACCTTGATAAAGAAAGGCTTAGGAAACACGCACTTGGTCTTCTAGCTGCCCTACGAGAGGAGGGACCCAGAGTTCTGGGAGGTGAAGGCCGTTGCACTTGTTAAGACCCCAGCCCAGGTTTGTGCCATGTCTACTCTGGTGGTTCTTTTTTTTTTTATCATTTCTTTGTTTAAAGAAAAATTCAGTGCAACAATTCAAATGACATGGATGTAACTACAGAAAGAATAACCAACCTCACCCTTAACACACACAATTTGGTCTATATTGTTTTAGGCCTTTCTGAGTCATTTCTCTGCAATTTGCTTCCCCCCCCACCCACTTGCTATAGATCAGATACTTTCTTCTATGAATACCTTCAGATCTAGTATTATTTTGTCCAGTTCATAGTACTTCCAAGCATGAACAGGTCAAAATGAGGTCTTGCCTTTACTGATGGACATTTGGGTTATTTGCAACCCTTGTAAATAAAGCGGCTCTAGACATCCTTACGCCTGTATTCTTGTGCATGCGTGTGAGCACTTTCTAGAGGACAGAGCCCTAGGAAATGGAATTACTGGGTCAGAGTATGCATATTTTCAAATCTGTTATGTAGATAAATTGACCTTCAAAAGATTATGCTAAATTTATACTCTCTGTAAGCTATAAGACAGTATCTGTTTTCCCACCAATGCTAGGTATTATAAAAAATGTTTAATTTTTGCCAAAGTTGAGAAACAACAATGGCATATCATAATTATTATTTTTTTAAGTTTTTTTTTTTTTTAGTAATCTCTACATCCAACATGGGGCTTCAACTCACAACCCTGACATCAAGAGTCACATGCTCGGGCGGCTGGATGGCTTAGTCAGTTAAGCGTCTGCCTTCAGCTCGGGTCATGATCCCAGGGTCCTGGGATTGAGTCCCATATCAGGCTCCCCACTCAGCAGGGAGTCTACTTCTCCCTCTCCCTCTGCCCCTCCTCCCTGCTTGTGTGCTGTCTCTCTCTTGCAAAAATAAATAAATAAAATCTAAAAAAAAAAAAAAAAAGTCACATGCTCTTCCAACTAAGCCAGCCAAGCACCCCTCGTAATTATTTTTAACTGGAATTTGTGTGTTAGTGAGATTAAGCATTCTTATGGTTATTAACTATTTTTATTCTTCTTTAATGAATCGCATGTAGGTTTCTTTTTCCCTTTCAAAAAACCCCCCCCCAAAAAAACACCCTTTCTTTTTCTTATTATGGAGCTCTTTGAATTTCAAAGAGATTAACTCAGGGTGCCTGGGTGGCTCACTTGGTTGAGTGTCTGCCTTCAGCTCAGGTCATGATCCTGAGGTCTTTGGATGGAGCCCCGCATCAGGCTCCCTGCTCAGTGGAGAGCCTGCTTCTCTCTCTCTACCCCACCCTCCTGCTCTGCTCTTGCTAGCTCTCTCTCTCTCTCTCAAATAAATAAATAAATAATCTTTACAAAAAATTAAAGAGAATAACTCTTCCTTATGTATTGCAAATGTTGTCTACGGCCATACCACCCTGAATGCGCCCGATCTCGTCTGTATTGCAAATGTTTTTCCCATGTTTGTTCTGTCTTTATTATTTGCTTTATGACACAGAAGCTTAGAAACACTCTATGATCAAATTAGCTAATCTTTCCCAGGATTCGTTGTCACTATACTACACTGCCAAGGCAAGTTGTGACAACTGTAACCGGAGGATGGCAGTTAACAAACGGGGAAGTTATCTAAAAATAAGAAGTTGTAGATATGGGAAGAATAAAGGGGAGAATCTTTTTTCTAGCATAAATATAAATGCTCAACTCCCACTCTTGACAACATGCCTTGGATGAGTTACGGATGTTACACATAAGAAACTAGGGCAAGGAAATACCGGATTACCTCCAGGAAGCCCTGCCAAGCCCAGGGTAGTGGAGACGCTGGGCCTTTTGCCTAATCCCTGGCTGCAGTTCCTGAGTGGGAGGGTCAATACGCTATAGGAGTAAGGATCGGGTGGAGGTGTCAAAAAGGTCTTCCCTTCTGGATTCCTGCCTAGCAGACATGAAGTCCTTGCACGGAGAGGCTCTGCCAAGAGCTTGGTACCAGGTTGTGAACCACCTTGCCAGCCTTCAATCAACATTCACCAACTGCAAACCAAATGACAACATCTCTAAGAATAAAAATAAGATGCTACCTTGTGTTCTCATCATTATTTATACAAAAGGGTCAAAAATAGCACAGAGAAAACCTCAGGGCTGATTGTCCCAGGGGCCTGCTAGCGACTGGGTTGGTACCTGGGGTCTCTCCAGGAGCACCTGGGGACAGGTTTCCAGTTACTGCTTCCACAATGATCTCCATGTTCCCTGTGTCCTCTTCAGTTGCTGTGGCCTCTACCAGTAGACAGCCTGGGTCAGCAGGCAAAGGTGTGGGGTTCTCAGCAGGACAGGCGCTCTGGACGGGCTCCAGGATTCCACGGTTAGAGAGAGATGGGGGGATCAGCAATAGCTCAGGGCACAGTCCATCCATCTCCCCAGTGTTGCTGGTTGGCTGTGAGTCCAACACGGGGTCTGTCATCACCACTGACTGGTGTTCTGTGGTCTCCTTATGTGCTGAAAAGCCAATGGAAGAGAACCCAAACAAAATAGAGTTAGAAATCTCACTTTCTTCCCCGTTGGTGTGGGGGCACGGCCCAGTGTCTGCCCACTTAGGCATTTCCATGCATGGCAACATGCCATACCTAGCTAACCTAGAAGTCTTTTTACAACAATGTTCAGAACAAAAAGTATACAGATGCTAATAGGGATCAGCATTAGGAGAGAGCCAACAAGTTTTAGCCAATATATTAAAGACTGAAGGTTATGTTTCTTGGAGCTAAGTGACCTTGGTGAAATCATTAAGCAATCTGGGCCTCAGTTTTCTTATCTGCACCAAAACTG
>NC_138371.1:16968611-16991183 GCF_054177405.1 Leptonychotes weddellii | reverse complement strand
GCCCCCCCCCCCCCCCCCCCGCCTGATGGGCCTTTTCCCCTTTTCCATCTCTCTTATCTGGCTAATCAACTCCCATCCTTTAAGAATCTGCACAAATGTCACTTTGGCTATGGCTTCTTGACACTGTTCATAGAAGGTACTCCCTCTGGGGTCCCACTGGCATCTTATACCTAGCTCTGCCAGAAACTCTGTCACACTGCACCTTTGTTACCTATCAGTCTCCCTCCCTAGACTTGGAGCTTTCTGAGTGCAACTGACTGACAATATCACTTCACTGAACACAAACCACAACAGTCTACACAAGTCAGACAGATGAGATTCTAGTGAAGAACTGCAGACACGGAGATGCATCAGAGGAAAGCTAGATTTCTACAAAGATAACAAACCAGTGGTTCCTTAGGTATAAAGTAACCCACCCAGAGAAATATCAAACTCATTGACTCTGGCCTCATATTGAAAACACCAGAACACAATCGAGAAATGAATGGCAACTAAACTGCATATCCTGTTATACAGGGCTAACATTAGCTGAAGCTGAATAATTAGTAATGTATAAGAATGGCGGTAATAGCTTCATGAAATTGAGTCATGCCCGTTGAGTGAGGGCTTAGGGCTAGGAAATCAGGTTGCAGGTGAAAACCCTGCACTCAAAACCTCGGCTCAGGGGAAGGTAGCTGGGAAGTGCACTTCCACGGTCAGAGGGTTCTCTGGAAACCACAGCCTTCGCTTACTGAATATTATCACCGCTCTGTGGGGAGCCAAGGAGGACTAGGTCCTTCTAGATGGAGAACCTGAACCTTCGGCCGCTGGAAGGCGGGTGAGGTGGGAGACAGGTAGTCACGAGAGGAGAAATGAGCGTATCTTTGGGGCAGAGGCATTGAGGAAGAGAAAGGACAAATTAAGGTGGAGAGAGGGCCTGCGGAAAGAATGAGACCTGAGGCACCCGGGATTCCACCTGCCTTTGGGCTCTGACTCACCGCGTAGCCTCAGACAGATACAGTCACCTCGCTTCCCAGGGCCTCAGCTTTCCTATCTGTAAAGTGGAGGTGATGACAGCGTCCACATCGTTGGGCGGGAGCGAGAATCACAAGAGCCAGCAAATGGGAAAGGCGTTTTGTAACCTGCAAAGCTTGGGATGGAGCATCGTCATGATTACGGTCCTGAGGAGAGGCAGCGGGTAACCGGGCGGGGTCCAGGACAGTGACGCGGCTGGGGCACCGGGACTGCTGCTGTGGTGCGCCGGGGCCCCGATCGTCGGCGTGCTCCCTTCAGCACCTCCTCCCGAGGGGTCCCGCCGCCCAGGCCCACCCTCATCCTGGGGCTCGAGAAACTTTTGCCTGCGGCCCGCTCCACACGCACCCCCTACTACTTCCCGCCCGGCAGCCGCTCACTCACCTCCCGGCCCAGGGCGGGCGGGAGCCGAGTCTCTATGGTCCGCCAGCGGCTGGAGCGGCCTCCCGGGACTCCCTTTGTGCGACCGCCTCCGGCCCAGCCACCTCTAGGACTTCGGGGCCGATGGAGGCCGCTCTCTCTTCCGCTCGTCGGCTGACGGGGTACTCTATGGTTTTCTCCGGCGTTTCCCCTTGCCCCTTCCCCCAACCGAGAAGCCCGAGGACTACCATCGAGAGTTGTGGGGCAGAGCGGCAGGGCCCGCTGGGTGGGTGTGGCGGGAAGTAGGTGAAGGAACGCGGGGGCGGGGCCGAGCGGCGCTTCCCTCAAGTGCGCAGGGCTGAAACCATCGAGAGGGAGGGCCAGAGAGTCATGGCGGTAAGGGGGCGGGGTGACGGGTTATTCCAAATCACGCTGCCGCAGGCGCGAGCTGGAGTGTGGAGGGGGTTCGGGAGGGGGCTTCTGGGCGTCCGTCAAGGGCCAGGAGGGGGAAGGGCTTTGTCTGTGGCCTTCCATGCATAGGTATTTTGGCATTCTGGATTCTACTCTGAGCTTCGGCGGTGGTCTTGGCCGTCGGTTCACCGCCCCGCGTGCCCCCTGCGCCCCGCGCAAAGTGGCAGGGGCCGGGAAGGTGTACTAGAAACGACGTAGCCTCCTATCCCTCGGGATCTCTAGAATTAGACCCGGTCACGTTTTATTGGGGGGGGGGGTTCGGGAAAAATCTCCATGGAGAAAGCAAATGGACGGGTCTTCAGTTGGAGAGAGGGAAAGAATCAATTAGAATGGGTATTCCGCGTAAAGAGACCTGCTTGAGCAAGGAGAAGGTTCTTTGCGTATTTATACAACAGGGAGTATTAGGCGCTAAGAATGAAAGATAGGTGGGCGCCGTGCTGTGGACGGTTTTGAGTACCAGGCAAAGAAATTTTTACCTAATTCAGGGATCTGTTGAGAGCCAGCCATTGGAGGTGTTGCGGTACCCAAAGTAATAGGATTGAAGCGGACTTTATGAAGAAAGTTCTAGATCCCTGTGAGGTGATTTGGTGAAACAGTAGGTAGAGAGACCCATTAAGATGACATTTCAGAACTAAAATTAATTTTCAAGAGGCAGTTGGGAGGTAATAAAGGGCTGAACAGGACGTTAGCAATTGAGCATATAAAGGACAGGGTATTTGAAGGACATTAATCATGGTGACAAGGCATAAGGTTACTGACAGGTCAGTGGAAGAAAATAACTTCATCCCCTGTTCACTCTGGCCAGTGTTCTATCTCAGCGAATCCCAGGGACCACAAACATTCTGTCCATTATCCTGATGAGAAGCTGGTTACATTGCTCTCTCATGTTTAAAGAATCTTCAGACCTAGTCCTCTGGCAGAAAATGAGATACGAACAGGATAATGAAGGGTAAAATGGAAAAAGGGGCCTGGAGTCTCAGCTCTTGCATTCCAGCACCTCCTCCAGCCCACAGAGGATATTGAAACACCCAGTAGCACTGACCTGTGCTTCCTGCACCTGGCTTCTGCGGGAGGGAGTGGGCAAGGGTGAGGAGGGATTGTGGAGTCCAGTTTCTGAACTAATCTTGTGCTTTGTCCCATCTCTGCTGCTCCCTACCCCCAGGTTTTGAAAATGCCTCAGAGCCTGTAAAGTTGAGTGTTTCCCTCTCAAGATGCCCCTCTCAGACTTTATTCTGGCCCTGAAGGACAATCCCTACTTTGGGGCTGGATTTGGGCTTGTGGGTGTGGGCACAGCCCTGGCCCTGGCCCGGAAGGGTGCCCAACTGGGCCTGGTGGCATTCCGGCGCCATTACATGATCACACTGGAAGTCCCTGCTCGAGACCGAAGCTATGCCTGGTTGCTTAGCTGGCTCACCCACCACAGTACCCGTACTCAGCACCTCAGTGTTGAGACTTCGTACCTTCAGCATGAGAGTGGGCGCATCTCCACTAAGTTTGAATTTGTCCCCAGCCCTGGGAACCACTTTATCTGGTAAGGTTGGGAACCAGGGAGGGCTCAAAGAGTAGAAAAGGAGAATGAGGGGAGCTGGATTTGACCCATTCATTCACCCTGCCTTGACCATTTTTATTCAGGTATCAGGGGAAATGGATCCGAGTGGAACGAAGCCGAGAGATGCAGATGATAGACCTGCAGACAGGGACCCCTTGGGAATCTGTCACCTTCACAGCTCTGGGCACTGACCGAAAGGTTTTCTTCAACATCCTGGAGGAAGGTGTGGGATGGCACAGGCTGGCCTTACGTGGGGGTTGCAAGAATGGGGGCATTTGACATCGGAGCAAGGGAAGCTTGGAGAGGAGGATCTCAGCCCAGGGGACCAAGAGGGAAGCTGTTCTGGCACAGCTCTGCTTAATTGCGTGGCGAAGATCTGAGTTGTAACTTGTCTCATCTTCCCCCTCCTAGCTCGAGAGCTGGCCTTGCAGCAGGAGGAAGGGAAGACGGTCATGTACACAGCCATGGGCTCTGAGTGGCGTCCTTTTGGCTATCCACGCCGGCGGCGGCCGCTGAATTCTGTGGTTCTAGGACAGGGTCTGGCTGACCGAATTGTCAGAGACGTCCGGGAATTCATCGATAACCCCAAGTGGTACACTGACAGAGGTGAGCAGCAGCCGGGCTCCTGGCCAGGACGTTTTTGATGTGGTGTCAGAGTAGGGGGAAACGGGCTGGTCTCTGTGGCCAGACGGGCAAATATAAAGCTCTAGCCTAATTCCCAGACATTAAGGGGAAAGAGAAGTTGCCGTGGGGGTGATTTCCTTCCATACCAAGGTCATCAGGCCACCAGGGGGCAGGGTTGGGAATGAATGTGGACATCTGGGGTAGAGTAGAGGAATTCATTTTAGGTCTTGATGATCCTCTTGGCTGTATTCCTAGGCATTCCCTACAGACGTGGCTACCTGCTTTATGGGCCCCCTGGTTGTGGAAAAAGCAGTTTTATGTGAGTAGGCTCACATTCTCTCTTAATCCGTAAACTGGAGAAAAAAATCGGCCGTGGGGTTGGAAAGGGAGTTGAATGTGGGCACCAGGGAACAGGATAAACGTGGGACATGAGGAACGTTTGGGTCATAGAAGGGTTAGGTCTCTGAGACCCACCCAGGACGGTGAGGACAAGCATTTGGGCCCAGGAACGGCTTCCCAGGTTGCCCAGCTCCTGTCCTCCCATCCTCCATAGCACAGCCCTGGCAGGGGAACTGGAACACAGCATCTGCCTGCTGAGCCTTACGGACTCCAGCCTCTCCGACGACCGGCTCAACCACCTGCTGAGCGTGGCCCCACAGCAGAGCCTGGTGCTCCTGGAGGACGTGGATGCAGCCTTTCTTAGCCGAGACCTAGCTGCAGAGAGTAAGTGAGGGGAGTTTTGAGGAAAGGGGAAGCATTTCTAAATGTAGGTAAATGAGATACAGGAGTAAGTGAGGAGCAGTGGAAGAAAGTGGAAATCCAGAGGGCTGACCGAAGATGCCTGGGGTTGGCAATAGGAGTCCACAAGAGGCACAGATAAGTCAGGGAATGTGGTGGGGAGTAGAGGGTTTAAGCAGGGTCATGGCCAGCCACACTTCTTTATCTCTGCCTTCCTCTAGACCCAGTCAAGTACCAAGGTCTGGGTCGCCTCACCTTCAGCGGACTGCTCAATGCCTTGGATGGCGTGGCATCCACCGAGGCACGCATCGTGTTCATGACCACCAACCATGTTGACAGGTAAGAAGGGGTGAGGCCCTCTGAGGCTGCGAGGCAAGACTCCACCCCCTCAGCGCCTTGGGAGGATCAGGAGGTTCTGGGGGGGTCCTGGTGGTACTTGTGCCTGTGACTCTGCCTTTCCTGCCTTGTCTCCTTAGGCTGGACCCTGCCCTGATACGCCCTGGACGAGTAGACATGAAGGAGTATGTGGGCTACTGCTCACACTGGCAGCTGACCCACATGTTCCAGAGGTTCTATCCAGGGCAGGCACCTTCCTTGGCTGAGGTCTTTGCAGGACGTGTCCTTCAAGGTACAACTCAGATCAGTCCTGCCCAGGTACAGGGCTATTTCATGCTGTATAAAAATGACCCTGCAGGGGCAATTCACAATGCTGAGTCTCTGAGGACATGACGAGCAGGCTGTCCTCAGCTCTCCTCCTGTAGATCAATAAACACCTGCTACACCATTCTGGTCTGACCTCCCTGTATTGGTACTTAAGTAAAAAGCAGGGGCCCTCAGGCAGCCACAGAGGCAAGTGCTGGGGGCATAAGCTAAGGCCAAGCTGGAAGAAACGCTATGGTAAACAGGGAAGTACAGTCTACCACCTAAAGGCATTCAATTTTTTAAAAGATGTGTATGTATAAAAACATGGATGTATACGAAGTGGGCGTGTGCGTGTTATGTTCCTGCATATTCTGCTTAAATGTTGGCATCTATCAGTTTTCCTGAAACCCACCACGCTAGCTGGTATGTCAGACCTGTCTTTATTTGGACCCTGGTCTCTTGGGAAAATGGGACTTTAGAGCAAAGCTGGGGTTGTTCTGCCATATAATCAGTCTTGCTAGAAACTCAGAAAGAGCCATACTGTAAGGCTAGGCACCACTAAGCAAAGAAAGCCAAACAAGGCCAAATCTCTTTATTGCCCCCCTGCCCCCCCAAGTCCCTGCCCCCCACAGTACTGCTAGGAACCATCCTCAGACTCCAGGCTCAGGGGCTCCCTTCGAGTACCAGGACGATAGGCTCCCCGACCCCGAGGCAGGCGGGGGTAGGAGGAACCTGGTGTCCGACCCTTGGAGCGCTCCCAGCGAGCACAGTCCCGAGTCCTGCGGGGTGGGGGACCCTGCCAGTTGCCAGGGCCCTTCTCTTGGGGAGGACCTTCAACCCCTTGGCTACAGGGTTCTGGCTTTAGGTCCATGGGCTCCTTGAGGGGCCCCTCAGGAGGTGGCAGTTCCTGGGTGTCACTGGAACCTCTGTGGGCATGGCACTCCCCTCCCTTTAGGTGCCTCCGTTCAGGCTGTTTCCAGGGGCCTCGACTGGCCCGGGGGGGGTCTAGCATAGCTTTCTGGGTCTCGCCCAACCTTTGCTGATTTGGCCCAGCCCCTGCAATCTTCTCACACACGTACTGGGAGGCCACGGGCAGAGGAGCTGACAGGTTGGGCTGGGCAGCTGATGAGGTGGACAGTTCTGTGGCAAGGGCACTGGGTGGCTGGGATCCTCTGGAGGCCTCTATAGCCGACTCAGGCTCCACGGGGGCAGGAGGCTGGAAAGAAGTGCGCAGACGCAGTGAGGGAGATGTAGTTCCCCAAAGCGGGGAACTGCAGGCCTCTCGCTCACTACAGGGGCTGACCACCATCAGCCTATAACCTCAAGGGTAGAACAAAGCTCACCCTAGGGCCATGGCAGGGGGGCACTGGTGGGAAGGTAGGTGGCAGTCTGGGAGGAGTGAGAAAGCCTTCCCTCACCTGCTGGAGGCTGATGAAGTACCGGTTCCGCTCAGCCTCGAGGTCAATGATGCCCCCCCGCTCCTGCTGCCTCTGGTAGAGCCGCTTGCGCTCTTCTTGTTGGCGCAAGCTCTCTGTGTTGGGCTGGTAGAGCTCCTGGAGGGAAGGGAGCAGAGTAAACTGGAGAAGTAGACTCGAACCCCTGCTTTCAGGACTGCCCCGGGAGATCTGCATGAGGTGCTTGGGTGTGTCCCTCAGATTTGGGCTCCCAGAGCCTTCGCCTTAGTGGGGGCTGCAGTTCTGCAGAGAGGTCCCAGGGAGGTCCAACCCAATTCCAGAGATCCCATTCGAGGCAGACAAGATGCCATCCCTCCCTCCTCAGAGAACGCCATTATTCCTGGCTCAGATGAGAAAGGAGTCCCCTTACCATGGGCTGTTGGGGCTCGGGGGCTGCTTTCAGTGAGGCAAGATCATACACGAGGGGCTCTCTGCACACTGGACACTGCACACCGACTGCCTTCTAAAAATAGAGGAGAACTCACAGCCCTGCTTCCCAGCGCAGGGTGCTCGCCAGCGGCCCAACCCCGTCAGCCAGCCTAATCCACACAGCGCCGGGACCCAGGGCAGGGGCACACCGTTCAGCAGGGAAGCAGGACAGCGCAGGGCCTGCCTCTCCAGACAGAGGTCCGGGGACTCTGAAACTGCATGCAGTGTGTACATATGGATCTAAGAAGGCCCTTTTTTCTGGACGGAGGTGAGCTTTCGTTAAACCAAAGGGTATCTGTGACCCTAAAAAGGTGAGCAGCCACTGGAGCGGGGGGACAGAAAAGCGTGTGAGGCAGGGGGCCGGGGGGGCGCAGGGCTGGCGCGCTGACCTGCTTGGTTGCGGCGTGCGGCCGCTCCTGCTCCTGGCCTCGAGCCTGCAGCTCACGCTCCATGTGCTCGATGTACCGAGCGAGGCAGTGGCAGTGGAAGTAGTGGTAACACGGTGTTTTGGTAAAGGCCTCCTTCTCCTGAAGGGACGACAGACACAGGGCATGGCGCCAAAGCTCTCGTGAGCCCTCTGCTGCCCGTCGCGGGCTGACCCCAGGTCCCAAGAGAGAACCCCACCTGGAAACCATAGAGGCAGATGACGCACTGGCCATGGGGGATGTTGTTGTCTGTGAGGATTTCCTTCCCTTTCTGAGAGGAGAGAAGACACTGTTCAAACAGGGAGGCAGGGGCAAGAACTGTGCACAAAGCCCGTCACTTATTCCCAGGAGTGACCGTGGGACCGTCTCCTACCAAGCTGGTGTGGTACTTTGTGTTCCCGCCTGTCTTGATGAGACTCCCTCTGCCTGGAATCAATCCTCCATGTCCCTGCCCCTCCTGCCCCATCCACCCAGCTGCAAAATCCGATTTCACTGTTTCTCCACGCATTCTGTCACCTTTAATACATATCAGGCATGAAAATGATATACCCACGGAGAACAAAATGTCCTGTTGACACTCCTATCTTCTGGGATGCCTTCCTTGGTTCACCCCCTCTGATTATCACTCCCCCCAAAAGGCTGTTCTTGGAGGCAGCTTTCAGAAAAAGTCAAGGCATGGACAGCCCCAACGACAGAGAACTCAAAGGCATCGAGTTGGGCTATGAACTAACTCGTGTGCACTGCTGTTTGAATAGCTAATACTCTGGAATTCCACAAAGCTCAATGCTGCATCGTGGAGGCCGGCCTCAGGAGCGCTATAGCGCTCTAAGCCCACCCTCTGACTCCAGGCCGCCCACCTTCATTCTTCTCTGGACATTTTTCTTCAAAACTTAAAGTTGAGGAAAACAAGACTGTACTTAATTGTGTGTTTTTAATCTCAAGCAACAGAAGTTTTCTGTGTACGTGAACTTGTAGCTCAGGGTGGTCCCTGTGGGTTGTTAACTTCATTAGGGTAGAGGCTCTGAGTGAAAGAACCAGGACGTTTTCAGTCCGCTCCAAAGGCAGGCTAGCCTTCAAATGTAGTCCGTGGCGAGACCCTCTAGGCAAGGTCCCTATCTCTGGCTACTTTTGGTTGCCAGTGCCAAGAGAATGCACTGAAACGGAATCAAGAAAAATCCAAGTTAAACACGAAAAGTCGTTTTCAAGATACTGGCGGCCGCTTGGGGAAGCTACAGAACTGTCTTTTGCCGGGGGGAGCTCTTGGAAGCAGAAGAAAATCTTCCTTCTGGATTTAGGCCTCACCTAAACAAGGACTAACTGAATGTATGACTCCAGAGGTATTTAAGATTCTGGGCCCACTACCTCCCTTGAGAGAAACGGCTCTCACAGTTTCCCGAGCTAGCACACCTCTTACCTCGATGAGTTCATAGAGCATAGCAGTACCCAGCCCAGCGTTGGCCACGTGGCTCAGTGCCTGTGAAATCCTGGAAAAGGGCAAAGCAAACGTTAGGCTTGCCCCTTCCTCTCACCAGACTGAGCTGTATCCCGTTTTCCCTGCTCTGACCGGCCCGACTTACTTGTGGATCTGTTCATCTGAGAGTCCTCGCGGGTTACGGATAGAGATCTGTGGCACCTCATTGGGGTACTAGTGGGAGGAAATAACGTTACTGCTAAAGCACTCCACCCCAGGGCCTCTCCCCTTCCTCCCTTTGCTGCCGTGAAGCAGGGGCCTCACCTGTGCTGGGACCCGAAGCACCAGAGTGAAGCACACATACTGTGAATCCTGGTCTTCTGCAGTGGCAGGGTGCAGGGTGATGGAGATCTCCCACGGTGAAGATCTGCAGGTGGATGAAGTGGGGACCGGGCATGTGATTGAGCAGGAGTTTGAGGACCGGGGAAGATGGGGGTGAAACAGTAAAGCAGGTAGAGGAAGTGAGCACCGGGCTCCTTCTTTTGGGGGCGATTAAAGAAGTCGTCTTTGTCTCCATGAGAACATTTTCTCTGAATCAAGGTTCGTGGATTCTGCATGGAATTCTCTCATTACTAAGGGGACTCCTGCCCACCTCTCGTCGAATACGTACCTGCCGTTTCCTTTAACCACCTGTAGTTCATCCAGATAGATAGACTCTAGCACCTCGACTTCAGAGGGAAGTACCCTAGGGAGACAGGAGGAGACTGACTCACCATTATAGCTCTCCCCGTTAAAGCCTGCTAGAGCCCATGAAGGCTGGCTTTATAGAAAACTGGCAATCTGCCTGAGTGCATGCTCTTGCTAACCTCCACAGAAATGGGGGAAATATGTTTTCTTAAGTTGTCAAGCGGCCAGGTAGGAAGCATGGGAATCAGAGTTTAAGGGACCATTTCTGTCAATAGATGAGGAAATGGATTCCCGGGAAGGTGAAATGACTAGCTCAAATATCAAAGTTTAACAAAGGCAGAACTAGAACCAGAGCCAGGTTTCCTGACTCCCTGTTTTAAGTTGCATCGCGCTGCTGGTTGGCCATTTCTCTGACCCAGAAATAAGATGTCCACTGGTTCACATCAAGGTTACCAATACCACTCCTGGCTTTCCCTACACCACTGTTCACATGGATCCCAGCGTCTACACATACTGCCAATATCAGTTGCCCTAAGCCTACTCAGAGATACCAACTGAACAGAAAAAGAGATCGAGGTGGTATTAAAGGCCGTGATGTAGCAGAAGAGCCATCAGCTTGGGAGTAATAGGTACCAATCACTGACCAGCCACATGATCTGAGTAAGTATCTCTGTAAGCTTGAGTCACACTGTCTACCATATATAGATAATACCACCTACTCTCCAGGGTTGTTGCGAGGATAAAAAGTTGTTTATGAAAGTACCTAATAATATCTTGGCCATAGTAGCTAGTCTATGTTCTCTTTTCTCCTATTTGTATATAACCTTCTCCCGTAAAAGGAAAGAAGGAAGGATATAGTTAGTATTCAATGTATTTTTGACCCTTGTTATCTGGTTGATTTAGATCAACCTGTTTAGGTCAGGATCTGGTGGTCTTGACGTAAATGAGAGGACATACATGTTTAATTATAGAAATAGCCGTTGTAATGACACTGAAAGTTAGTGATAGGCTCGAGTCCATAGCTCTACCCAGGTAATGCATGTAAAGATGCACGCTTGCTTTCCTTTCTTATATTGTTCTTTCTTCATCAAGAGCAGGGTTGCCCTAGCATGACCCATATATTACTGGTTCTCAAATTTTCTTTTTAAGTCTTAGACACCTCAAAATATAGCACAGATAACTGTGGAGTAGTTTGGTTGACATAAGTGTGGGAGTCTCAGAGCACAAGCTAGCTGTGCGATCACTACTGCCCTCTCCATGGCTCAAAGTGTCTCCTCAGAATCTTAAAAGTTCCGCTGAACAAGGTGAAAACGATGAGCCCAGGTGGTCTCAAAAAGGCCAACACTGGCTGGCCTCCCTGAACCAACAAAACACTGAAGTGTAACCTCCATCAAGAGGCCCTTCAATACTTCACCCACCCTAGCTGGGACTTGGGCCCTGGATGTGAGGTATGGAATGGGATGATGGTAAGGTGGTGACAAAAAAAAAAAAAAAGGAAGGGGGGCAGGGGGATTGTATAATGTCCTAGAACTAAAAACTAAGATTCATGGAGTCAGACAACCTGGATTCCTAGTCATAACTATGTACCTTTTTAGCAAATCGATTTACCTCTTCAGGCCTCATCTAGGCCCCTCAGGGGCCCACACCTCAGTTACAAAAAGGAGGCTTTTATGTTACAAATCCACCCTGATCCTATCAACTATTCTATGAGGTAGATGCCACACCCACTTTTTTACATCTGAGGACACTGACTCACAGAACCTGGGTGGCTTGGTCAGCATCACACGCTAATAAAATGTGGAGTGAACCCACATTTATCCTATTTCCAATCCCAGAGTCCTTCCAGGCTTTGGTCTCTTGTTAAGAATGCTTCAGAGAGGGACTAGGAGAGCTTTTTGTGAGGTGTAAAGCTTTATTCAGACAACAGTCCTCATTAGTGCTGTCGGGGACAGACGGCTGAGGAAAGCCTCGGCGGAAATAGGCTGATCCAAGGGGAAAGGGGGTCGGGGGGCTGGAGGACATCGGTTCTGGGAGGTAAAAGGGAGGTGGGGAGAGCTAATAAGCAGGCATCCTCCGGGACCCTGAACAAATCCACTTCAGGACAATGGGACGAGCGAGGCCGAAGAAGAGGGGATCAAGCCAGATAAGGCGCAGCCCGAGCTGGCCTGGCCGGCGCAGATCCGGTCTCCTCTCCCACCAGATCGGTGCCCCTCCACCCTCCTGCTCCCCAGTACAGAAGGTCTCTTAGGAAGACATGTCAGCGTCTCTGTTATCCCTTATCCCTCGCTCCGCCCCACAAGCCCGCCGTACGGACCGTCCGCGGCTACTGCTAGTCCCCCGGATCGGATCCAGGCGGCCAGCCAAAGCCCATGCCCCCAAAGTTACCAGTCCTCCTCCCCTGCAGCCGCCGACGCAGTCGCCGCCATGTCTTCTCCGGCCCACAGCCGGAACCGGAAATACTCTCGGGGAAGTCAGGGGCGGCAAGTTAAAAGAGGGAGGGAGGCAGGGAGGCTAGCGGCCGTTTCTAGGCAACCGTAGACTCCAGGTCCTTAGTGGGTCCTGATGCCCAAGAGACGGCTCGGAAGTGCCCTAGGAAGTGCCTATGGGCGGTCCGCCGTCTCTCCCAACACCTCTGAACGCCTTCGTCCTCTGAACCTCTCTGACCAGTTCCAACGAGTACAGCTGGTAACAATGGGAGTCTAAAGAGACAGGCAGTGGGGGTGGAGAAGAATTATAAGTCAGGCAAAGTCTGCAGGCAGCCGGAAGGGACGGGGCTGAAGGCCAGGGCGGACGTCCCTCAGCCTAAGGAGCTTGAAGCTCCTAGGCTGGGGGTGAGAGAGGGGCTCCCGTCTGCGAAGCGCGCGGGCAGGGGGCGTGGGAGGCGGTGCTGAGGAGGTTGGCGGTGGCAGGAACTTGGGAGAGGCTGGAAGGGGCGGGGTCGGGTGGGCGAGGCTGGGTGAAGGGGGCGGGGCCGAGGGGCGAGTCTGGGTAGAAGGAGAGGGAGAAAGAGAGGGAGAGGGGGAGGGAGAGGGGGCGGGTGGGCGGGGCTGCGTGGAGGGGGAAGGGCGACACGGGGTCCGGTGGGAACGAGGTTGGGTTGGGGGACAGGAGGTGGCTGAAAAGGAGGGAGAACGACAGGAGGCGCTCTCTTTGCTCCAAGATCTCATTTTTCCATCCACTTCGCCCTACGATGTTTTTGACGCCTGGATTATTATGAAAAAGGAAAAGGCAAGGTGGCTAACATTAACCTTTCTTCCATGCCCGAACCAGGCCTCCTAGATGCATGGAACTGTCCCTGGAGCTGTAGCCCTTCACCACCATCTCTACCTCCTTCCTTCTGAGGGATCCTGAAACCTCTGTCATGGAAAAGTACCACGTGTTGGAGATGATTGGAGAAGGCTCTTTTGGGAGGGTGTACAAAGGTCGAAGAAAATACAGTGCTCAGGTGGTGAACAAAGAGGGGTATCTCTTGGGTGGGATTCTGTACCTCCAACTACGGTGGAAAATGGGACCAGAATACCGACCTATATTCCTGAGGCACTGACTCCCTCATTCCTCTTACGGAGTATGAGCCCTAATACTGGATTACTTGGGTTCAGATCCTAGGTACACCATTTTGTAGCCTTCGAACTATGGACAAGTTACTTAACCTCTCAATGTCTGTTTCCTCATTTCTAGAATGAGGATAATTATGAACAGTATCTGATTGATGGGGTTTGAGGATTAAATGTGATTCACACTGAATTACTATACTAGTACAGTGTCTGGCACCTAGTAAACAATAAATAAAATTTATATTTATTGTTTTTCTCCCCTATCATACCATGCCGGAAGAGATAAACCACCTGAACTCAATTCTTCATTTTTTTTCTTCCTTCTCTTTCCCCTGAATCTCTTAAATCTTTACCCAGAGTTTGTTACCCAGATCAGAACACCTCTCCCAGAATCCACGAAAGGGATCTGCCTGGCGGAGGCTCTTTTCTCCTAGGGCAAGGGTGGGGGAGGCCTGGATAAGGCCAGGGTACTGTGGGAAAGGGGAGTAGGAGAATTTGCTCCAACAATCTAAAGCCTGAGTTTTGGAGCTCTGAGGTGAATGTTTCAATAGTGTAGGTAGGCCTTGACTCTTCTTCATCTTACCACTGACAGGTGGTGGCCCTGAAGTTCATTCCAAAATTGGGACGCTCAGAGAAGGAGCTGAGGAATCTGCAACGAGAGATTGAAATCATGCGGGGTCTGCGGCATCCCAACATTGTGCATATGCTTGACAGCTTTGAAACTGACAAAGAGGTGCACTTGGGTTTTGGGTCACGCTTCCCCAAGAAGAAGGGTCCCAGAAATTTCCCGATCTCAGAATGCATAAATCTGGAGCCATCAGGACCATTGACTTCTCCCTGCAGGTGGTGGTGGTGACAGACTATGCTGAGGGAGAGCTCTTTCAGATCTTGGAAGATGACGGAAAACTTCCCGAAGACCAGGTATGTTTCCTGGCTCAAACTTCTCCCCTCCCCTGACCTCTTTTCAGTTTAAGGACTGGTAGGGAAAGCTGAGGGCACTGAGAGTCACCATTTTGAAAACTCCCAAGGAAAATACAAAAGTCTGGGTGTATGTGGAGACAATGCGGTGTGACAGGAAAGTATGTGAACACTGGAGCCAAAATCTTGGGAGTACAAAGGTTGACGCTGTCACTTTCTAGCTGGATCTTCGGGGGCAAGTTACTTTAACCTCTTGGTGCTCAGTTTCCTGATTTAGAAATGGATGTAATTATAATGTCTGTCACATGAGGCTATTGTGAAGATTAGTGAATTAATTCATGTAAAGCGTTTAAAAGAGTGCCTGACACACAGTATTCAACATAGTTAGCTATTATTATTATTTTTAAAGATTTTATTTATTCATTTGACAGAGAGAGCATGATCAGGGGGAGCGGCAGGCAGAGAGAGAGGGAGAAGCAGGCTCCCCACTGAGCAGGGAGCCCAATGCAGGCCTCGATCCCAGGACCCCAGGATCATGACCTGAGCCGAAGGCAGATGCTTAACTGGCTGAGCCACCCAGGCGCCCTTAGTTAGCAATTACTAATGCTGCTGCTGTCACTAGGCACCTTTAGTGTGTGGTACCAGAGGGGGCAGGAAGGGATAGGGGTTGTGGTTAAGGCAGGATTCACCACCAAGATCTAGTGGTTAGCAGTGGGATTTGGTCGAACACATTCTCCAGCCACACTTGTTCTAGAGATTTCTCTGTACCCTAGCAAGTAGACCCCCCCCCTCAGGATTTCCTGTTGCAGCATACCATCTCCCTCTGAGCATTATTATTTGCAAGTTATCATCTTGCTCATTTTGTGTATCTTATTCGTTTGGCCACTTCTCTTGAGAAAGAGGACTTTGTCTTACTTAATAACAGCTAACGTATATTGAAGGTTTACTAAGTGCCAGGCACCGTTCTGAGCATGGCATGCTGTAACTTCATCCTTGCAGTAACCCTATAAGAGAGGTGGTATTATTATCGTCAGCTTATAAATGACACACCTGAGAGGCATGGGATAATTTGCTCATCCATGGTCATTTTTCTTCAATGAATGAATGACCAAATGAAAGAATGAATGAATGGGGGGGCAAGAACTAAGGAAGATGTCATGGGAAGCTCTGGAAAAAAGAAAAAGACGAGATCACATCGGTAATTTCAGGAAGTGTCTTTGGGCTTGTCAGTGGGCTCCTTCCTCTGACCTCTCCTTTCTTTCTCCCACCCGTTTGACCCCTAGGTTCAAGCCATTGCTGCCCAGTTGGTGTCCGCTCTGTACTATCTGCATTCCCACCGCATCCTCCACCGAGACATGAAACCTCAGAACATCCTTCTTGCTAAGGGTGGTGGCATCAAGCTCTGTGACTTTGGGTGAGGAGACTGACCTTCCGCCTCTGCTTCTCGTTCTGCAGGGAGTCTCAGACCATATGCTTGACTTACCTAGGCCTCATTTTAGAAGCCGAGCTGGAGACTGGGATTCCTGTTGGGTCTTTAGGAAGGTGCTCTCTGTGTGGGTTTGGGATAGCTCACACAATGATAGGTAGTAGTCACCAGGCCTAGTTTGTATTGATTACGGTCTCTCTTCCCATTTCCGTTCCATCATCTCCTGCAGATTTGCCCGGGCAATGAGCACCAACACGATGGTGCTGACATCCATCAAAGGCACACCACTCTATATGTCTCCAGAGCTGGTGGAAGAGCGTCCATACGACCACACCGCAGACCTCTGGTCTGTGGGCTGCATACTATATGAGCTGGCTGTAGGCACCCCTCCCTTCTACACTACGAGCATCTTTCAGCTGGTCAGCCTCATTCTCAAGGACCCTGTGCGCTGGCCGACCACCATTAGTCCTTGCTTCAAGGTAATGAACATAGAAAGGGAGATTACTTTGCATCCGAAACCTGTCTTTCTCTGCCCCTGTTCCCTTTTCCAAAATCTGGGGCAAGATTTTGCTGTTACTGAATGAATGCAGGAGTTGGGCCCAGCTGCCTTGCTTTTCTACTGCAGGGGCTGGTTCTGGGAGGCTGTTCTAAGGTCCGCCAAACCTGGGATTAGCAGCCCTTCCTTGGGGCAGGTTATTCTTTATCACAATGAAAAGGTAATTTCAAGCCACCAGGGACAGATGCTGTCCTTTTACACACTCTCTATTCCACTTATTTCCTATCAGATGCAAGGTCCAAATGATACCTAGATTTGCCCACAGAACTTTCAGTCTTTCTGAAAGAAAGAATCTTTTTTTTTTTTAAGATTTTATTTATTATTTGACAGAGAGAGACATAGTGAGAGAGGGAACACAAGCAGGGGGAGTAGGAGAGGGAGAAGCAGGCTTCCCCGCGGTGCAGGGAGCCCGATGTGGGGCTCGATCCCAGGACCCTGGGATCACGACCTGAGCCGAAGGCAGACGCTTAACGACTGAGCCACCCAGGCGCCCCCTGAAAGAAAGAATCTTAAGATATTCCGATGGCCAGAGCAAGTGGGGCCAGCTCAGCGATTAGGGACAGGTGACAGAGGTGGTGCCTATTGATTGCACCTAAGTCTCAGTGGGGGAGGGAGGGGAGGGTTGGAGGGAGGGAGGAAAAAGAGTTGACCCTTTTTATTTCTTATCTAGGGCAAAATTTGGACCCTCAATGGAATTTAAATGCAACCTTTTCCCAGAGTGCAGTCTCATTATAACTTTCCCTTGCTCTAAGATGAAAAGGGACAAGTTTCTCCCCAACCTATTTAGTTGGGAAAGCTCAGTAATTATCAAAAAGAATCTAAACAAAAGAAACTTGAGTGGGTGATAGGCATAGGATATTCCATTCTCCCTTAGAGCAGACATGCAGGCATCTTCATTCAGCAAGAGCCACAGATGGCACCTTGTTTTAGAACAGTGGTCATCATCTACCAGTACCTTCTATTCCTATTTTAGGCCCAACTGAGGATTTTCCCAAGGATACCTCATAACAGATGTACCCTTTGCAGAGGCAGTCTCCCTTCCCCACCACCATCTGAAGACTTGCTGAAAGATTTCTGTTTTTGAGTGCTCCCAAACCTGTCTTTATGCAATGACTTGTGTGTGAGTGTGCATCTGTTCCTACCAAGCTGCAAACAAACCCGCAATCAGAGGGAAGGCACAGTGAGCCATTTGGACCCCTTTGAATGTTTGCTTTCTGAAGATGATTGTGAAGGTGACAGAATGTCTCTGGACAGGATGTGGAGCTCTCCAGGAGGGGAGGCAGTGAAGTCTGTTCCTGGGGCCAGGGAAATGAGGCCTGAGGATAGGATTAGAGAGGATGTGGTTAAGACCATCTAGTTTGCTGAAGGAATGGGCTCAGGAGTCTTGGTTTCCTGCTTCTGCTGGTGAGTTAAAGAGAGCCTGTAGGAAAGCGAAGACCCATGGGGTATTTTTTTTCTCTCCACAGAGCTTCCTGCAGGGACTGCTCACCAAGGACCCCAGGCAGCGTCTGTCCTGGCCAGACCTCTTACATCACCCCTTTATAGCTGGCCGTGTCACCAGTGAGTGCTTATGGTCCCCAGGGCTTTCGCACTTCCCTGGGCTCTTCCCAATCTACCCCCTTCCCCAGTGTCTGGATGCAGCGCATCTGCTTTACCTTACCAGCTCGAACTTTCTTCCTCGCCCTTTGCCTAACCTTTGCCACTTCCCTTGCCACCCCACTCCCTCTTTGTCACGTTGTCAAGATGGTCTCCTTCCACAGAAGCCTGAGGACACTGTCGTTGTCTCTGGCCAAGTGGAGATGGTGGCGCAGCTCTAGCATGATCACGCATTCTCCCTCTTCCTTCCCTACAGTAATAACTGAACCAGGAGGCCCAGATTTGGGCACTCCATTCACCAGTCGCCTTCCCCCAGAACTTCAGGTCCTAAAGGACCAACAGGTGCATCAGCTGGCCCCCAAGGGCAATCGATCTCGCATCTTGAGACAGGCCTGTAAGCGCATGGCTGAGGAGGCCAAGCAGAAGGTATGTAGGACAGAGGGGATAGGGGACATGACCAGGTTAGCGACTGGGGAGGTTGGAGAAGGAAGGTTGATGAAGGGCCATGAATAGGATTCATACTGCCCTAAGGCAACCAAATAGTTTTGATTCAGTGTCTCCTGCCCACTGCCAACAGAAACACCAGAACACAGGACCTGCCCTTGAGCAAGAGGATAGGACCAGCAAGATGGCTTCTGGCACAGCCCCTCTGCCTAGACTAAGAGCCACTCCTCAGGAACCAGGCCTCTTGGCTGGGATCTTGGCCTCAGAAATGAAGAGCAGCTGGGCTGAGTGGGGGGCTGGAGAGGCCCCCCCTGCACCTCGGTGAGGAGGGGGTAGCCAGGAATTTATAGGGTGAGGTATCTTGCAGATCTTTGGCTTTTGCCAAAGCAAATACAACATGGTGCCTGTCACTAGCCACCGCCTCATGGGGACAGGGCCCTGGGAGTCCGAGTCCTGGGTTCTTGAATTCTGATTCTGGCTATTTTCCTAATTCATCAGGAATCGTGGGAATTTTCCTTTCTCTATGCCTCAGTTGCACACTGACTGAAAAGGAAAGAATTGTTTCCATGCAAAAGGGAAGATTATTTGAGTTGAGAGCTACAGGTGAAAACTGCCAAGGTAGACTTGACAGTAAGATTCAAAGTGGAAGGGCAGTCAAGGATACGTGTGGAGTGGTCAACATCCTGTCCTGGCCATATCCTAGAAGAAAGCTCTCCCCTATCCAATCCTGTATGGCTTGTTCTTCATTCTTATCTTGGACCTAGAGTGAGGGACATGTTAATGAACCTTGAACCTCACAGGTCAGTAGGAGCCTCCTACTCCCTGTTCCTCTGGCAGGGAAAACCAGATCACTCAGGATTGTGAACGAGTTCTCCCAGAGCTGAGGCCAGAGGTGGTGGGCCAGCGGAGCATTGATGCGGTGGACCTAGAAAATGAGGTAAGCCCTAGAGGCTCCACTTGACCTTGACCCTGCCATGGGATGTTGGGTCTGGGTAGATGTTTTTCTAGAACACTGATTCCCAGCTATCCCAAGTATGAGCTCCCCTTACGTTAAAAATTGATTTCTTATTATCAGTTTGTAGATTTTAATTGCATAGCATCTGAACAGGTAATTATAAAAAAATTGGAACATACAGGTAAGAATGAAAGTCCCTCTTGAGCCTTACCCCAATCCCAGTGGTGTCTGCTGTTATTAGTTTGTCTTTCTTCTTCCAAACTTGCTGAATTTTTAGATATGTATATGCACACGCAGAAATCTATAGTTTGGCTGTTTTTGGTTACTGAGTTCACGCTGCATGTACTGTTTTACATCGTGCCTCACTTACCATATGATCTGTTTTGGAGATCCTTCTACATCTGAACATGTCATTTTTGGGGGGTTTATTTTGAAATAGTTTCAAACTTAAAGAGTAGTTGTGAGGATGCCACAAAGAATTCCCTGTATACCCTTCACACAGATTCACCAACTGTTAAAATTCTGCTACATTTGCTTTCTGATTCTCTCTCCCTAGATATCTGCATATGGGTAAATCCTCTTTCTTGAGTTGTTGTAGCGTAAGATGCAATCTGTCCCTTTACCCCTAAATAGTGCATATTGCTGAAGAACAAGACCATTAACCTACACCACTCTAGTACAGTTACAGAAGTCAGAAATTTGATACTGATACGATTCCGTTACTTCATCTATGATCCATATTCAAAGTTTGCCAGTTGGTCCAATAATGTTCTTTATAGGGGGAAAAAAAATTTTCCCAGCCCATGCTCCAAACTGGTGTTAGGCACTGTGTTTAGTTGTTATACTTCATTAGTCTCCTCTAATCTGGAATCGTTCCTAGTCTTTTTTTGTTTTTCATGACTGACAGTTTTGAGGTACAAAAGCCAGTTATTTTGTAGAATGTTCCTCAAATTCATACTTTCTCGTGTTGAGATTCATGTATGCAGTTTTGGTGGGAATACCGCATAGGTGGTGCATCCCCAGTTCTATAGTCTTTTTAATAACTTCATAATATTTCCTAAGATGGATGTGCCATGATTTATTATTCCCTTACTGATTGGCTTTATGACACTTCCAATTTTTTTTTTATTATAAACCATGCTGCAGTAGACCTAATTGTAGGTATCTCTTTATGAACACGTGCCAGTATTCTCCGAGAGACTTTTCAAGACCCCTCCCGCACGGCCAACTCTGCCTTTGTAAACTGGTTGTTGAAACATATATATCTGTGCTGAAGAATTCACTGGTTCTTGCGTTTGCTCCATGATTCCCCAGGTTGAGCGCTACTACCCTTAAACCCGACACGCTCCTGACCTCTTTCACTCCCCTATACCTTAGGAGCCAGACAGCGACGATGAGTGGCAGCACCTGCTAGAGACCACTGAGCCTGTGCCCATCCAACTGAAGGCCCCTCTCACTCTGCTGTGCAATCCTGACTTCTGCCAGCGCATCCAGGGCCAGCTGCATGAGGCCGGGGGGCAGGTAACGGGCACACGCAATGGGATTTTGGACTATGGTAATCACAGATGAGGCGTTAAAAAACTTGAGGAGAAAAAGAAAGTTTGTCCCTTTTCAGTTCTTTTTCAATTCATCTATTTAATTCAAGATTTGCCAGCCTCCTTTAGTAACACAGAAAGAACAGGCCTCGGCTCTCTAAATTAAATAAATCAATCTTTAAATAAAGGGGGCGCCTGGATGGCTCAGTCAGTTAAGTGTCTGGCTCTTGATTTCGGCTCAGGTAATGATCTCAGGGTTGAGAGACCCAGTCCCGCCTCTGGTTCCACACTCAGTGGGGAGTCTGCTTGAGTTTCTTCTCTCCCTCTCCCTCTGCTCCTCCACCTCCTGAGCATGCACGCTCTCTCTTTCTCTCTAATAAATAAATACATATTTTTTATAAAGATTTTATTTATTTATTTGAAAGAGAGGGAGAACATGAGTGGGGGTGCAGGCAGAGGGAGAAGCAGGCTTCCTGCTGAGGAGGGCTCGATCCCAGGCTCGATCCCAGGACCCTGGGATCATGACCTGAGCCGAAGGCAGATGCCCAACCGACTGAGCCACCCAGGCGCCCCCATAAGTAAATAAATCTTAAAAAAAAAAAAACCCAAAACAGGCCTGGATTTTCTCTTTTTGAAGGGAAAAGCATTCATTTAGAGCAGGGGTTGGCAAACTTGGATGGTAAACGTTTTGGGCATTGAAGAGCAAGAGGCAAAAATGGAGGATGTTATTAAGTACTTCTGGAATGAGAGAAAGCACTTTTCCACATAATTTTTATTGATGATGATGTGATCAGCACTGGGTGTTATACACAACTGATAAATTACTGAACACCACATCTGAAATTAATGATGACATATGTTGGCTAATTGAATTTAAATAAAAAAATTTTGTTGATGAAATTAAAAATATAGATATAATAAGTGTATAAGAGCTTCTGATACAGGTATACTAATGAGAAGAACGAGATTCTTTTTTAAAGGATAACAGTTCGCTTAATTGGCATTCATAATTAGTGTTGTTTATTCACCAGCTGATGGACATTTGAATTGTTTCAACTTTTTGGCTTTTATGAATAATGTCTCCATGAACATTCACATGGAAGTCTTTGTGTGGACATACGTTTTCTTTTTTCTCCCTTGGATATCTAGGAATTTCTGGGTTGCATGGTAATTTATATTTACCATTTTAAGAAGCTGATAAACTATTTTCCAAACTGGCTGCCTCATTTTGCATTCCCATCAGCACTGTGTGAGGGTCTCCGTTTCTCCACATTCTTGCCAGCATGTATTGTCTGTTTTTATCACAGCCCATTCTAGTGAATGTGAAATCATGTCTTATTGTCATTTTAACTTGCATTTTGCTAATAACTAATGTGGAGCATCTTTTCATGTGCTTATTAGCCCTTTGTATATCTTCTTTGGTGAAATATCTATTCGGTTCTTTTGCTTATTTTTAAGTTGGGTTGTTTGTCCCCTTGAGTTGTAAGAGTCCTTTGTATATTCTGGATAGGAGACCTTTATCAGATATGTGGTTTGCAAATATTTTCTCTCAGTCTATGGTTTGTTCTTTTATTTTCAGAAGAGTGTTTTTTGAAGCACAAAGGTTTCGAATTTTGATGATGTCCAATTACCATTTTTTTTCTTTTGTGGTTTATGCTTTTGGGTTATATGGAAGAAATCTTTTCCAGACCCAAAGTCTGGAAGATTTTCTCCTATGTGTTTTCTAAAAGTTTTTTAGTTGGAACTGTAGCATTTAGGTCTCTGGCCCATTTTTTGAGTTACTTTTT
>NC_138371.1:16930021-16968111 GCF_054177405.1 Leptonychotes weddellii | reverse complement strand
TTTTTGAGTTACTTTTTATATATAATGTGAGGTAGGGATCTAAGTTCATCTTTTTGCATGTGGCTATAGAGTCGTCCCAGCACCCTTGGTCCAAGACTCTCCTTTCCCCATTGAATTGTCTTGGCACCTTGCACCTCCCTTCTGGGCCTTCCATGCTGTCCTTGTAGTGGGTGGTAACTTCAGTAGGGAGGCAGGCGAAAGGCTCTGCCTCCAGGGTAAGTCTTGTGGAGTTGGAATTCCAGCTGAACTACCCTTCAGCTGTGTGGTAATTGACTCCTTACCTAGCCTGTGTAGAGGCTTTAGTCTTCTCATCTGTAAATTGGATAATTGTTTACTGTGCACTGTGATTGTAAAGAGTAAATGAACAAATAAGTGAAAAGATTTAGAAACAGAGGATGACATATTATAAAGCACTTGATGTAAATGTTATTCTTTTTTGAAGAGTAACTTTTTAAAGAATAACCCTTTAAAAGTATCATAGTGCCCTTATCTTGCAGGTTATATATAAATAAGTGACAGACTGGATTTGGCCTGTGGGTCATAGTTAGTCAAGTCTTGATCTAGAGTTAGATAGTTCGTTTTATCTGTTTGGAGTTGAATGACATTGTTTTGTGTCTGTTGTTTTAATCTTTGGAAGTATGTGCATGTGTGTGTGTGCATGCGTGCGTGCCTGTGTGTGTGTTTAAGGCGAAGGGCTGGAGAAGGGAGCGAGCAGATAGGAATGGCGCTGGGTCCCACAGAGACTGAGGGGAGGTCCCCTTTCCCTTGGTCACTTCCCTGGCTCTCTTTCCCTTTTTCTCTGTTCTCCTTCCCTGGGTTTTAGAGTCCCAAGGAAAGGAGTGAGAACATTTGGTCTGCTTTGCCAGCTCCTTGGGGACTGGTATTTGTCACCCTCCTTTTCCTTCTGATAATATCGATTACTATTTGTTTCCCTCACATCACCCAGATCCTGAAAGGCATGCTGGAGGGTGCATCCCGTATCCTTCCGGCACTCCGAGTCCTGAGCAGTCTTCTGTCTAGCTGCAGTGACTCCATTCCCTTGTACTCCTTCTGCCGCGAGGCGGGGCTCCCCGGGCTCCTGCTCAGCCTGCTCAGACACAGCCAGGAATGCGACAGTATCCAGCAGGTAAGCCCTACGCAGGGAGCCTGGGAGCCTCGGAAGACATATAGGAGTTTCTTCACCTTGGATCTCTCTTCTTCAAATTTCCTCTTCTCCAGTTTCTTCACCTTGGATTTCTATTCGGTCCCCCGCATTTTCTTTTCTTTCCTCCTGTCTAGTTAGTAGATCATGAGTTGCAAACTCTGCTGCCCTCTGAGGCCAGACAGATCCTGTCAGGTGGGAAAGTAGAGTCTGTGTGACCATATGAGTAGTGGAGAGTACGATAAACTGGAGAGCTTGTGCCCAAGCTGAATGGGACATCCCTCAGTTCCAGCTCACTGCTGCCCATGAGAACATGGGCCCAGTGTTACCAGATCTTCCAGTTTTCTAAGAGAAGCTAGAAATCCAAATTTGTATGCACAGTTTCCCAACCTTTAGAGCGCTGTGTTTTGGAATGTTAAATCCTAGGCTTTCGTTGCCCTGATTTTATAGAACAGAGTACTGAAATTCAGAGATTCACCAACTTATACACAGGCACTAACTTGTAAATGGTCTCAGGGACGATGAGTGGAGGAGCTAGGATTGAGGCTCAGTGTGTCTGAGGCTGAGTCCCCCCCTTCCCCTACCGTGTTCTGCTGTGGCCGAGCTGAGAGGACAGAATACTGAAACGTTTAACGGGGCCTCAGCTCAGGCAGCTGAAAGCTGCATTCTGCTCATGAGTACTAACCTTGAGTGTTTTTAAGGAGTTTCGAGAAGAATTTGAGCTATTTTGAAAAACAGAGCCTCCTAAACTCCTAAATCCTATTCTGGCCACACAGGACACATTTTCAGGCTGCTTATTGCCCACTGGCCGCCACTTTGTGACCTCTAGATTTCCCCTTTCTGTCCGGATGCTCTCTTCCCTCTGCCCCTTCCTGTTTGGTCAAGCTGCCTGGATATTGGACACCTTTTTTTTTTTTTACTGCTTTTTCTCTTCTTCGTCTCCATCCTCTCCATTGCCCTTACTCTCTGTCCTCTTGCCTGGCAGCAATGTTGGTATGGGACCTTCTCACGGGACCTGATGGCTGTGATCCAGGCCTACTTTGCCTGTACCTTCAATCTGGAGAGGAGCCAGACAGGTGACAGGTGGGATGAGAGCCAGCTTTGCTCCGTTGGCCACTTTGGCTTCAATTTCTACCCCCATTTCTTCCCCTCTCTGTTAGGAAGAGGCTAAGTAAGGAGAAGCCGACAGGTTAGGGATCAGCTGACTGACCGCTGAGGGTCTAGCTAATCCTCCTAAGGACCCTGAGACCCCTCTAAGTTCACCCCAAGACTTGCAGGTTCTAAGGGTCACCATACACTAAATGGAAGGGTCACAATATGAATAACCTAGAGAAAATGGCAAAGAAGGGGCTAGGAGGTTGTGTATAGAAGACTGTGTGTGTGTTTAGCAGGGGAGAGGGGAGGGAGCATTCTGAGATGTTCCTTTGCAGAGATTCTCCTACCTGCCCAGAACTGACCCATTTACCACATGTGGGCTTTTAGAGAGATGGGCTATTTTTTCCCAGCCTACAGGTGTTTCAGGAGGCTGCCAACCTCTTTCTGGACTTGTTGGGGAAACTGCTGGCCCAACCAGATGACTCTGAGCAGACCTTGCGGAGGGATAGCCTTATGGTAATCTGTTTCCTTGTCCAGATTTCTGTCTTTGACGTATTTCCCCGTGTTTCTCCCTTCCCCTTTCTTATAACTATACAGGGTTAGGTCAAGGTAATATAACAGACATTTACCGACTGTGTGCCATATGAGTAAGAGAAAGTCCCCGTCTTCAAGAGACTAGAAATAGTCTAGTAGGAGAGATGAAAAATGATCGAGGACAATAGCGTGACAAGTACATTAGAACTTACATAAAACTTGTATGAAATACAGAAGCACCACTGAAGAAGATATGATTAATGCTACTTGGAGAGTCATAGAAGAAGTCTTGAAGGAAATCATCTTTGCTAGGATTTGAAGAACTCATAGAAGTTTGCCAGATGGGTGAGGCAGGAAGTAGGGAGGACAGTCCAGGCAGAAGGAGTAGCATATATAAAGATCTAGAGGCATTAAGCACTGTGGCCTATTTCAGGGAACCACAAGTTGAAGTATTCCTTTTTAAAGAGACTTGCAGATGGGCTAGTATTTCCCAAACTTACTTGTCCTGTGGACCAGTAAACTAGTGGGTTCTCATCCCTAGACTGTGGAGGTGAGGGACCGGAGAATGGAGGATTGAGCAAGAGGATAGCTGAGTTCTGACTGATCTCAGAGGAGACAGTTAGCAACATCAGCAAGGAAGTAAGCAATTGCCTAGTCATTGTTCAAACTGGCAGTGGGGGACACAGATCTGGACTGCATTTCTGCTTCCCACTAGCAGTCCATTCAAACTCTTCTAGTCTGAGAGCCTATTTTAACATCCCTCACCCTTTCGAGTCAGGAAGCTTTTCCAATGCCTAACCTAAATTTTGGCCATCAGCAACTTATGTTATTGGCCAGCATTTATCCTATATGTCACTGTGCAGCGACTGCATAGGGAGTTTGGAATAAACACACCACCTCCCGAAATTCTGAACCAGTAGGACTGGGTTGGGAGGGACCCAGGAATCCCCAGGAATTCTCATACTCATGGTCCATAGATAACACTTTGAGGAACATTATCTAGGAGGCAGCTGATCAGAGAATAGAAGGATTGACACCTAAAATTGCCATTCTTTAAAACGTGAGGGTGGGGCGCCTGGGTGGCTCAGTCGTTAAGCGTCTGCCTTCGGCTCAGGTCATGATCCCAGGGTCCTGGGATCGAGTCCCACATCGGGCTGCCTGCTCAGCGGGAAGCCTGCTTCTCCCTCTCCCACTCCCCCTGCTTGTGTTCCTGTTCTCGCTGTCTCTCTCTGTCATATAAATAAAATCTTAAAAAAAAAAAAAAAAGATTAAAAAAAATAAAAATAAAACATGAGGGTGATTATAATGCATTTTCTGTGCGAGGAACACTTTGAATGGCACCGCTGGTCCCTCTGGGTTTTCTCCTTTTTGCTTAGGTTCTCTGGGGGATTCTTGCTCCTTACCCTAAGCCCCGTCACTTTTCTGCTGCCCTCATGTCAACCCTGTCCTTGTCTCCCTTAGTGCTTTACTGTTCTGTGTGAAGCCATGGATGGAAACAGCTGGTCCGTCTCCAAAGCCTTTTACTCCAGCCTGCTGACAACTCAGCGGGCGGTGCTGGACGGGCTGCTCCACAGCTTGACAGTTCCCCAGCTCCCTTTCCACACACCCCCAGGTAACCAGAGTAGGGCGCGGAGGTTCTCTTGACTCCAGAGCAACTCTGGCTCTGCGCCTCCCCACCCCTGCCTCAACTGCCATTGCCTTGAATGATGCCTGGCATTTAGTGAGCACTCAGTAACTAACTGTGTGCTGTGTGCTAAAAGAATGAACCGGGAGCTGAGAGAAACGACCAGACCACACCCTGCGTTCTTTGCCCTTTCTCTATAGGAGCCCCCCAAGTGAGCCAGCCTCTGCGGGAGCAGAGCGAGGATCTGCCTGGAGCCATGTCCTCTGCGTTGGCAGCCGTCTGCACTGCTCCGGTGGGGCTGCCCAGCTGCTGGGAAGCCAAGGAGCAGGTCTGAGCTGCAGTGTCTGCTTCCTCTCGTCTGGGTTGCTGGAGATGAGGAAGCTGGCCTCAGTTTCTCAGGAAGGCAGAAAAACAAGCCTTTATACTTCTCCTTACTCTGTACTTCCAGCAACAGATGCTCCTACCCTGGGTCGGGGCCACTTGTAGAACATGATGTCACCAAGATCCCAGAGCCCTTGGCCAGCTGGTTAGAGAGCTCAGTGACAAACTGCCCGTGTGGCAGGGTGGCTGATCCGAAGCCACCCGTGATGCTTCCTCAATGGCTCAGGATTTAGATTTCCTGCCCCCTTTTGGCCAGCAACACTTTCCTCTGTACCTGCCTACACTAGCACTAAACTAGGCCATGACCTTTGGTTCTCCACTGGCCATGAGGACTGGGGATGGGATGGGGTCTGACGTTCCTGGTGAATCTGAGGGAGAGTGGCTAGCAAGGCGTTGAGAAACCTGATTCGTTGGAGATAGGAGAGGAATAGGATGGGAATCATGGGAATGGGATGGAGGCTTCACGTATGTTCCTACAGATCTCTCAGCATTTGGCCCATCAGCTCACTGAAGACAGTAACCAACTGAGGCCATCCCTTATCTCTGGCTTGCAGCATCCCATCCTGTGCCTCCACCTTCTCAAGGTACTGCCTGTCCAAAACCCTTGGGACTTCAGATTTCTTTTCTTTTTTTTAGGGGGGAAGGGACAGAGGGAGAGGGAGAATCTTCAGCAGGCTCCGCGCTGGGTGTGGGACTCGGGTCTGGATCTCATGACCCTGAGATCATGACCTGAGCTGAAATCAAGAGTCGGACTCTTCACTGACTGAGCCACCCAGGCGCCCCAGATTTCTTTTCAATCCCCAGGACTGAGAGAGAGAGAAAGAAAGACACTGAGAAAGACAAGAGACCCCAGAGGGTCCCTTTCTGCTTTTAAATCTATTCCACTGAGATGACCCCACTGTCAGCCAGTCCCCTCCAGAGCCTAGAAGTAGCCCGATCTCACTGTCCTATAGCAAGAGGTGGAAGTGGCCTGGACTTCTCTACTACCTCCACGGTGGATGCTAGATCTGTTGAGAGGCCAGCCTGCTTCTCAGCTCAGGGGCTGCTGAGCCTCACTGACAGACTGCTTCCCCCTTCCTCAGGTTCTTTACTCCTGCTGCCACGTCAGTGAGCGCCTGTGTCATCTTCTAGGGCATGAGCCCCTGGCCTTGGAGTCACTGTTGATGTTGGTCCAGGGCAAGGTAGGCCAGCAACACAGGCAGGTATATCATGGTGGCCCCGCTGTCTCAGTCAGAAGTTGCTCTGCTATCTAGGGTTTCCTTTGTAGGTAAAGGTAATGGATTGGGAAGAGTCTACTGAAGTAGCACTCTACCTCCTCTCCCTTCTTGTCCTCCGGCTGCAAGATCTGCCTTCTGGGTAAGTCACGAAGGGGGGTCTCTCCACTGGAATCTTCCATCCCCACAGCTCACCCTGTTATAAAATATGGGGGAATGGCACCTTGCAGCCTATCTTTAGGAGGGATCGGGGTAGAGAGAGTGAAGTCTTCTCTGCAAAGAGCAGACCTAGCTTCCCACCAACTCTGTGTCTTGGCGGGGGTCGTACAGCCTCTGGGGAGAGTGCCGTCCAGTGGGAAGGGAGGCCACTCGCCAGCCTCCTTTTCCCTGGCTGCACCCTTTGATGTATCTCCTTTTTCCAGAATGGAGAAGCTGGGCAACGAGATTGCTACTCTGTTTACCCATTCACACATCGTCTCTCTCGTGGTGAGTTTTCAGCTTTCTTCTTCCTCCCCTTTTCACCCTGCCATCCGGCCCTTCGGGGAGCACGGGCGTCACTGTCCCAGTAGCAGCCGGTTCTGAGGCCGTCCGTGGGGCCGGACGGAGACGTAAATCCTCTCTGCCTGTCCTGCCTGCTGTGCAGGTTCAGACATTCTTTCTCCTCTGACTCCTCTCAGAGCGCAGCAGCCTGTCTGTTGGGACAACTTGGTCAGCAAGGGGTGACCTTCGACCTCCAGCCTGTGGAGTGGATTGCAGCAGCCTCACACGCTCTGTCTGCCCCTGCGGAGGTGAGGCGGGCTGGGGAGGACACAGACCTCTCTGACCGGACCCAGGACTCCGTTCAGGGGAAAAGACTGAAGCACCAGCCCGCCTGGGGCAAACCAAGGGGTGGGAAGGGAGCCAAGGGGTCTTTCCTTTCCTCTGTGTCTACCCCCAGATAACAGCCCCCTCTGAGCCCAGACTCGCAGGCAAGGAAGGAGAGAGGGAGGGGGACCCGAGTTACCCGAGGATGAGATTTCCCTGCCTGCTCTAGTCCCCTCCTCCAGCAGCTCCTGCTCCTGTTGTTTAGGTCTTTTCAGAAGCTTCTTCTCTTCCCCTCTGCCTGCAGTTTGCACTCCCTGGCCCCCTCATTCTCCTTAACTGAGGTGGAAAAGGTGGCTGGCATCCTGAGAACTCTTCAGGAATCCCGTCCGCCGTGTAGCCTCCTTTCCACTTTCTCCTTTTCCAGGCCTTCCCCCTCCTCCTTTTTAGATACTTTGGAACCTGTATTTCTCTCATTCTGTAAAAAGAAGGATAGACTTCATATTCAGATGATTGTCATCCTTACAGAGGCAGAATTCCTTATAACTTAAAAGCACTTCACATGTTATCCCACAACATGCTTGAAAGAGAGACACATGAAATGTAATGATACTCACCTGCTTTTTCCAGATGAAGTTGAACTTCAGAGAGGTGGTAGGGATGGCATTCCCATTCATCCAGGAGCCCCAGTCAGAAACCTGGGAGTCCTCATAGACTGTGCCCTCTGCTCCATTATTCCGCCATCTAGATGGTTCCCCCAGGCCCCATGTGCTCTGCCTTCCTGTCATCTCTCAGATCTTTTGCTGCCTGCCACCGTCATGGTCCTGCCTTAGTTTGTGGGCATATCATCGATCTTGCACTGTGGCGCTTGCCTGCTGAAGGATCTCTTTTCTAGACTCTCTCCTCTCCAGTCCATTCTCTTCACTGCCACCAGGGTGAGCTTTCTTAAAAGTCCAGTCATTTGTTCAACCAGTAAGTATTTAGCACAGAAATGTGTATTGAGGACCAGACACTATTCTGGGCTCTGAGGATACTGCAGTGAATAAAAGAGATAAAAATCTTGCCCATGTGGACATTGCATAAGTTCTCAGTGGCTTTGCACTGTTTCCGGGATAAAGTCCAGACTCCTTTACCTTCTGCTCAGAGCTCATCTATTTCCTCTGGGCTCTATAATCTTGTTACACCAGGACTTACCACTTCCAAAGGTCACAGTCATCGTTGATGAGCTGCTTTATTTATGCTATCCGTTCTACTTGGAATGCTCTCCCTTCCTACCACCTCCTTCTCTTGACTGCCTTTTAAACTTCTAATTCATCAGTGTTCTACCTCCAGAAAGTAGAGTTAGGCCCTCTCCACTGTGTCTCCACCCCCACCCCAGCCTCTTGTCTAGCAAGTATCTTCTTACCCTACCAGTCTATGTGTCTTTGGGACAGAGGTAGTCATTGAATGAATAGTCAGGAACCAAGACTCCTAAGTCCAGAAGAGCTCTCCCCACTGCCCTGGGCTGAGGAAGAGCTCTTTCTGCCTGACCAGGAGTTGCATGCACAGGACCTGCATTCTCCCTGCCTCTCTCCAACAGGTCCGGCTGACCCCACCAGGTAGCTGTGGATTCTACGACGGCCTCCTTATCCTCCTGCTGCACCTCCTCACCCAGGTATGGGTGCCTCCTAGGCTAATGAGCTGCTAGACAATAGGAATGAAGAAGCAACCCATACTCGCCTCTTCGGTCAAATTAGGGTGCTCATGATAGCCTTCGAATGGGCCCACCTGCCCTCAGCACGGACCCTTTCTGGGGAATCACAGCTGCCTCCGTCAGGATTCAGTGGGGGAGGAGAGCCATAATTCCCTGGTTTCCAGCAGACACACACATGGGTTAAGATGTGAGAAGAAAGGAACTCAGACAATAGGGAAATCCCAGGTTTTTGGGAAAACAGAGGAATTATTTCTAGGACTCTCTTTCTTTGGAGGTCAGGGATAAGAGTGGGGGGGGGAAAGGCATTTTGAGGCCTGACCTCAACCTCCCTACCCACCCTCCTTCAATTTCCTCTCCAGCCAGGGAAGGGTAGCCTGATAAGGGACGTGGTTAGCTCAGAAATGTGGACCGTTCTGTGGCACCGCTTCTCCATGGCCCTAAGGCTCCCCGAGGTGGTGTCTCCACAGGAAGAGGAGCCGTCGCTGTCTAGGCCACAAAACCCAGAGCCAGACTGGACGCTGATCTCACCCCAAGGTATCTTTCCATTGGCATGGCCTCCGTTGTAGGGCCAAAGTGTTGATCCCTCTTCAAGAGGAGGAGATTGCTGCGACCGTTGCCGCCTGGGAAGAGGATGGCGCGGGCCACGCTGGGTGGGAAAGGGACTAAGCAAGTGGAAGCCCTGGGAGCCCTGGAGAAGCAGGAGCACCTAGGCCTCTTGCCTGCCCCACTGGGTCTCCATTCTGGGTATTTCCAGGCGTGGCAGCCCTGCTGAGCCTGGCCGTGGCCACCTTCACCCAGGAGCCCCAGTTATGCCTGAGCCACCTGTCGCAGCGTGGAAGTATCCTCATGTCCACCCTGAAGCATCTGCTTTCCCCCAGCTTCCTGCATCAGCTGGGCCGGGCGTGAGTCAGAGCTGGAGGAGAGAGTCTGCAGGGCGGGGTGGGGAGGGGGAGTCAGGAGAGCTGTCGCTGAGAACACGAGCTATGAGGGAAGCAGTGGGATGGGTGAGGTTGGGCAAGTGGAGCTGGGATTTGAGAAGGGGGCGGAGAATGGTAAAGGGCGGGTGAGCAAACCGAGTTGGGCCTTCCACGCTGCCCTCCTTAGGCCTCACGGGTCTGAGTTTCTCCCGCTCGTGGTGCTGTCTGTCTGCCGGCTCCTCTGCTTCCCCTTCGCCCTGGATGTGGACGACGACCTCCTCGGAGGTGTCTTGGCTGACTTTGGGGTCTCAGAAGTCGCAGCCCACCTGCTTCAGGTACTTGGGAAGCTCCTCAGGCGCGACAGTCGGGGAGGAGGATGGCCAACCCTGTGTACTCGAATTCACTTGCCAACAGCTCCAAGGCTCTCCTGGGCCCCGGGGAGAGTGGAGGGTCTGACTCCATCTAAGGGCTGGGAGTGGAGAAAGCATCCAGGCCTGAGCAGAGGCATTGTTGGGGGCTGGGGTTGGCACCCCCCCCCTCTCCATCAGTCCCTCATCTGGATCCGTTGGAGCTCCGTGGGGAGGACATCCCAGGCTAGGCACTGGATACTCAGCTCCTCAGCCAGGAATCACCTCTCTGGCAATTCTTGGCACTAAGCAGTGGGCCTCTGAAAGCAGAGCAAGCGCGTCCTTGCAGAGCAAGGAATGATCTTGTACCTGTTCTCCTGGGCGCCACACTGGGTCTCACGTGGCAGGCTTGGGTCAGGTCTTCCAGTTCTCTGTAGTATTTCGCAGCATAGCTTGGCTTTTCTCTCTGCCAGAGCTTGGGCTCCTTTGAGCTACCTCACTGCAGTGAGTGCTCCCTCTCCCTGAACCCGTTTTGCCTACTGCCCTGCCCCTCTGTCCCCAGGTCTGCTGCCACCATCTTCCACTGCCTCAAGTTGAGTTGCCTGTCAGTCTCCTCACACGCCTAGCCCTTACGGATCCCACCTCTCTCAACCAGTTTGTGACCGCGGTGGCTGCCTCCCCTAGACCTGTCATCTCCTTCCTCTCAGTTGCCCTCCTGGGTGACCAGCCACTGCTAACCTCCGACCTTCTCTCCCTGCTGGCCCACACAGCCCGAGTGCTGTCTCCCAGCCACTTGTCCTTTATCCAAGAACTCCTGGCTGGCTCTGATGAATCCTACCGGCCCCTGCGGAGTCTCCTGGGCCACCCAGAGAATTCTGTGCGGGCCCGCACATATGGGCTCCTGGGACACTTGCTGCAACACAGCATGGCCCTGCGTGGGGCGCTGCAGAGCCAGGCGGGGCTGCTCAGCCTCCTGCTGGTGGGGCTTGGAGACAAGGACCCGGCTGTGCGGCGCAGTGCCACCTTTGCTGTGGGCAACGCAGCCTACCAGGCTGGTCCCCTGGGGCCTGCCTTGGCTGCTGCTGTACCCGGTATGACCCAGCTGCTTGGAGACCCTCAGGCTGGCATCCGGCGCAATGCCGCGTCGGCTCTGGGCAACTTGGGGCCTGAGGGGCTGGGGGCAGAGCTGTTACAGTGCCAAGTACCCCAGCGGCTCCTAGAGATGGCGTGTGGAGACCCCCAGCTAAATGTGAAGGAGGCTGCCCTCATTGCCCTCCGGAGCCTCCGACAGGAGCCCTGCATCCATCAGGTACGCCCCTGGGGACTCGTGGACCACGACAATGGGGTTGTATTTCACAACATCTTTCTGAGGTAGTCTTTTAAGGAATCGGGACACCCATAAATCCCCTTGTCCGGAAGTGGGAGATGACACACTCATCTCCCATCTCCCACCCTGGAGAAGGGAAGGAGTGCAGGAGAGGGTTCCGATGAGTGGGAAGTTCCTGGGATCTCAAGGACCAGGCTTTCTGTCTTGCTGTGTGGGATGGAGGTGAGGACACACTAGGCCATGTTGAGGCATAGAGGGATTTCATCCTGGGGGCCATGAAGCAGCTAACCGTCTTTTTTCAGCCCTCCACCATGTGACAAGCAGCATGCTAAGCATTTTACCTTTGTTACTTAGTTGAAGCTATTATAGTCCTCATTTTGCAGGTGAGGACACTGAGGCACTAAGAATTTTAAGAACTTGTCCAAGTTACAAAGCTAGTTTGGGGGGTTGGACTTCTGAGCTCAAGGGTCTGAGTCCTGAGCCCCATACCTTAACCACTGCTTTATCCTGCTTTTTCTGCCCGGTATATGAAGTAGCCGAATGGAAATCACACACCTACCTATGATAAGGCTAAACGTCCAAATTATTATAGTGCGATGTGGTAACATTGGATGGTGCATGCAGAACAGACGTTTAGACAGGGTGGCGATGATAGAAATTATAGGATTTTCTGGCAATCCCTGGGGGGGAATAACGAAAAGGATTCTCAGTGGTAACGAGGTTAAGGCCCACTGGTCAGGACCCATGGCTGGGAATCGTGCTTTTGACTGAGTATCAGCACAGCATGTATTAACCCTTCTTGGGGCCAAGCCCGTGGATCCCTCGGTGCCTTGATTTCATGGTGTATAACCAAAGTGAATGGGAGTAGACCTCCGGTCTTGATGATCCCCGTCTCCACCATTTCTCTTTCCCCACCCAATCTAGACTGAGTCCCCAAGAGCCCATTTTCTTTTTCTTTTGTAGAGTGGGAATTGCTGGGCCATGTCGTGTTCTGTCATCTGCTCTCTGTCCCACAGGTGCTGGTGTCCCTGGGGGCCAGTGAGCGATTAGCCATGCTCTCTTTGGGGAATCAGTTACTGGCGCCCAGCAGCCCCCGGCCTGCCTCTGCCAGACACTGCAGGAAGCTCATTCACCTCCTGAGGCCAACCCACAGCACGTGATCTCAGATTCCTGCGGTCCGTCCTCCAGCCTTTGTGGCCCCCTTATTGCCAACCTCTCCTTTTTCTACTATACGAGCCACCAACTCAACCAAGAGCTAAGGAGACTAAAAAAAAGAGATAAGCTGCAAGTCAACTGATTTGAGAACTAGAAACTAGAAGAGATTTATGTATAAAGCTCCCTCCTTTCCCCAGATACTGATTTCAACCAGTAAACGTCATTGATGTTGGTGCCAGAGAAGATTCCTTCTTTTTCTACATCGAAGGCTCTTTCTCCAATCATGTGCCTTTAATCCCAAGAACATGTCTCCTGGACGTCAGGGAGGCATCTTCTATCTGAGAGCTCTCTTCCTTTCTGGAGCTCCTATAAACCTTCCAGCAGGTTCCTGCCTTAGTGCACTGGCCCCAGGACAGTGATGAGGACAGAGCCTGTCTCCTCTCTAGGTGATAAATGCCATCAGTCCCTGCTGTGGATGGTTCTCTGACCCGTAGCCCACAATCCCATCCATGGGTTAGGGTGGAGAGTCTTTTCTTTCCTTTTTTCTTTCTTTCTTTCTTTCCTTTCATTTCCTTCCTTTCTTCCTTCCTTCCTTCCTTCCTTTTTTCCTTTCCCTCCCTCCCGCCCTCCTGCCTGTCTTCCTTCCTCTTTCTTTCTCTCTCTCTCTTTCTTTCTTGCCTTCTTGCCTTCCTACTTTCCTTCTGCTCATCCTTCCTCTGTTTGTAAACCCTTGTCATAAAAGGTATACCTCACCTTACTTGGAGCTGCCAGGGTAAGAGGTTGGGGGGCTCAGCTCCTCTCTCAGCTGCTGTGTGGTGTTGCAAGCACTCGTGTCCTGTTCACAAAAGATCCTGTTTGGGAGCTTATTTATTCTATCTCTTTTTGCCTTCCAGCTTCTTCCATCCCAGATGAGCTACATGTGGTCACCTATTTCCAAGCCAGGGCCAGTGGAGCTGAAATAGGGAGGGATAGGATTAAACAGAGAGGTACATTGGATTGCTTTGTGATCTCAGCCTGACTGACGAGTTTTGATGTTTGATGTAGTTTCAATATTTGGGAAGCCCAGCTGCTTAAGAAGGGCAACTGTTTATGGACATTGTGCATTTTACCAGAAAGAGATGTTTGGCAGACCCATTAGTTAGAGTCGTGATCCAGCTGGAAACATACTAGAAAGCTTAAACCTTGCAACAAGCTTCCCAGAGCTCTGATTTCTCCATCCGTAAAATGGGGAGACTACTTTTTGTCCTTCCTAAATTCCAATTGTTTTTGAAATGAAAGATAAGTAAAGTGTCCTTAATTTTTTTTAAAGATTTTATTTATTTATTAGAGAGAGAGAGAGCATGTGTGTGGGCGCGCGCACGCGAGTCAGGGGAAGAGCAGAGGGAAAGGGATAAGCAGACTCTGTGCTGAGCGCAGAGCCTGAGCCTGAAACGGGGCTCGATCTCATGCCCCTGAGATCAGATCATGACTTGAGCCAAAATCAAGAGCTGGACACTCAACTGACTGAGCCACCCTGGCGCCCCATGTGCCCTTATTTTTATAAGTAATTTTATTTAGCCCTCATCTTCATTGTGCATTGTCTGTGCTTATATTTTAGCAAAAATAACATTTTTTTTCTAGAGACCACCATAATTTCCTCCTATCCAGATTATTTCAGTTCGGTTCACCATTGAGTCCTTTCTCAGGCACTAGAGATAAAGCAATGTGTATTCGCCATAGAGTTTCCATTCTGGGCGGGAAGACGAACTTAATAAAATAAGTGAATTCTGCATAGCATGTAGAGAGGTGAGAAAAGCTCTGGAGAAAAATTAAGCACAGAAAGAGGATGAGGAATGCTGAGTTGGATGGTCAGGTTAGGCCTCACTGAGATGACCTTTGAGCAAAGACTTGAAGGAGATGAGGCAACGAGCAGGGCAGCTATCTGAGGGAAAATTTGAGGCAGAGACAATAATCACTTCAAAGGCCCTGAGACAGAAGCATACCTGGTGGGCTTGAGGAGCTGTGGGGAAGGCCAGTTTGGATGCAAGATGTGAAGAAGGGGGAGAATAGTAGAGATGAGGACAGGAAGGTAGTGGGGACCAGATGTTATAAGCCTGCAGACCTAGTACTTTGAGTAAAGTAGGCATCTACTGGAGAGCTTTGACAGAGAAGAGATGTGATCTACCTTACGTTCTGGAAGATTATTCTTCATTCTCGTGTTGTGCATGGACTGTGAGGAGTGGGGGGCGGGGCTGGGAGGCAGGGTGAGTGCTTAGGAGGCTACCGTGGTACCAGTGGGATGGTGAAAAATAGATTTTGAATATATTTTGGACATGGAGCAAAAAGATTTTTTAACTGATTGGATGTGAACAAAGGAAAGTAGACAAGGATAACTCCCAGATTTTTGGCCTAAGCAATGGGGAGAACGGAATTGCCGTTAACTAAAATGAGGAAGGCTATTAGTGGAGGGGTAATGGGTGGGAAAATTCAAGTTCAGTTTTGAACATGTTATGTCTATTGGAAATTTTTTTTTTTTTAAGATTTTATTTATTTGACAGAGACACAGCGAGAGAGGGAACACAAGCAGGGGGAGTGGGAGAGGGAGAAGCAGGCTTCCCGACGAGCGGGGAGCCCGATGCGGGGGCTCAATCCCAGGACCTGGGGATTATGACCTGAGCTGAAGGCAGACGCTTAACAACTGAGCCACCCAGGCGCCCCAGCTGGAAATTTTTAAACACACAAAAGTAGAGACATAAATTCAGTGAACTCTATTACGGTTCCAACAGCTGCCATATCTATTCTTTTTCTATTCAAGTATTCTATTTTATTTTTATTTTTTTTTCTTCAAGTATTTGAAAATAAATCTTGGGAAACATATAATGTTACCCATAGTACTTTGGTGTATATCTTTAACAGATCAGAACTTCTGTTTTTGTTTTTAACAAAACCACAGTACTTCACTAAGACTTGTCTGGATTCAGGCAAATACAGTATTGTATTTTAAAATCTAGATTTCTTCCCCCTAAAAGATGAACTAGGAAGAATTACCTTAGGAAAGAATTATTTTTTCCCCCAGATAATTCATTAAATACTAGCTAGAAATACCATGCTTGCCTGGTACATAAAAAATTTGATGTAGAGAAATTAAATATACAAACTTTTTAGGTTTTCAAATAAAACAATAGTTAATCATTTCATGAGTAAGCATAATAAGAAAACACGTTTCCATCCTTGGGAGCATATAATCTAAGGGCTTAGAAATATGTAAACAATTTCACTTCATTTTATATCATTGCACAAAGTGCTGAGAGGATTTGACATGAATGGTCTGAGTAGTGCCTGGAATTCAGACAATGTCTGGAAGGTTTGAGGATTTGTGCCTGTGTTTGGTTTTGCATGTGTATGAGAGTATATGTGTTTTAACTCTTCTGGGGTGAGAAGCAGGTTAACGTTTTCAAACATTAAAAGTAGAGGGGTGCCTGGGTGGTTCAGTCATTAAGCCTCTTCCTTCCACTCGGGTCATGATCCTGGAGTCCTGGGATCGAGTCCTACATCGGGCTGCCTGCTCGGGGCAGGAAGCCTGCTTCTCCCTCTCCCACTCCCCCTGCTTGTGTTCCCTCTCTCACTGTGTCTCTCTGTCAAATAAATAAAATCTTAAAAAAAAAAAAAAAAAAAAGGAGAGAGAATGGCATAGTAAGCTCCCAAACCCTGATCCCACAGATTCAGCTGTTACAAGCATTTTGTCAAACTGGTTCTACCTATTCCTTCTTAAATTTTGTCATTGTTATAGTTTAAAAAGCACTCTATTTTGAAGTAATTTAAAATTTAAAGAAAAGTTGAAAGAACAGTTACAAAGAACTTGCATACACCCTTCACCCAGAGTCACTGATTAACATTTTGCCACAACTGGTTTTACCATCTTTTTCTGAACTATTTGTTAGTAAGTTGTAAATATCATGTCCTTTTACCTTTACATACTTACGTGGCAATTTCTTAAGATCAAGGATATTCACTTATGTAATCACAACATGATTAGCAGAATCAGGAAATTTAACACTGATATAATACTATTAACTATGCTGCCCATATCCAAATATTGTCAATTGTTCCTATATATTTTTTTTCAAAATGGTTCTTTTTTTTTCTTCAAATTTTTATTTAAATTCTAATTAACCTATAGTGTAATATTTGTTTCAGGAGTAGAATTTAGTGATTTATCACTTACATATAACACCCAGTGCTCATCACAACAAGTGCCCTCCTTAATACATATCACCCATTTAGCCTAACCCCTGCCCACCTCCCTCCAGTAATGTTCTTTATACCAATTTTTTTTTTCCTGGTCCAGGATCCAACCAAAGATCATGCTTTGTGTTAGTTGTGTTGTCTCTAATCTAGAAACACCCGTCATCTTTTCCTTTGCCTTTTTTTACATTGGTTGACATTTTGAAGAATACAGGCCAATTTGGGTATATCTGATGATTTTTTTGTGATTTGATTCAGGTTATACATTTTTATTTTTATTTTTTTAAAGATTTTATTTCTTTATTTGAGAGAGAGTGAGAAAGAGAGAGATCATGAGCAGTGGGAAGGGGCAGAGGGAGAAGCAGACTCCTCACTGAGCAGGGAGCCCGACTCTGGACTCCATCCCATGACCCTGGGATCATGACCTGAGCCAAAGGCAGACGCTTAACCAATGAGCCACCCAGGCACCCCACAGGTTATACATTTTTAGTAGAAACACTACGTAAGTGGTGATGTGTCTTCTATATCATATATCATATCCGAAGCTAATGATGTTGCTTTTTCCCATTATTGGTGAAGTACCTTTGATCACTTGGTTAAGGTGGTCTGGGCAGATTTCTTTTGATGTAGCTTTTTTTTTTTTTAATAGACTTTATATCTTAGAACAGTTTTAGATTTACAGAGAAGTTGAGCAGATAGTAGAGAGAGTTCATATGTTATACTCCTCCCCTACACAGTTTCCCTTATTATTAACATCTTACGTTATTATGATACATTTGTTATAATTAATGAACTGATATTGATATATTATTAACCAAAGCCTGTATTTTATTCAGATTTCCTTAGTTTTCTTACCTGATTTCCTTTTCTGTGCCATGATCTCATTACACGTTACATTTAGTTGTCTCCTTAGGCTCCCCTGACTATAACCGTTTCTCAGAAGTTTCTTGTTTTTGATGAATTTGTCAATTTTGAGAAGTACTGGTCAGGTATTTTGTAGGATTCCCTTCTATTGGAATTTGATGTTTCTCATGACTAGACTGGGTTATGGGTTTTGGGGAGGAAGATCACAAAAGTAAAGTGCCATTTTCATGACCTATCAAGGGCGCATACTATGTATCTGATTTCTGACTGTTGATGTTGACCTTGATCACCTGGCTGAAGTGGTGTTTGTCAGATTTTTCTACTGTTTCTACTTTTGCCCTACTCCACCCTTTCCACCTTTCCTTACTGTGCTCTTGGAAAGAAGTCACTTTGCACAGCCCATACTTAAGGAATGAGGGAGTTATGCTTCCCCTCCTTTAGGGCTGAGTATCTACATAGTATCTACATTTATTTGGAATTCTGCACAGGAAATTTGTGTATTTACTGCGTTTATGAACATATTGAACCATTTATTTATGCCAGGGACTCATAGATACTTGTTTTATACTTTGGGTTATAAGCCACTACTACTTTATTCAATTTTGTTGCTCAAATTGTTCCAGCTTTGGTCACTGGGAGTTCTTTCAGTTAGCTCCTGTGACACATGCCCACCAATGTGGTTTTTCTTTCTGGCACTACAAAATGTTTCAGGCTCATCTTGTACATTTCTTACCTCAGTCCTGGAATCAGACATTTCTTCAAGGAGCCCGTTTTTTTTTTTTTAATGGAGAATGATATTAGAAAGTAGGACCTGAGGGGCGCCTGGGTGGCTCAGTCGTTAAGCGGCTGCCTTCGGCTCAGGTCATCATCCCAGGGTCCTGGGATCGAGCCCCGCATCGGGCTCCCTGCTCCGCAGGAAGCCTGCTTCTCCCTCTCCCACTCCCCCTGCTTGTGTTCCCTCTGTCGCTGTGTCTCTCTTTGTCAAATAAATAAATGAAATCTTAAAAAAAAAAAAAAAAAGTAGGACCTGAGTGCTAGGTGTGCTCATTGCCTCTAGAGTGTTTGCTATCAGTATTTTAAAGCAAAAGCAAATCCCTGGCATCATGTCTAATTGCTAAAAAATATCTGTATGTGAAAAATAAGAGTATTTTCTTTTTTTAAATATTTTATTTATTTGACAGAACGCTTGCACAAGCACGGGGAGCAGCAGAGGGAGAGGGAGAAGCAGGCTCCCCACTGAGCAGGAAGCCCAATGTGGGGTTTGATCCCAGGACGCTGGGATCAGGGCCTGAGCCAAAGGCAGACACTTAACCCACTGAGCCACCCAGGTGCCACAGTAAGGGTATTTTCTTAAATAACCAAAATGTCAAAGTAAACTGTAGCTGCCACAATAAATTACCTCAAATTTAATGGCTTAAAATAAGAGACATTTTTTTCTTTCACAGTTCTGGAGGCCAGAAGTCTGAAATCAGGCTGTCTTAAGGACCTCCATGCCCTCGGAAGGCTCTATGGAAGAATCCACTTCTCGCCTCTTCTATCTTCTGGTGGTTTTAGGCATTCCTTGGCTTTTATCCACATCAGTCCAATCTCTGCCTCCTTGGTCACATTGCCTCCTCCTCTTTTTTTTTTTTTTGAGATTTTATTTATTTGAGAGAGAGAGAGAGAGCACAAGCTGGGGGAACAGCAGGCAGAGGGAGAGGGAGAAGCAGGCTCCCTGCTGAGCAGGGAGCCCGATGTGGGGCTCGATCCCAGGACCCCTGGATCATGACCTGAGCCGAAGGCAGACACTTAACCGACTGAGCCACCCTGGTGCCCCTTCCTCCTCTTTTCTGTGTCTTCTCTCTTGTCACATCTCCCTCGGCCTATGAAGGACACCTGTTATGGGATTTAGGATTCAGAAAATCCAGGAAAATTCCTTAATCCTCTCAAAATCCTTTTGCCATATATATAATACTTACAGGTTCCTGGAATTAGGATGTGGATATATTTTTTTGGAGGGGGCACCATTCAGTCAACTGCATAACAGAATTAATAATGGTTTCCTAACACCTGTTTTTGTTCTTAATGTCCCCAGTCCATATTCAGATTTCTCCATTGTCTCAGAAATATCTTTTACAGTTGGTTTGTTTGAATCAAGATCCAGACAAGGTCCACTCACTGCATTTGAGAGTCTCTTAAGTCTCTTACAATCTAGAACACCTCACTTTTTTTTAAAACTCTGAAATTGTTGAAGAAATGAGGTCATTCATCTGTACATTGACCCACATTCTGGATTCGCTGGATTGCTTTCTTGCAGTGTCATTATTTCTCTTTATTTCCTATAAACTGGAAGTTGGAGCCAAAAGCTTGATTAGATTCAGATTCAACTACTGACAAAAATACACTACTTCCTAAATATTGTATAGTTCAAATTGTATCACATTAGGAAACATAGTTTATAGCTGTCCTGCATTTCATGATCTAAGATTGGTTAAAATCTAGAGGTGATCCTTCCAGTGTAAAATTCCCCCAATCAATCCTCTAATGGTTTTAGCATCTGTCAATACTGTTGCTGAAGTCAATTATTCATTAAGCTTCCCTGCGCTGGTCCAGATTGTTTTCATTAGGTTAGCTTCACTTTTATTGCGCCCTTTATATCTGTAGCCTACTGTTTAGAAAAGACCTTTTCACCCTCCAGCTCTCTTCTGATTTTCTTTTTCTTTTTTAAAGATTTTATTTTTATTTGAGAGAGACAGAGAGAGCACTCGCCGCAGGATCAGGGGAGCGGCAGAGGGAGAAGGGGAAGCCGACTCCCTCCTGAGTAGAGAGCCTGATGTGGGTGGGGCTCTCTCTCAGGACCCCAAGATCATGACCCCAGCTGAAGGCAGACGCTTAACTGACTAAGCCACCCAGACACCCCTCTCCTTTGATTTTCAAATCCATTAGGTCTAGGGACATCTGGGACTAAGAACATCCAGGGCACAGTCTGCCTTGCCTAGGGAGATGATGAATTGAGTCAGTGTTTCCTAAAGTTCATACCTGAAGCCCATAAAGCAGGTGGTTGTAATAGGACTCTACTGAGTAGATTGGAATTAGGAGAAAGTGGGTTGGAGGGAAACAGCGGATCTGGCGGTGTCTGCTTTCCTGGGGTCAAATTCGAAAGACATCTGTTGAAAAGGACTACTTAGAAACTTTTTTAATAAAGATTTGATTTTAGAGGAGCGAATTAAGGCATGGACAAAGAAAGAGTCCATTCGGTGAGGTGGTATCAAGGCCCAGAGAAGGAGAGAATCCTGGAATCCCAGAACGTAGTCTTTCACGGTGGTGGTGGTAGTGGTGATGGTAGTGGTGGTGATGGTGGTGGGATGTGTGTGTGTGTTAATCTCAGGACTACATCTCCCAGAATTCCGCTCTCTGGGTCTCACGCGCTCTGAAGCGCCTGCGCATGCGCGAGACAGGTGACGGCCTGCCTTCCCAGGCCCCACAACCCCCGAGATTCCGCGCGCCTGCCTCCCGCTCGCCTGCTGAGATCGCCCCTTTCAGGCCCTCGGTCTGTCCGCTGGGGGCGCGCGCAGTGCCTGGCAGGCGGCCTCAGCGCCGGCAGCTGGGAGCGCGGGTCGCGTGGCGGTGCGTGGTTGCTAGGGGCGTCTCAGGCCGCCCGCTTGGCCAGCAGGCCGAGGGAGGAAGCAGCGCGGAGCCGGCGCCGAGCCGGGGCGAAGCTGGGTCTGCTAGGTGAGTGTGACGGTGAAGCCGGGGCAACGACCCTCCGCCCGCCGACTCTCCCGCCCCTCCCTCTGCCCGGGTCCTTTCGCGCGGCTCCCCAGCCCTCCGGCGGCTCCCACCCCTACCCCGCTTCCTGCCCGCCACCTCGCCATCTCCAGGGAGGCGAGGGGGCTGCGGCCTTCCACCGGGTCAGGTCTTCGCGCGTCCTCGGGACCCTTCTCCCCCTCCGCCACGCCCCGTGAACTTAGCCCTGCCTCTGGGTGCCTGAACCCTGCAGCATCCCCTCACCCTGGGCCTCCGTGCCTCCTCTTTCCCGCCGCGCTGCGGTTTAAATTCTCCTCGCCTGGGTGTGAGCCCGAGCTCCTCTCAATTCGTAGCTGAATTGAACATGAATACCCACTTTTTTCTTTCTCCATCTTCAGTAGCTGTAGGGAAATACTTTCCTAAACTGTAGAGTTTCAAACAGAATTTGAGATCTTGTAAATTTAACTCTTCATTTATGCACCGTTTATGTAATCATTCATTCAACAACTTTTTACAAACATCGGCATGTATTTAGTGAAGCCAGGGCACTATGGAAGGCGCTGGGGTGATAACAGTGGTGAACAAGGCAGGCATGTCTTCCCGGAGCTTATAGTCTAGGGGGAATTTTAATCAAGTAAACAAGTGTTTGCCATACTGTGTGGTGTGTGCTCTGATAAAACATTAGAAAGATAGTTAACCCAGACTTGCTTGTAAAAGTGTATTATCCCCATTCCCTGGTCTTCACATTCTAATTCTGGATCTAGGAAATGTTTTAATCATTCTTTATGGAGTCATCCTTGCTCTCTCAGATAGTTCAGCTCGTATCTTCCTCAACTTCATCACCTGTTGATTTAGCCAATCAGCAAGTAGCTGGGGGACTTTTTGGGACAGTGTTCTGTCCATCCTTCATTTCTTGCAGTAAATACTGGGACACGGAATGAGACCTACCCCCTTGACGCTGAGAAAGTTACCAGCTGCTTATTGGTTGGGCTGAATGGAACCTTGAAAAATTATCAAGTGCCTTCTGGGAATAAAGAAGTTGAGAGCACACTCCAGATACAAAGTAGCTTTAGAAAATACACAGCAAGGCCTAAAAAGAGAATTGGAAACAGTTTGACAGACCTGAGCTGGGTTTGGAGGTAGCCATCCAATGACAAATAGGAAGAGGAAAATTAATAGAGGTTAGATCACAAAGGGCCATAGCTGTTTTGTTAAAGAGAACAGTATCCTCAAGGTTTTCAAGCAGGGTGGTTGGGGCCCAGGACTTCCAAGGAATACACCTGCACATATAGCTTTAGAAGAATCAGTTTCCAGATCCTCAGCTTCCAAATGAACTCTTCTGAAACTGACCTTACAAGAAAAGGTGGGGGCAGCAGGATGTTATATCCCTCACACTTCCCAAATTATAATGTTGTCCCAAGTGTAAAAATGTCAGATTGTGGGGTGTCTGGGTGGTTCAGTCGGTTAAGCATCTGCCTTCAGCTCAGGTCATGATCCCAGGTCTGGCTCCTTGCTCAGTGGAGAGCCCACTTCTCCCTCTCCCTCGGTCTGCAGCTCCCCTGCTTGTGCTCTCTCTCTCTTTCTGTCAAATAGATAAATAAAATCTTAAAAAAAAAAAAAAAAAAGTCAGGTTGCCAAGTGTAGTATTAGGAAATACTGATTTCAGGAAGGCCTCCTTTGATGATTAAATTACTTTGAAAACTCAGAAGTCTTCCTGTCTTCCCCTAATACACATTGCTGTTAGGGTGAGGCTTGATTCTTATTGTGATATTCTGAATACAGATGAACTCAACAGTTAAATGTGGCTAGAATGTTTTTTGGGACCATGGGTTTTTCAAGCTATAGGATAAAACTTGCATAAAAACTTTTAAAGAGATTTCTTTTAATTTAGGTGTGCATTTTTCAATAAGATAGTTAAAAATTATTCTATCAAATCATGAAATGCTTATTTGAATTACAGTTAATCCTTAACTTAGTTCTTTTTATAAAATGTTTAGTAGATTCTACCACCTTTTTAACAAAAGAATAAGCATGTTTAAACTTGTGATGAAAATCTTAGAATTAAACTTTAATGTGCAAGGAATACATGATTTAAATTCTTTTGGGGATACATGAGTAAAACCATTTGAAGAGTGTGTTGCAGGAAAACCATGGAAAGATAATTAGCAGGAAGATAACATTAGATTTGTGTTTGAGGTTACTGTAGCATTAGAGTGTGGGTTGAATAGGGAGGATTTTAGACTGGAGGCAGGGAGCCAGTGAGAAAATTTGAGACCAGGCTAGAGATGCTGAGGGCTCTATGTTGGCTGCAGTGGGAATGGAGAGGGTTTAGAGAGACATTAAAGATGATAGAGTGGACAAGGCCTGGTGGCAAAATAGATATACAGAGAGTGGGACAAAGAACGATCTGGAATGATCCTAAGTTCCGACTTTAGTGACCAGGTGGGTGGTGATGCAGGAGAAACTATTAGGAGGAAGAGCAGCTTTGAGGAGAAAGATAAAGGGGTTCACTTTGGACATGACGAGTTGAGTTCCCTACAGCACATCCAGGTAGAGAGGCCCAGGAGGTCGTTCTGTAGGTCTGGAGTTCATGACAGAGGTCTGGGTGATGATAAAAAGTTGAGAATGGAGGAGGTGGTCGCAGTCATGGGATGGAAGAGATTGCCCTGGGAGAGTTTATTGAATATTGACTGTGTGCCAGGCAGAGTGAGAAGACTGAACTCCTAGGAACACCAACATTGAGAGAGTGGGCAGAGGAAAAGGGATGAAAGAGAATTTATAACCAAATACACAAATGAGTGTGTAAATGAAAAGTCAATTGCTAAACAGCTGTATCTGAATGAAGCCTTAACTTCAGGATCTGGTACTCATGATCTGGAGTTGAGTTTAGCTTCCTCACAAGATTCCTTTGTGACCTTGAATTGTCTGATTATAGGCTCCCTGGATTCCAGCATGGCATCAGATGCTTTGATCTGTCAGTGAAATGCAGAGAAAAATTTTCTTAAGTGCCCTGAACTTCTTACCCTTTCCTCTGGCAGAACTGGAAAACCAGACTGGGTATTTGGGAATAAATATGGAGAGTGCTAATTTCTCTTAGGCCCTGAAATACAGAGAAATTTGTCTTTAGGAGCCCTCATGGATATTCTGGACAGGCAATGGTATTTTAGACCAGAGGTGCTCAGACTTACTGCTTTTAGGACTCTTTTTTTGTTGTTTTTTTTAAATATTTTATTTATTTATTTGACAGAGAGAGACACAGTGAGAGAGGGAACACAAGCTGGGAGAGTGGGAGAGGGAGAAGCAGGCTCCCGGCCGAGCAGGGAGCCCGATGTGGGGCTCGATCCCAGGACCCTGAGATCATGACCTGAGCCGAAGGCAGACGCTTAACAACTGAGCCACCCAGGCGCCCCTTAGGACTCTTTTAAGCACTTCAGAACCTCTTCCGGATCGTCAATATATTTTTTTAATGTGGGATATATAATCTGGATATTTACCATATTAGAAATTGAAATATTTATTTATTTCTTCATTTTTTTTACTATGTTCAGTTAGCCGCTGTATGGTACATCATTAGTTTTTGATGTAGTGTTCAATGATTCATTAGTTGCGTATAACACCCAGTGCTCATCATAACACGTGCCCTCCTTAGTACCCATCCCCTGGCTACCCCATCCCCCCACCCTATTAATTCATTTAGAAGTAATAAATACATTACAAGTTAACATAGGTAGAATTTTTATTTTATTTTAATTTTTTAAAAGATTTTATTTATTTGAACGAGAGCTTGAGAGCAGGGGGGAGGAGCAGAGGGAGAGGGACAAGCAGACTCTATGTTGAGTGTGGAGCCTAACACAGGGCTCGATCTCATGACCCGGAGATCATGACCTGAACCGAAATCATGAGTCAGACACCCAACTGACTGAGCCACCCAGGTGCCCCATAAGCAGAAGTTTTTAAATGAAAAATGATACTATTTCAAAAAGATTAGTGAGAACAGTAGATTTGTTTTTGCAAATCTCTTTAATGTCTGGCTTAATAGAAGATAGCTGGATTTTCATATCTCTTTCTGTGTTCAGTCAGTTGTGATGTGTTGTTTTGGTTGAATTATTAAGAAAATCCAGCTCGTGGCGCCTGGGTGGCTCAGTCGGTTAAGCGTCTGCCTTCAGCTCAGGTCATGATCCCAGGGTCCTGGGGTTGAGCCCTACCTGGGGCTCCCTGAACCTGCTTCTCCCTTTCCTTCTGCCCCTCCCCGCCACTTGTGCTCTCACTGTCTGTCTCTCTCTTTCAAGTGAGTAAATGAAATCTCTAATAATAAAAAAAAAAGAAAAGAAAAGAAAATCCAGCCTCACAGACATTTAGTTGGTAGTTGTGGGTATTCTTTGGTATTACACAAAAATTAACAAGGGATGGTTTTATGAAGATTATTGCAATGTGGAATCTGAAATTAACTTTTCATACTTTGTTACATTAAAATCCATTGGTCTGTGTCTCATTTTGACTGGGTCTTTTTTTTCTTTCTCTTCCTGTTTGTTTTTGACGGGGCCTTTTACCCAGACATGATTCTTTAACATTGTGATAGGTATCTGGAAAACAGCTCTTCCAAATGTTGCCACATTTTATTAACAATATCCAAAAAAAAAAAAAATCATTCATATTATCACCACACTTTCATCAGAAAAATCCTTAACTTTTGGGAAGCTGTCAAGTTTATGGTGGCAGATACAGTTTTGTCAGAATTCTAATTTTTCTCTTGGAAGCTGAAATTTTATCATTGGCAACAAATACTGTCAGTTGTTTTTCTTGAATTGACAGACTCACTTTGTTTTGTTTTTTAGAAAATGTTTGCCAGATGCCAAAGTCTGAATAACCCATCACTTTCGTGTCATTTATTCTTTCAAGTGAACATGGTGTTCCACAGAAAAATTTTGGAAATTCAAACACACAGTGCTTTCCTTAGAGATGGCCATCACCTTGTGTTCACCACAGAAGTGTTTTACACGCACTACTTGTTTGGTCACACAGAGCATTAAAAAGATGCACTCCAGAATTGAGATGTAAGATAATTTTTATTGTGTCACCAAGGATGTTCTTGGGTAAACCTGGCATTCTTTGACTGTGTGGTGAGGAAGTGCGTGGTGGTCAAGGATGCAACTCAGTGTGCCATTGTCTCAGTTCTTGCTCAGGCATCAACAGTCTGACCTGCCATTGCTTTTCTACCATCATGGAGAGACCAGCACAATTAAAAAAGCAGATCACATCTTAGTTTTGTTAGGAAGCTTGTTTCCCCAGCAGAACTTGTGTACTGTACCCTGAGGACCACTGTCCCCTCTCAGGAGGAGGAAGGAGGTGCCTTTCTGAAGGTGATAAAAGCCAACGCTCTAGGAGAGCTAGTCACCTAATTATGTTAAGCCTTCAACAGTTGTCACTTTTCAGTAATTTGTAGATTGGCCCCCCTCAGTTCTAGGTGCCGTAAGCTATATTGTTCTCTCAGCTTGGCCACCTCCTTTTGCATTGCTGAACTGTGTTCTACAAAAGCCATCTATCTTAACTTGTGGTACTGACCCTCCCGTCTCATAGGGCTGGGGTATTGACCTTCCTTTCTCAATAGGCCTTCAAGAAGTTCATTGCCCCTCCAACTTTTTTTAGGGAGACATAGCTAGGGATTTATCTCATAAGAGAAAATGAAGATGATTCCTACGATCCTCCCCGTTCTCTTTGGTTCCAGGTAAGTCAGTTACGTCTTCTAAAATAACTACTGAGCAATTAATCTCATTAGAGATCCTTCGAATTGTAGACTCTGAACGATTTCTGATGTCCTGAGTTCCCCTGGTGACCGAGGGAAGCACCTAGGTGGAGGAGGGAAAGGAAACTGCCGGTCCCAAGAGCCACACACACACTCCTTTAATACAGAAGAGTGATTTAATCAGTGGGCAATGAATAACTGCTTTCTGTAGAAATAGATACCTTTTCCAGGTTGGTCTGGACCTGGCCTCTAGAGACTTGGTGGTTTGAAACAACAACCACAGATTTTTCTAGCATAGGCTGCTCTTCATTCACTCTCGACTAAGGAGGAAACTTGAGGCAAAATTACGTCTCAAAGAGTGGAAGGCGGAATGAGATAGGCAGATTCCGAGTGCTGGATAAAGATGACAAAGCAGGTTGGTGTGATTCCTGAGGCTGCTTGCAGAGGCTGTAGGTGGGGACGGCCGTCAGGCTTCTACTGCAAGAGTCCTGCACTTGGTCAGGTGGGTGCTCGGAGGGCTAGGGATTGGGCTGAGCCAGGCATGTAAATAGAAAGGAAGGGATGTTTGAGGCCATTTTATCTTTAGACTGCTCTGCGGTTCTTTATCCTCCTTTCTTATCCTTTAGTCAGTTTTTTTTTTTTTTTTGGTTTTATTTTTAACAGCTTTGTGGAGGTATAACTGATATGGGACATATCCATCACCCCAAGTCAGTTGTTTTTGAAACTTTGTTCTAGGGACCGAGTGCCCCACGAAGTTGTTTGGGGAGGAGACATGGCCACCACGGCTGAGGAGGAGGACAAACTAGGGCAGTGATCTTCCACCAGATTAGCTTTGCACCTGTCTGTTATAGGGGCACAGGGATTCCCTAGGAAAACCATCTGTGCAGCTTAGGAGGCATATCCATGTGAAAAGAGAACAGTGGTGAGAGTAGCCTTTGTAAAGTATCGAGTTAGAGGGATAGATATGCAAGAGATATTCATGGAGAGAGTGGGGCTTGAGCTGTGCCTGGAAAAGGTAAATAAAATATAAGGATTCAGGGCGCCTGGGTGGCTCAGTTGGTTAAGCGACTGCCTTCGGCTCAGGTCATGATCCTGGAGTCCCGGGATCGAGTCCCGCATCGGGCTCCCTGCTCGGCGGGGAGTCTGCTTCTCCCTCTGACCCTCCTCCCTCTCATGCTCTCTGTCTCTCATTCTCTCTCTCAAAATAAAAAAAATAAAAAAAAAAAAAATCTTAAAAAAAAAAAATATAAGGATTCAGAAGGAAGAGGCTTAGTGGAGTAAAGGCCTGCAGACAGGTGTGAAAGGTTTATTCTGGGAGTTTAGTGTTAAGATGAGCACAGTTCATAGGGCAGAGTTCAAGGTGGAAGGAGATGGAAATAAGCCTTTCAACCCGAACTAAGAAACCTGGATTTTATTTGCTGACTCATGTGAGAATCATCTGGAATGTCTGTTAAAAATGCAGATTCCGGACCCTACCCCCCTGACCCACTGAATCCACTTTGAAGATGGGGCTTGGGAATCTGCATCCCATGTGTGTTCTGTTTTGGTTTTTTTTATTATTATTTTTTATTTCGAGTAGGCTCCACAACCAACATGGGGCTTGAACTCACAACCCTGAGATCAAGAGTTGCACATTCTACTGACTGAGCCAGCCAGGCGCCCTGCACCCCATGTTATTCTGATGTAGGTGATTGGTGGGCTACTGTGATATTTAGTGAGGACTCCTAGGAAATTTTTGAAAGGGGAGTAACCTGATAAAGTAAAATCAAGCAAAGTTAATCTGGAGGCTGCCTGCAGGGTGGACTTTGGAAGGGGGGACCCTGGAAACACAGACCTCAGTCTGGATGTTATTGCAATGGTCCGGCTCTGCGGAGGGAGTGGGGGAATAAATTGAGGAGGCATGCTAGCAAGGAAGAATCTCTCTTAAGTTTTACAACTGGCATGGCTTTGGAGAATAAGGGAAGGGAAGAAGTCACAATTGGCTTACGCGTTCCTCTCAGGTGACTGAGAGAAAGAAGGTTTCACTGAAAGAAACTGAAGGTCAAGAGTGCAGAGCTGGTGTGACAAGCTTGAAGTGGTTGGATATGCACGTGGAAAAGGTGACACAGAGGGTTGGTAACGAGGACATGAAGCTGGAGAGAGGTCAGATCTGAAGAGTGGAGCTTCTGCAGATAATGGTTGAAATAGCGAGAGCAGATTGGTTGGACATGGGAGGGAAGATAAAACAGGAGCCATGGAGGACTTTGGAGGGGGACTCTTGGGGAGGAGAAGGCACCCCCGAAGGAGCTGGGTTTGGCTGTGGCCAAGTTCCTTTCACTGAGTGAAGAAGTGACAAGGAGATGGTGGTAGGAGAGGAGCACCTGTTTAATCTGAAGAGGGCCTGCTGTGGCTATGCTGGGTTTCACTGTTGTAGATGCATGTATGTATTCAGCAAATATTTAATGGGCCCTGATTACATTTCCAGGGCTGGGCACAGACTGTGTAAACAAGGCCCCAGTTCTCAAAGAGTTTTCATTCTGGAAGAGAAGATAGACACATAACAAAGGAATGCATAAATAATTGAAGTTTCTATTTTAAAAATAATGAACAGGGTTTTTGACTAGGTCATTCATTTATATAGCCAGAAGTAAAAATGATAGAAAAGGTATACACAGGTCTCATACCCCATAGTCACCTTTATAAAAAATCAGTTCCTATTTATTCTTCCACTGTTTCTTTAGGCAGTTATAAGGAAATATTAACATACAGTAATTTCAGCTAGTGGAAGAATGAAACAGATTAGAATAAGGTAATGTGATAGGGAATGATCAGGGGTGGTGCAGTATTAGTGTGGACAGGCTCTTTGGGGTGGTGATGTTTGCTGAGTGCTGAGTGAGGGAACTGAGCTGGCCATTCAGAGATCTGAGTGTTTCAGAGGGCACAACAAAGCCCCTGGGAACACAGGTGGGAACACGCCTGCTGAGGAGGAAGAGTGACTTGCAGAAGGTCAGAGAGATAGGAGTCAGATCATGTGGCCTTGGAGCCACCAGATAGCTTTAAGCTACATTTTAAAAAGAGCACCTCGACCACAGTCTGGAGAATTGATTATAAAGAAGGAGGGGGAAACCAGCAGGTGAGAGGTGATAGTGGTGTGGACTAAGGGAATAATGGTGGAAACAGAGAATAGATGGCTCCAGACATATATTTGAAGCTGGAAAGACTTGTTGATGGATTGAGTGAGTAGGAGTGAAGATCTGAGGTCGGGGTGAAATCATTACCCAGGGCATGTTGGGAGTTTTGGTGTTGCATGGACACCTGTCCCAGGGACTTAGCCCCTTCTGCCTCTGTGTGTGTGTGTGTGTGTGTGTACACAATTTTTTTTTCTAAAGTCTTTTTGTGCAGTTGCAGCTTATTTACTGCTCCTGACTCTAATTGGCTCTGAAAGTGAATCAATTAAGTGAGGGATATGATTGATGCATTCTTATCTCAGCCTTGCTCCCATTCTCCTTAGCATGACTTTATTAAAATCTGACATTCTCATCTAATTTCAAGGAGATTAAGAGAAAGCATGTTCCCTTCTTCAATAGCAGGGCTCATAGAAAACCTTGAGTTTCCCATTTTGTCTCTGTGATCCCTTGAGTCTAGCCAGTCCTTATCTCAGCCTCTAGGTTTCTGTTTCCCAGATGGTGCTGGCAGTAACTGCTTTCTAGGTTGAAGTCAAGACAAAGACTTGTGTTTTGTTAGGCAGTGAGATTTTCACGTAGAATCAGGTTTAAATGGCATTTCTCCCCTAAAAATTGGAGACATCCCCCGACATTGCGTGTTGATGGGCCCCAGAGAAAGTGCTCTTGGACATCATCTGCCAGGCTCTGGTGTTTGCCTTCCTCCTCGAACTCCCCTTAAACCAGAGTTTGCAAATTCACTGGCAGATTAGAGCAGAGTAAGCTGGGCGGCTAGTTCATATTAAGGTGGCTACACTGAGAAGAATTATGTACTGGGGAAGGCGTGTGACTTCAGTTCTTGTACCTTAGTGATGACAGGCGGGTCCCCAGTCAAGCCTGCTTTTAGGTATGGAGCAAGGAGTGAGTCTTACTTCATTGGCTGGAATCATTCCCTGGTAAAATCCATTCCTGCCAGTCTTTTTTCAAAGAATTGAAGGTGATTGTGCGCTGCCTGCCTCCTGGTCTGAGAAAAACCAAGCTTCCCTTTAAAAATAGTAATAACCTTTTTTTAAAAAAAAACTTTTTCATTTTGAAATGATTTCAGACTTGCAAAAAAACTGCAAAAATAGTACAAAGAATTCCTATTTCCATTTTACCCACACTTATCAAATGTTAATATTTTACCACACTTGCTTTAGTGTTCATATGTGAACAGTGAATTGTTTTTTGAAATGTTTGCCAAGGTGCACCTGGGTGGCTCTGCCGGTTAAGCGTCTGCCTTCGGCTCAGGTCATGATCCCAGGGTCCTGGGATTGAGCCCCGCATCAGGCTCCCTGCTCAGCGGGGAGCCTGCTTCTCCCTCTCCCTCTGCCGTTCCCCCTGCTTGTGTGCTCTCTCTCTGTCAAATAAATAAATAAAATTAAAAAAAAAAAAAGAAATGTTTGCCAATAAATTGCATGAAACCCCTTTACATCTGAATATTTCCTAAAAACTTTTTAATATTTCCTAAAACAAAGATATTGTCTTAAACTGACACAGTATGTTGATCAAAATCAGGAAATTAACGTTTATAATACCATATACTATAATGTTATATCTACCTTATTCAGATGTTGTCAATTGTCTTGTCACTGTCCTTTGTTTTAGGAGCACACATTGCATTTGGTTGTCTTGTCTTTTGTCTCCTGTAAGTGGAATAGTTCCTCAGCCTTTGTCTTTCATGAGCTTGACACAGTTGAAGAGTACAGACCAGTTATTCTGTAGAATGACCTTCAATTTGGTCTTGTCTGATATTTCCCTTTGAATTCAGGTAGTGCATTTAGGTCAGGAAATCACAGATGCGGTGATGTGTGCGTAATGCCAATTTGTGCTCTTACTGATGATAGGAACTTTGATCACTTGATTATGGTCGTGTCTGCCTGGTTTCTCCACTGTTTGTTTTTCTTCTTTCAAGATGTATTTATTTATTTGAGAGAGAGAGTGCACATGGCAGGGAGTGGGGAGAGGGAGAGAGAAACTCTAAGCAGACGCTACACTGAGCTTGGAGCTGATGTGGGGCTTGATCTCACGACCCTGAGATCACGATCTGAAGCAAAACCAAGAGTCGGAGGCTCAACCGACTGCGCCACCCAGGTACCCCAAGTTATTTTTTTTTCTTTCATAATTAATAAATATCTTGTGGAGAAATGTTTTGAGACAATATAATTATTCCATTTCCCAGTAATCTCTCACTCACCAATTTTAGGATCCACTGATGAGTTTTGCCTGAAGCAGTTATTACCATGGTGGTTGCCAGTGGTAAGTTTCTATTCTTATCAGTTGGAATTCTGTTGTAAGGGGCGTTGTTCCTTCTCCCCAATTTATTCATTCATTCTTTTATTTATTTATATCACTGTGCATTCATGGATTCTTGTTTATGTAGTCTGATACTCATTTATTTTGCTGCTCAGGTTGTCCCAGATTTGGTTAGAGGGAACCTCTTTAAGCTGGCTCCTCTGTCCTTTTTTTTCCCTTCCACCTCTAACGGCTTTATTGAGGTATAATTTACATACCATACAATTGATTCATTCACTATAAAGTAGAGGTTGATCACTTGTAGTAAGTTTGTACATTTGTGCAACGATCGCCACCATCTGGTTTTATTTTTTTAAAGATTTTACTTATTTATTTGAGAGAGAGAGAGCGAGAGCACACAGAGGGAGAGTGACAGGGAGAGGCAGACTCCCTGCCGAGCAGAGAGCCCAATGCAGGGGCTCCAACCCAAGACCCTGAGACCTGAGCCGAAGGCAGACACTTAACCGACTGAGCCACCCAGGTGCCCCCACCATCTGGTTTTAGGACACTTTCATCACCCCATAAAGTTCCCTCATTCCCAGTTATAGTCATTCCTTGCTCCTACCCTCAGCCTCAGGCAACCACTGATTTACTTTCTATCTCTATAATTTTGTCTTTTTTAGAAATTTTATAAAAATGGAGTCCTACAATATATAGTCTTTTGTGTCTGGCTTCTTTTTCTTAGCAGAATGTTTCTGAGGTTAATCCAGGTTGTTGCCTTTTATTGCTGAGTAGCATTCCATTTTGTTTATTACTATACCAGTTGATGGACATTTGGATTATTTCTAGTTTTTGCCTATCAAGAAAAATGCTGCTATGAATGTTTGTGTGTAAGTGTTTGGACATAATGCTTTAATTTCTCTTTGGTAGATACTTGGGAGTGGAATTGGTGGGTCATTATATATTACAGTTTTTTGAAACTGACAATCTGTTTTTCAGAGTGGCTGTATCATTGTATATTCCCATCAGCAATGTAGGAAAGTTCTAATTTCTCCATATTCTGGTCAACACTATTATCAATCCATTTGATTATAGCCATTCTAGTGGGTGTGTAGTAGTATCTTACTGTGGTTTTAATTGTCATTTTCCTAATGAATAAAGATATTGATCATCTTTTCATGTGCTTATTAGTCACTTATACATCTTCTTTAGTGAAATGCTTATTCAGATATTTTGCCTATCTTTAAAATTGCCTATTTAAAAAAAAAATTAATTGGGTTGGTTTTCATCTTCTTGAGTTCTGAGAGTTCTTAGCATATTCTGGATACAAGTCCTTTATAATTGCAAATATTTTCTCCCAGTTTGTAAATTTTTCTTTTCATTCTCTCAATAGTGTTTTTCTAAATTCTTCATTGATATAATCTAGTTAACAGCTGGACTGTTATATTTTCTCTTAAAATTTTTCAATTGCCCAAAGTCATAAACATTTTCTCCTGTGTTTTCTGCCAGAAGTTTTATAGTTTTAGTTCTTACATTTAGGTCTCTGATCCAGTTTGAGTTAATTTATGGTGTAAGGTAAGAGTCTGAGTTCATTTTTTTGTACATGGATATCTGCTTCTTCCAACATCATTTGTTAAAGGTTATCCTTTTCCTCATTAAGTTGCAGAGGCAACTTTATTGAGAATTGACCATAAATATAAGGATTTATTTCTAGACTCTATTTGGTTCCATTGATCTATATGTCTGTTCTTATGCCAATACCACATTATCTTGATTACTGTAACTTTATACTAAATTTTGAAATCAGGTAGTATAAATTCAATTTTGTTCTTTTTTTTCAAAATTGTTTTTGGCTGTTCTAGGTCTTTTCCATTAACATATAAATTTTATGATCAGCTTGTCAATTTCTCCAGAAAAGCCTGCTGAGATTTTGATAGGAATTGCGTTTACTCCATAGATCAGTTTGGGAAGAATTGCCATCTTAACAATATTGAGTCTTCCAATTCATGAACATGTTATATCCCTCCATTTATTTAACTTTTTAATTTCTCTTGGGAGTGTTTTGTAGTTTTCAGTGTACTTCTTTTATTTGATTTTTTACTTGTTAGTATATAGAAATAAATTAGTTTTTGTATATTGATCTTGTATCCTATAATCTTACTAAACTTGCTTACTTTAATAGGTTTTTTGTAGATTTCTTAGGATTTTTCTATGTACCAGATGATGTCTCCGGCAAGTAAGTATAGTTTCACTTCTTCCTTTATAATCTGCATGCATTTAATTTCTTTTTCTTGCCTTATTGCACTGGCTAGAATTTCCGGTGCAATGTTCAACAGAAATGAGGAGAGTAGACATCCTTGCCTTGTTCTCAGTCTTAGAGGGAAAACGTCTAGGTTTAACTGTTAGCTGTGATGTGAGCTATTTCTGTGATCTTATGATACGTCTCTATCACAATTTGAGAATTTCCTTAGTTTTTGCAGCATAAGAGACACTTGGGCTCATCTGATGCTTTCCATGCCCCAACTGTTCTCCAAGGAGCTCTAGTTCCTTGGTTTCTTTTATTGACAAATGGTACGTAGTGATCAGGGTCTAGGCACTAGGTGAGTAACAATCACTTTTTAACTCTTCTCCCAATGTTTTCAGAAATCCCAACCATCTAGTTATATAAAAAATGTAAGAGCCGGAAGCAAGGGTTTTCTCTGGGTATATCCCAAAGCACTTTTCAATTGTTTTTTTAGTGCCAACTCAGACCTGCCACTGAAGAACCCAGTTACTGGTAATATAATAAATTTCACAGATGTTTCCAGATGACAAGACTACTATGTCTTTTTATAAAAGAACATTATTTGTACTAGCTGAAATTTTGCAGTGGAATACTCTTTGCCTTCGCCAAGTGTGTCCCCCTCCCCACCCCTCTTCATGGAAGCTTGAGAAGAGGGCTGAGTGGAGAGAGATCATTTGGTGCTAGTCATAATGAGCCTGATAACTGCCATCCCTTGAATGTTTAGTGTGGACCATGCACTGTGGTTTATGTGAATTTTCCCAAGAACCCGTTCCTCAGCTGCTCTGCCCTAAACTAACCTTTCTTTTCAGCTGGGCATTTTCCTGTTTGGACCTTGATTGAGGAACTTAACCAGAAACAGGCTTGTTTGCTTCTAAACTTGAACTCTGCAGGCAATAGAATAGTGTTTGTATCCCCTGTTCACCCCTTAAGTCCTCCTATTCCCCAGGGATAATGTGTAGGAGCAATAAAGATATAAGATTAATAGCTCTGTGAAATGTGTTAGATTGTTCAAAATACTTTTTTCCAGATGAGGTCAGTGTGTTGGCTCCTTAAAGTAAGTTCCTCACAAGCTGTCGATTGGAGGGTCAACTGATGGTGGATCCTTTAGGCTTAGTCAGAGAGAGTAAGTATGAATGCCTTTGCTTATTTTTAAATAGTGGATATATGTGGCTAAAAAAGTGTATGTAAATTGAATGAAAGTAATGGGATTTGTGAATCCTTTAATTTATATAATCACCAATTACTCTAAGTTTAGGTTTGCTTCAGTTGGGTGTTTTTATTCTTTTATTTTTATTTTTTATGTTTTTAAAAGATTTTATTTATTTATTTGACAGAGAGCATGCAAGCACAAGTAGGCAGAGAGGCAGGCAGAGGGAGAGAGAGAAGTAGACTCCTTGCTGAGCAGGGAGCCCGATGCGGGACTCGATCCCAGGACCCCGGGATCATAACCTGAGCTGAAGGCAGACACTTAACGACTGAGCCACCCAGAGGCCGCTTAGTTGGCACTTTCTAAGACAAGGCTTCCATTAGTAGCCTCTGTGAGGCCTCCTACATATATAAATGCCTTTCCTTCTTGTTCTCTTGCCTTTGATGTCTCATCCTAAAATATTTCCTGGGAGATGGGCAGCCCGTCTCTGAGATTCTATAGGCACACACACAGACACACCAAGTTTGTGTCATCTCAGTGCACTTAGACATTTGAGGGAGATGGGGAGAAGGATCTCCCAGACATTGTGTCAGGAGCCCAGGGTATACCACAGGGGAGAGGTTTTATGACCTCAGGGAAAAACGACCTTCTGGGTGTAAGCTATCTGTGGGGTCTGGCTGCCAGACCTTATTTGGCAATCTAGACTTTGACTTTATGGCCAGAAACCACTACTCTCAGTGTACTGTATTTTGCAACTATTTTCTCATTTCCTCTACTTAACATTTTAGACCACCTAGGCCTTTTTAAAGTTTGTCACTCCTCATTCCTGTAGGGAGATGGGGTCATTCCGTGGCACTTGAGTGGTAGTGCTATTAAGGGCCACATCTGGGAAAAGGTGGCCTGTGGCAGCAGTCAGAGGTTCCTGGGACCCAGGTTGCCTGAATTTTCTAGCTAGGTCCCTGCTTCCCCTTCACATGGAGTTGTGATTTCATCAAGAATCTCTGTAAGGCGAAGGAAGAAGGTTGCTTTTAGTGACCATTTCCTCCTCTAAACCAGACACTACTTCTGAGGCAGAAACTGTGGTACCAGGGCAGAACGTTTGTATGTGGTACTGCTATGAGTGCTACTGTTTACTTCATGTTCTCGAATCTGCTCTGTGTAGATTATCTGACGTGACAGACTTGTTTTGCTCGGTAGTTCCTGACAGTCATATTAGCCAACCCTGGCTGTCTTTTACTAGCAATTGAGCTCTTTCCCAGAAAGAGACTTTTACAGAACCGTCTCATCATCTGCTTGGCCCCTGTGTCCAGATAATGCTTCCTTAGGGAGATAGGTGGCTCTATTCTAAGCTGCCGTCCTACACATCATGGGGACTATGGAGGGAACAAGGAGTGGGGAATAGCCATTGCAAAGACATACGAGATCTGGAATCCTGTTAGTCAGAGAGAGGAGAATCCACTTGACTCTGGTGCTTGCCCAGCTGGCCCGCTTCACACTCTGCCTGGGAGCCGGCCACCCGCAGCCTCTGAAGAGGGTGGGAGTGTATTCTTTGCTTTCCTCTTCCTCATTTGTATTAGAAGTCAAGCTAGCCAGATGCCAGGCCACTCACATTCAGTATTCCTGGCCTGGATTCATGTGATGTAATGCAGAGAGGCAGACACTGCATGGTGGGAGGGTTCTTTTCACCCAGCCCCGGGGTAGTGTGCAGTGGGCATCCATGGCTACGGGGGAAAGTGAGATTGGCCGTGGTGCTGATGAGAACGCATGCTCTTACAAGCTGCAACCCCGACGGGGCTCAGTATAAACTGGGAGAGTGTTTCCAACCTGGGTTTTGTCTTGTCCCTGAAGCTTTAGGATAACTGAGGGGACAGGGACGAGGCGTGTGTTTCATTCCTATTTAAGAGGCATTTGGAGTCAGACAAACTCGAGTTTTAATCTTGGCACCACTCATTATTAATTATACAAGAGTTACTTAGCTTTTCTGATTCTCGGATTCATCGTCAGTAAATTGAGCGTAAGGTTTTTGTGAGGATTCAATAAGACCGCAGAGGCGAAGTGCCTAGCACGGTACCTGGCATTTGTTAGGTGCCCAAATTAGTATTCACCACTGCTAGTGTGTTTCCCCTTCACTCACTGAACTTTTGCAGTTTATTCATCCCACGGAATATTGAGCACTTACTGTGTTCCAGATGCTGCTGGGGACATGAGCTAGCAGAAAACCAGCATGTGGCTCCTGGTCAGATGAGTGGTGCATTATTACAGTTCAGTGTGGTAGAAGCGGTGATGGTGGCCTGCACGCGGATGAGGCATCCTGTTCAAAGAGGAGAGTCCGGGAAGGCTACCTGGAGAAGGGGGTGTTCAAGCTGATGACTTTTAAGTCTGGTGAAAGAGAAGGAGAGGACTCCAGGGAGGAGCACTTGTAAAGGCATGAAGGTCGGAGATAGCGGGATGCACGTGAG
>NC_138371.1:16779578-16929521 GCF_054177405.1 Leptonychotes weddellii | reverse complement strand
AGTTCAGTGTGGTAGAAGCGGTGATGGTGGCCTGCACGCGGATGAGGCATCCTGTTCAAAGAGGAGAGTCCGGGAAGGCTACCTGGAGAAGGGGGTGTTCAAGCTGATGACTTTTAAGTCTGGTGAAAGAGAAGGAGAGGACTCCAGGGAGGAGCACTTGTAAAGGCATGAAGGTCGGAGATAGCGGGATGCACGTGAGAAAGCACGAGTGGGGTATTTTTCAGGCCGCCCAGGGCAGTTTCATTTCTTTGGCTCTTTTCTCCCATCCCTTTGGTGTGTCTGTTGGGTTGCATGGGGAGGGCAAGACATGGATTCCTGAAACAGAACGACGTGAGTTGGGATTGTGAATCTGTTGGGTGTACACAACACACACATGTGGTCTGGTAAAGTCCCTGGCGGGCTTTGACTCTTCCCTTGTGTCTGCTTCTCTACCATAAATGCACGGAGTGTAATCAGCCCCTGCACAGGATTTCCGTGGTTTGGACTTGGTGGAGGTCCATTTTCTGTCTCTTTAATTTAAGGTTTCTGGCATCAAAATCTAGTTTTAGAACTTAGGCTGTTTTTAGCCCACTGTCATGTTGAATACTGGCAGCCATGAGTTGTGGTTTTTGTACCCTGTCCTTGAGAAAGAATCCACATAGGTCAGCTTTGCAGGAAAAGAAGGTGACGTCATGTGGCTTCTGCAGGCTTTCTGTTGGTAGACAACACCAATAGTTCCTATAGATGTAGACAGGAATCATGGATCTTCCTTGGCCATTAGTCTCTTATCAGAATATGAGGTCCTCTCCCCATTGAAGTTTGTGGGGTTTTTTTGTTTGTTTGTTTTGGGTTTTTTTTTTAAGATTTTATTTGAGAGAGAGAGTGCACGCGTGCTCGCGCACAAGTGGGGGAGGGGCAGAGGGCGAGGGAGAAGCAGGCTCCCTGCCGAGCAGGGATCCCCAATGCGGGCTCCATCCCAGGACCCTGGGATCATGACCTGAGCCGAAGGCAGCCACTTAACCAACTGAGCCACCCAGGTGCCCCGAAGTTTGTGTTTTAAAAGTAATTTGAACAAAAAAATTCTCTGCTAATTCTTTCCCTGTAGCCACTACAAAAACACTTCCTTGGTATGGATGCCAGGATTCCATTCAGAATTATCCCAGTTGAGTGACTTCTTATAGAAGGGTCTTGTTTTTCCACCCCTCTGGATGCTGTCATTTGTGAAAACTGGAGATTATTTTGTGACTTTGATTTAGAAAGTAAGTGACCATGCTTAACAGACTTTGGAACTCAGAATTACTGGCTGGTTTTGCCTTAGAGGAGACATCGAATGAGGGAACGTCTGAGACAGGCCCTCCCACCTGAGGTCAGCCCAAACTGATGCCTGGGGCTTGGGGTGAAGCAAGCTCTCCTCCTTCTTCCCCTGTATTCTACTCCCTGAACTCTTCCTGTCCCACCATGGCTGCTGGAAATAAGGTCACTTTAAGTAAAAATAATGTTGGTGTCCAGTTCTGTTTTGTTTCTTCTTTTTCCCATCAACACGTGTGATGGGATTTAAGTCTATTATAGCTGGCGACACGCTTGGAGAGGTGAAGTCAGTGTCTCAGCTTCCGAGTGAACTCCAGAGGTCAGCAGGGGAAGTCTCTGCTTCTGTCTCAGCTTGTCACACCTAGCCATGAAAAGCAGACCACACCAGGGGCCTCTGAGAGTTGGTCAGGGATGAGTAGATGTAAAATAGGTTTCTCAAGTAACCCCTGACCTTTCAGAATTGGTTGGTGAGGAGGAAGATATTGGCTGGTTTCTCTGCCACCCCCGGACTTGCCTTATTAGGAGAGAGAAGGAAGTCGCTCAGTGAAGTCACGGATGGTGAGACAGAGAGATGCATTTTTCTTTGGAGAGAGAGCAAAGAGCTCTGAGGGAGTGGGAACCTGTGAGTGGACTCCTTGGTGGCCCAGTCCCTGATGAAGCTGGCTCTGATTGCGTGAGGGCAGCCGGAAGACTGCTGAAAACACTGGAGGAGTCTAATGTTCTTCTCTGGGGCTCCTAAGTGACAGCCATGGCTGGTTGCCCTGGGGGGGGACAGAGGTGGGGCTCCGTTGCTTCACCGAGGACCGCCGTAGCATGCGGTCTGTCCTCCCGGGACAGTAACATTCCCAACGGCTTCTCTTCCCTCCAGGCTGACGGACTTCGAGAATGCAGCTGCCGCGGCTACCGGAGGTGCGTGGCACCTGTTCCGAGTTGGGCCACGAGGCCACGCGGCCATGATGGGGGCCCCTCATGGCCTCCGCAGGAACAGAGCACTACAGTATTGGCCTCCGCCAGGGAACCAGCTTCAAGCAGAGCGGCCCCTCCGGCTCGGTGCCCGCGCGGCCGCCGGAGAAGCCCTCTGAGGGCAGAGGCTGCGCGCAGGCCCATCAGCAGGTGAAGCCAATCTGGAAGCTGGAGCGGAAGCACGTGGGGACACTGTCAGCGGGGTTGGGCCCCGGCCTCTTGGGTGTCCCAACCCAGCCAGCGTATTTCTTTTGCCCCGGCGCTTTGTGTAGCTCAGGGCGCTCGGCTGTCATCGCGGGCCGCAGCGGCTCCCGTTCCCTGCACTCCCTCCCAGACCTGTTCAGCGGCACCCTGCTGAACCGCCGCACCGGCTACGGGCACAGACCCTACCAGCAGCTGGAGTCCTTCTGCTTGCGCTCCAGCCTGCCGGAAAAGAGACCTCTCTCTCTCCCTCCAAAGAGCCTCCCTGTCAGACTCACTGCCAGTAAGGCCCCTTCTTTCACGGTCTCCCCCATGGCCCAGCCCATGGCGTCCTCCACAGATCCGTACCTCTCACTGGGCGCGGCTGGGGAAAACCCTTCGGGGAAGAGCCTGGCCTCTGCCATCTCAGGGAAGATCCCGTCTCCGCTCGCCTCCCCCCACTCCTCCTACAAGCCCATGCTGAATAACAACTCCTTCCTGCGGCCAAATAGCACTAAAGTGCCTTTATCGCAGGCCCCAGAGGGCCTGAATACAGTACCCTCACCCAAGGCCCATCTCGTCCCCTGGCATCATTCAGGGGGCACCGGAGACTGTGCACTCCAGCCCGTGGAGCACAAGGTGCCCCAGAGCAACGGCACTGTCCCAGGTGACGCCCCGGCCCCTAGCACCCTGTCCGCACCTCGCTCCTTCGACACTCTGACCACCAGTGTTGCCTCTTCCCAGTACAACCGCAGTAACTTAGCCGCAAGAGCAGAGCCGCATTCTTGTGGCCTGGATGGTGACTTGGTTCCTCAGGCTCTGACTAAGGAGGTTCGGTTCACCGAGGCCGTGAGGAAGTTGACTGCAAGAGGCTTTGAGAAGAAGCCAAGGCAAGGCTGCCAGTTTGAACAGTCTTGTTTCCTGAGCCCCGGCTTGCAGTGTGATCTCCTCAACAGGACCCGGCAGTGGAGACCTCCCGTGGTAGGCCAGCAGTTCCCGCAGGAGGATGCCGGAGCAAACAGTAGGATCCCCCCTAGCGCCTCGGACACCTTGGAGTTGGACAGTACAGTCTTCTGTACCAAACGCATCAGCATTCACCTCCTTGCCTCCCATGCCAGTGCGCTCAGCCACAGCCCTGCCTGTGGATCTGCGATGGACTCCCTACCACTTGGAGAAGACAAAACTCCCGTTCTGCCTTCTCCCCCTCAGCTGCTTGGTGTAGCTGACGTGGCCACCCGCCTTTCTTCCATCCATCTGGGCCAGCTTGGGAAGGAGGGGCCTAAGGAAGCCAGGGGACTGGACTGCCCTGTTAGGGATATCGGGTAAGTAAGAGAAAGTTTTTGATTCCTTTAGACGCAATAGAATGTATACACCATAATTTGGTGACACTGACCCTACGTCTCTGAAGGTGGTTTTATTTTTTTGGCTGCCCTGGAATTTTGGTTTTCACTTTAGGGCAGAGGTTGGCAAACGTAGACCAGCATGTGGGCCAAATCTCACCCACTGCCTGCTTTTATGAATAAAGTTTTATTGAAACGCAACCTCACCCATTCGTTTATTGCTGTCTGTGGCTACTTTCCTGTTACAGTGGTAGGGGTGAGTAGTTGCACCAAACTGAATGGCCCGCAAAACTGAAAAGATTTACTATCTAGTCCTTTAGAGAAGGAGTTTGCTGACCCTGCTTTAGGTTATAACCAGGAAGAAATAATACCAAACGTTGGGGCCTGTGACTTTTCTACTTAATTTCAAACCACATCAGGCTCTCTGTCATTCCTTGTTTCAGAGCCATTTCAGAGTTAGGGCATACACAAACCTGGCTCCTTCTCTTGTGCCTTGTTACTTCTCTGGAACCTTGGTCCACCAAGGCCTTGTTCTGAATTCCCAGAGGTCCAGGGACCTGTGAAGTCAATTACCAGACATTCATTGATGGTATTTTGTATTCAGAATTTTGCACTGAAGTGCTGTGGAGGGACTTCAGAGAAGATGGGAGACAGAGTGCCTCTCTGCACAACAGGGGCTGTGGGGTTGAGGAACTATGGCTAGACCTAAGCTCTGAGGGCAAGAAAAATGAGTTGTGAGATCCGGGCAAGAGACGGCAGGTTGGTGAGTGGGGAGGAGACAAACACTGGGAGGTGATGAAGGAATGAGAATCTAGCTGTGACCTCTCTCTTACGGACTGGGCTGGGGCATGATTCTTTCTTACAGTTCACCTGCAGACCCCCAGCTAGACCTGGGTGAGGCTGAAGATCTAGAAGAAGAGCTAGTAGATGGTTTGGAGGACTGCTGCAGCCATGATGAGAACGAAGGGGAAGAGGGTGAGTAAGGGACCCTCTCCCCTCCAACTGGGAAGTGATCACCACCCACGTGGGAAGGGGGCTGACAGTTGTATACTGGGTCCTTGACTCACTTTACCCCCTACCATAATCATTTGCCTTGTGGGGGTAAGGGCGGTAGTGGCTTCTGGGAAATTGGTTCACTAGCCCTGCGGTCCACCAGTCTTCTTTTCTCTGCGCTACTGCCAAGCTCACGGAAGGCAGTGCAAGGCGGCAGGGGGGCGCTCGTGGCTCCGCAGGAAGGCTGAGCCAAGATGCCCAAGGGAGAGATGCCTAGGCTTGGTGGGTTTTGTAGCAACCTCTCTTAGTGGAACGTCTCTGCTCTTTCCCCTCCAGGAGACTCAGAGTGTTCCTCATTCAGTGCTGTCTCCACCAGCGAGTCAGTAGCAGTGATCTCTCGGTGAGTGTTGTGTCGATCGTTGGTACAGGCTCATTTGCTCTCTCTTTAAGACTATAAAGAGAGGGGCGCTTGGGTGGCTCAGTCGGTCCAGCTGCTGACTCTTGGTTTCAGCTCAGATCATGATCTCCGCACTCAGTGGGGAGTCTGCTTGAAGATTCTCTCCCTTACCGTCGCCCCACCCCCCGCTTGCTCACTTGCACTCTCTCTCAAATAAATAAATCTTAAAAAAAAAAAAAAGATTATAAAGTCATTAATGGCCCTGTTAACCGTAACTCATTTTTACCAGATTTTTACATTTGGGACTCTAGTTTGCAAACAAGGACCAATGGAAGTCTCTTCATGTAGGCCCTTCCTTTACAAAACAGGTTGTTGGAGGATGCTGCATAACTGAGATGGGGAGTCAGGGGAGAGGAAGGAATGCAGGACTGTGAGGAAGTTACAATAAATGAGGGCGTGTCATTGTGCTAAAGATCCTTGGAACTGGCTAAAGGATCATATATGCCATCTTCCGGGTAGAAAGTTAACACGCTTCAACATAATCTTGTTCCCCTCACCGCTTCCCACCTTGCCTCATTATATTGGTCTATTAAATATTACAAAGAACTCCCCTCCCCAAAGTACTAAACATTAAAGTTTTTTTCTTTTTAAAAATAACTTCTACTGAAAATGTAAAAAAAACAAACAAAAACCCCCGAAGTACAAGTATTGACAATTGGTGAGTTTTGTTCTGTTTTTCATGCAAAATGTCTCTTCATTTTAATGAAAAGCCACCTGTGTCAAGGCTAACCCATACCTGTCATACGTAGCACCCGCACTCAGCTTGCTTTTCTCTGTGTCCGCTGTGCCTCAGATGAAGCCAAGGCGACCAGGAGCCTTCCATGCTTTGGTTAATGTGGCCTTGTCCACGCAGCTCTGTGCGTGTGATGGTGGAGGTGACTGCATCAGTGTCAAAGCTCCAAGCCAGCAAGGGGGGGGCAGCTGTTTGCAAAGTGGAGAGACAGAACTAGGACTTTCTGTGAAGGGCGATAGAAATCCTGTCTTAGGTACCTTGAGTCTGGTGCCTCAGTTCTGTTACTTTGAGCCTAACCTGCCCTCCTTCCAGAAAAACAAAGGTACATCTGGATGTTGCCTGAGGACCTCTACTCTCCATAAGAGAAGGATACTTATTACGTGATTGACTTGGAGTCTCATGTTTTCCATGCTTAAGGGTGCTCTAGGTTTGTCTTTCAGGCCTCTTTTGAGACAGCTGCATGGCCCTTTACTTAACTTTTCTGATTTATAAGATAAAATTCACCAACGGTGTTTACTTATAATTTGTTTTTTGGTTAATTTAACTCCTACAAGATGTACTGTCCTTGTCTCTACAGGCTTAAATGGATTTTCAAACAAATGGAGGTTGATGAGTTCCAAACCACTTTGCATTTTAAGGATGACTAAAATCAGAAATACTTTTGGATTGTTAAAATCATTTTCTCTGAATTGTGAGAGATGCATATATTTTATTATAGAAAAGTTGACAATTTTAGAAAGGTCATTGAAAACACTGTCTCTGTTTCTCTACCTAGCAATAGTTTATTGTCTTTCCTGTTGCATATTCTTTTTCTCAAAGAATCACTTAATTTTAGAGCTGGAGGTCATTAAGTCCAGACTCTTTTTTCAGATATGAGTATTGAGGACCAGAGAAGTTAACTATTGTGGGGCCATAGTTTCCAGCTTCTAGACCAGAAGCCAGGCCTCTTGAGGATGATCAGTCCAGTACTCTTGAGAGGCAGCTAACAAAGATTTTCTGCCCTTTTTTTTTTAATTAAAATTTTGATTTTGAGACAATTACAGATTCACATGCAGTTGTAAGAAATAATACAGAGATCCCCTCAACTCTTTACTCAGTTTCCCCCAGTGGTGACATCTGACAAAACTAGGGTGATGTAGTATAACCAAGAGAGTAATATTAGTCAAGTTACAAATATGTACATCACTGCAGGAATCCTCCAGTTGTCCTAATAGCCACACCTACTTCCCTCCTATGACTAGCCCCTCCTTAATGCTTGGCAACCACTAATCTGGTCTATAATTTAGTCATTTCAGGAATATTATACAAATAGAATGATTGCCGTATGTAACTTTTTGGGATGAGCTTTTTTTTACTTGGCGTATTTGCTGCAGATTTATGTAGGTTGTTGCATGCATTGAGGCTTTTCATTCCTTTTTATTGCTGAGCAATGTTGTGTGGTGTGGATGTATGTACCACAGTACATTTGCCTGTTGAAGGATATTTGGGTTACTTCCAGTTTGGGCTATTACAAATAAAGCTGCTGTAAACCATCATATACATATTTTTTAAAAATTTTTAATTTTTTTTAAGTAATCCCTACACCCAACGTGGGGCTTGAACTCACAACCCCGAGATTAAGAGTCACAGGCTCTACCAATGGAGCCAACCAGGCGACCCTCATGTACATATTTTTGTGTGAACATAAGTCTTCATCCCTCTGAAATCCATGTCCAGGAGTGCAGTTGCTGGGTCGTGTGGTAGTTGCATATTTAGTCTTTTTGTTCTTTTTTTTTTTTTAATTTTATTTATTTATTTATTTGAGAGAGTGAGCACTAGCAGGAGGAGGAGCAAAGGGGGGCGGAGAAGGAGGGGAAAAGAACCTCAAGCTGACTCCGAGCTGAGTGTGGAGCCCGATGCGGGGCTGGATCTCACAACCCTGAGATCATGACCTAGTTGACCGACTGAGCCACCCAGGCACCCCACATGTTTAATTTTTAATGGCCATACCATGTTACATTCCTATCTTGTCTTTGTTTCTAAATCTTAACTCCTTGATTTTCAGCAATCTTAAATTCTAATACTCTGTAAATTAAAAGCCTTCGAAATAAAATATTTTGGATGAGGAATTAAGAGTTGGAATTATTTAACTGAGAATTAGTATTTAACTTGAACCAGTAACACTCTTTAAAAATCTTTAAGAGTTTAAACACTGAAATGTTTTCCATACTGGTGCCTTTTTATGTTGTCCTGGAAAATAACAGGTAGAATGGCTCTTTATAAGCTAAAGATTAATCTTAAATAGTAATCTTTGTGGGTCATGTCAGCTCAGTAGAGAGAGTAATAACTGTTTTCTTCTTTCCCAGTGCTATTTAAAGACATGGTCTGGGTCTGTCCGCTTGTACCTGGTACATAGTTGAAGTGTTCAGTTTTTAGAGAGCCTTTGAGATCGCCTTGGCTGAGCCATCTGCCCCAGATTCCCAGTCCTGTGTTACCACACTGTTACATAAAAACCTGATGTCCCGGGTCATTTCCAAAATGGAGAAGAGCCTTCATCATCTGCATATCTTCAGATTAGCCTAAATATAAAATGAGTTAGAAGTATCCCTATTTCTTTCCTTTCTGTTGCTTTTTTTTTCCTTTTGCTTTTTAAAACTCTGTATACGTCTTCTTAGGTCTTTTCTGCTCTTCCTTATTTTTCTCTGTCCATATCAATTGTTTTTGCTCCTCATTTACTCCACTTTGTTCAAGTGTCGCATACCTGCTCTCAGAACCACTCTCTCCAGGGGCTTCCCCTGCCTGTGGCTTGTCACCGGAAATTTTGGAGCTGTATCACAGAAGGAAGTATTGGAAAGTCTGGTCTTTAGGTGACATGTAACGGTGCTGGCCCTGGCACAGGATGGACTCCTGTTTGCAAAATAATGACTGAGTATTTGTCTTTGTAGAATCACAATGTAGAAGACCGCACCCTGAAAGAAATGACGGAGTAACAGCACTTCAGGGCTGTGGCCTCCCCTTTCTCTACCACACGTCTTTTTTGCATCCTAGGAGCTGTGCGGAGATTCTGACCAAACCCCTCTCCACTGAGAAAATTGTCCGGCCAGCCCTCATCTACAGCCTCTTTCCCAACGTGCCCCCTACCATCTATTTTGGCACCCGGGATGAGAGAGGTAAACCCGGCCAAGTGTCTAAGCCCAGAAGTGCCCCCAGGAGAAGGATGCTAGCGAAGTTGGGAGGAGGTGGCAGTAGGGTGCAAGGGGCTTTCCAGAATGGCCTTTCTGGTGCTTCGTTCCCCGCCTGGTTCCCCAGTCTGATATGGGGAACTTTTCCGTGTCTGTCCCTGAGCTGACCCTTGTCAGCCCCATAACCTAACCTCGTTTCTTCTCCCTTCCAACCTCCCTCCTGTCCGTGTTCCTCAACCCGCCATTTTTCCCACCAAGGGTGCTCCTTTGAAACTCTGGCCTAGAACACTCCTTAGTGACTTGTCTCCCTCGTGGAGGTTGAGCACCTGTGCCGCCTTTCCCCTTCTAACGCTGACTCTCCTGCTCTTCTCCACCCCCCATCCCCTTTCCCCAGTGGAGAAACTTCCCTGGGAGCAGAGGAAGCTGCTCCGGTGGAAGATGAGCACAGTGACCCCCAACATTGTCAAGCAGACCATTGGACGGTCCCACTTCAAAATCAGCAAGAGTGAGTCACCTGCCTTACTGCGAGCCTGTCCTCTGCCCCGACAGATGGGCTCTGGGCGGGAGGAGGGCCCTAGGTCCCTCCTGCTCTGCGGGGACCCTGACCTGGAGTTTCCACCTCCTAGGAAGACATGGCTCTGAAGTCCATCTGGGCTGGAGCCTGGTCCTCAGAGTTAGAAGACAGAGAGCCGTTGTTCTCTTCCTGACCCCAGGGTCTCATGTAGGACAGCTCCATGGCGACTCTTAGAAAACTGGGTCTGGGAGCTGTGCCCAGGCCCGGTGGTATTTCTGGGGCCTCTGAGCCTCTCTGTCCCAAGGACTGAGCTGCTAGCAGGGCTGACTCCCTGATGTGCCTTCTGTAGGAAATGATGACTGGCTGGGCTGCTGGGGTCACCACATGAAGTCTCCTAGTTTCCGATCCATTCGGGAGCATCAGAAGGTAGGGGTCCTTTCTGGCGAGCCCTTCCCCTGGACTTCGGACCAGGCAGGAGGAGGTTGGTGTGGGCAGGGGGGCAAGAGGAGGATGACCGCGGAGAAGCCAGGAACGTGCACAGAGGAGCAGAGGCGGTCCCGGAGGAGGGGGCAGCGGGGCCCTGGCGGGTCACGTACGTCTAGTGGCGCAGCTGCCGCCTCCCAAAGACACTTTCTCCTCTGGTGTGTCATGAGATGTGGCACGTGTTCCCATGACTCATATCTCTCCTGTGACCACTGTGCATTGCCTCTGGTCCTCCAAGCTGGATATGCACAAAGAGGACCCTGGTCTCATGTTGCGACAAAGGAGTCCCTTGCCCCCAGACCTCACGAAGGCCAGGTGCTTTCCTGTCTTTGCCCTACAGACTGTCACGGCAAAAGACACTTAAGGGGAATATCATGTCTGACTTAATCATGGTTCTCTGGCTATTCATGAGCTATCAACTCCTCAGGGGCACTACATTTTGGTGTTTTTTTGTTTGTGTTTTAATCATCTTTTGGTGAGTGCTCCGCAAGGGAGTACTTACCATCAGATGGTGATGGTAAAGATGGATCAAGAGCTCAGAGCGTCGCTAAGGAAGTTGGAAGGGCACCAGTGAGCCTTGCTGTCTTCCTCCTGGCCTCACCTGGGCCCTCTCCGTGCTCTCACCCTTTGTCCCTTCTGTAGCTAAACCACTTCCCAGGTTCCTTCCAGATTGGGCGAAAGGACCGACTATGGCGGAACCTGTCTCGCATGCAGAGCCGCTTTGGCAAGAAGGAGTTCAGCTTCTTCCCCCAGTCCTTCATCCTGCCCCAGGACGCCAAGCTCCTGCGCAAAGCCTGGGACAGCAGCAGCCGGCAGAAGTGGATTGTTAAACCAGTGGGTGGATCGCGGCGGGCGGCGGGCTGTGGTCTGAGAGTGCGGATGACGGCGTACTGGGCCGGCAGCAAAGCTCATCTCCTTCCACTTGACTTCTAGCCAGCGTCAGCCCGAGGCATTGGCATCCAGGTCATTCACAAGTGGAGTCAGCTCCCCAAGCGAAGGCCCCTCCTGGTACAGAGGTGAGCCCGTCTCCAGCTCACATCCCACTCCTCATTCTCCCATCTCCTCAGCCTGGAGGTTCCCTTTTTATAGTGAGTGTTCTTCTGCCCTTTGTCCTCCCAGCCATCGACCTCCGTCAGCCAACGGTTTTAAGGTCTTTGCCTTGGGGACTGTTGACTGGCTTTTGCTGTTTTACCCACCGAGCCCTGTCTCGTCGGTCCTGTCCCTAAAGCTGGCCCTTCCCTATTTAGGTATCTACACAAACCCTACCTCATCAGCGGCAGCAAGTTCGATCTGCGAATCTATGTTTACGTCACCTCCTACGATCCTCTGCGGATTTACCTCTTTTCAGATGGACTCGTCCGCTTTGCCAGTTGCAAGTATGTGGTCGCTGAGGCCTCACCCTGACAGCTCTGGGGATTTGTTTTCCTGAGAACGAGGGAAACTGGAGGATGCCAAGCAGAAAAACAACACGTTGTGGTAGTTTTTGTTGGCAAAGGAGAAGGAGGGGTATATCTGGAAAACCCAATCTTCCTTTCCTCTTGTGTGTCTCCTATTACATAGAACACTTCACTTCCACCACTTCTGGTCACCAAATGCGTGGGGCTTTTCTCCACAGGAAGCAGTTCTCTGCAATACCAGCTGGGTATCCTGCATTTTAACTCCCCTTCTGACACTGGCAACGCGCCCCCCCCACCTCACCCGCCAGGGTCCGAGCTCCCAGCTTGGGGCTCCATCTCACGAGGTTGCCCCTTCCTCCTGCTTCAGATGCCTGTCACCAACCCGGGTGCCCCCTGTGCTTCTCATTGGTCAGCTAGAAGTCAGAGGTTCCTGGGACCCCCTTCTCAGCTTCCATTAATTTGCCAGAGCAGCTCATCATAAAAGGAGATGGTAAAGTTCAGTTACAGGCTATCATCCAGATAGAAGAGACAAGGTGGGGTGTCAGAGGAGCTAAGGCACAGGACAGCGTGTATGGCAAGGGGCACAGTGCTCCCCTGCCCTCTCTGGGCACCACTCTCCGAGCACGTGCCACAGGCTCACCCACCCAGAACACGCACCCTGTAATTTTGGGGTTTTATGGAGGCTTCATCACATAGGCATGATTGATCGTTAATTCTTTTTTTAGCCCTTCTCCCTCTTAAGAGGGGGGCGCGGCCAAAAATTCCAAGCTTCTAACCATGGCTTGGTTTGTCTAGTGATCAGACCCTATCCAGGAGCCCACCCAAAGTCACCTCATTAGAACACAAGACACTCCTATCACCAGGAAATTACAAGGGTTTCAGGAGCTGGGGTCAAAGACCAAATATTAGTCAAAAGATGCTCTTATAGTGCTCTTATCACTGAGGAATTTATACGGGATTTAGGAGCTCTGTGCCAGGAACCAGGGGCAGAGACACACACGTAAGTTTCTTATTATAAATCGCATTGTCACATGGGGAAGAGGAAATGAGAAGGTTCTCGACCTCACTGAATGTGGGGTGGGTCTTTCTGCAGGACTGAGGTGGGATGAAGGAGATGAGTCCCACATACCTTGCCCTACGCTTCTCTTCCACCTGGCTGTTCATCTGTATCCTTTGTCGTCTCCTTTTATAAGGAACGAGTAAACAGAAGTAAACTGGTTTCCTGAGTTTTGTGAGCGGCTCATGATAATGGAGCTGTGGTATTCTAGAAACCTTAGCAATAGACATACTTATCAGACTCTTGTGTATCTGAAAAGATCTGTCTGTCCTTTACTGCCTCGGGATTTGGGGAAATGTCCACCTGCCGTCTCCCTGTCTTACCTCTGCCTTTCTCCTCACTTCCAGGTATTCCCCTTCCATGAAGAGCCTTGGCAACAAGTTCATGCACCTGACCAACTACAGTGTCAATAAAAAGAATGCCGAGTACCAGGCCAACGCCGATGAAACGGCCTGCCAGGGCCACAAATGGTACCCAGGCGGCGTCCCTGTCAGGCGGAGGCCTAGGGGAACATAGGGTTCTGGGCTTTGGGGAGGTTCGGGGGCATGGGTCAATGGAGGATTGATGTAAAACCCAAAGGTTATGTAAACACTGGGCAATTCAGAATTGGTCTGTTTCCATCCAAGCTCCTCTCTTTCTTAATTGAAAACCTCAAAAGAAGAGACATGGAGAGAACGCCTTTGGACCTCTTACTCCCTTTTCTTTTCTCTTTTCTTCATCACCCATTCATAGAATATAACCCCAGACACTCCCTCCCCCTCCCCCCTGCTTTGCAGGGCACTGAAGGCTTTATGGAACTACCTGAGCCAGAAGGGAGTCAATAGTGATGCCATCTGGGAGAAGATAAAGGATGTTGTCGTCAAAACCATCATCTCGTGAGTCACACTACCACCCTGGGTGTGGGGCCTGCCACTGCACCCCTTGGCTCATGGGCCTCCACACGGCTGCGCCCCAGACGCCGACCATGCTGTGTGTCAGTTTCTGAGGACAGGGAATAGGAAGGAGTGGATGGAATTCTGCTCCTTTACTGAACTTCCTCTCCAGAAGCTGGCTCCAGATCGGAGGCATCTCTTGGGAGCTGCTTTTCCTGGGGTGCTTCTGTTCTCCCATCTCTGGGCAGTGTAGGTAGGGCTCTCCGGGAGGAGCCGGGCTGAAGACTTGGCCTTCCCCGTGACCAGGTCCGAACCCTATGTGACCAGCCTGCTGAAGATGTACGTGCGGCGGCCATACAGCTGCCACGAGCTCTTCGGTTTTGACATCATGCTGGATGAGAACCTCAAGCCCTGGGTCCTGGAGGTCAACATCTCCCCGAGGTAGGTGCAGTTCTCAGGGCGCTCAGGGTACAACCCTGCCTGTATCCTCACGGTCCTCTTTCCACTCTGGCCTCGCTGACTTTGGGAAGACCTTTCCTGCGCTAGAATTTGTGTTTTCCCTTCGTGATCTGTTTTTCGCTCCTTCGCTCATTCTTGGCCATGATCTCAAGCTTCTTTTGAGGATGGAGAGAGATTGTTAAAAGTTGCTCTTTCCAGGGGCGCCTGAGTGGCTCAGTCGTTGAGCGTCTGCCTTCGGCTCAGGTCATGATCCCAGGGTCCTGGGATCGAGCCCCGCATCGGGCTCCCTGCTCCGCGGGAAGCCTGCTTCTCCCTCTCCCACTCCCTCTGCTTGTGTTCCCTCTTTCGCTGTGTCTCTCTCTGTCAAATAAATAAATAAAATCTTAAAAAAAAAAAAAAAAAAAGTTGCTCTTTCCAGCTTGATCCCTACCGCATGCTTTTCCCCTAGCAAACAAAGGTCGTAGTCAGGAACCAACCCTAGTGAGGTTATTCACTCTCTGGGGGGCAAGAAGTCCCCCACGGTGGTGCTCAGGAGTCGGGAAGGCAGGGTACACACAGGGCTAGCACTGACTCGGGCGCATAGCCGGAAACCGCTTTACTACTCCTTGTACCCTTTCTCCGAAGCCTCCACTCCAACTCTCCACTGGACATCAGCATCAAAGGCCAGATGATCCGGGACCTTCTGAACCTGGCAGGCTTTGTTCTGCCCAACGCAGAGGATGTCGTGTCCAGCTCCAGCAGCTCCGGCAGCTCCAGCGCCAGGTCGGCCGGCAGCATGAGCAGCCCCATGGGGACTGTGGGCAGGAAGGGTGCCCGGGCGCCCCCTCCTGCTGGGTCTCCTGTGCTGCACAGTCTGCTCCCACAGTCTTCCCGCACACCTCTTCCCACATCAGTGCCCCTTAAAAGCATTGCTGGTTATATTGTTCCCAGCTCAGGAATCTCCACAGGGCCTGGGGAATCAGCTTTTAACTCCTCGCAGGGACATTCGGGGCCCCAGCCTCCTTTCCCCAGGCGCCCCTCCCTCTACTCCTCTTCCTGGCTCCTGTGCTCTGACAAAACAGTCACTCCTAGAACCTCAGAGTTGGAAGGATCAGCGAATCGAGTCTCCTCTCTGAAATGTGTGTGGCTTCTCACTGTCCCTCCATAGTGTCCCCTCCTCTGCTCATGGGGTTGCTTCCTCCTGACATTGCCCTCAGTCAGGCCTCCCTGTTGGGACCTCACCCACCCATGGGAGCCTAGCTGAGGGCATCATCTTCATGAAGCCAGCTCCACGTGGGCTCTCTCCACCACAGCCCCGAACCTCTTGGAAGCACTCTTGAGGGAAGGGAGCTAATATTTAGTTGGGACCTGCTGTGTGTAAGGAGAAACCTGTAACTTATCTCCACCACAACCCCATAAGGTTGGTATTAGTATCCTCAGTTGACAGATGAGGAGACGAAATCACTGGGATTAGGCAGCACACCCATGGTTATTCAGCTACAAAGTGGTAGAGCTGGGATTCCAATCCTGATTTTCTGGGAACAACACTTGCTTTCCCCACCATGCCTTGTAGACTCCGGTGTGGCTCTGTGCTGTGGCTGTCACTTGACCCCTGCCATCCTGTGAGCTCTGTGGAGGCCATCTTCGTGTCTGTCAGCAGTAGCTGTAGTGATGTGGATGAGGAAACTGGGCAGGGAGTCCTGTGGTGTGCCCAGGGTCGCGCAGCCAGTGCTGAGCTGGGTATTTAGGAGGTGTCCACCAAATTCAACTAAATTGACCTACACAGCGATTATTCCGGAGTCCTCTTTTCTTACCACTGACATGCAACCCAGAGAGTGTGCCTTGTACTCTTCTAGTTATTCCGTGGTATTTGATCTTTGATGCTCAGACAGGCTACTTGAGTAGAGTACACTGCAGTCTCATCTACTTGAGTAACAAATATCTGTTCAAACTTCTTTGTCTTCTCTTGAGAAGGGGGTGACTCCCTCCAACAAACCACTTAACCTTGGTGCCCCAGTGAGTCCCCTGACCCCAGCCAAGAGTTGTCTTCCTCCTCCAGCTAAGCTAAGGGTCCTGAGATGGACCCCCTCTCCACATGTCCTCAGGATGTGAAGCTGCTGACCTTACACTTTGCTTTTTTTCCATCCCCTGTGTTAGCCTGCCCAGCTCCCCCAGGGATAAATGTCGAATGGCCCCAGAGCATTTCACTGCACAGAAGATGAAGAAAGCCTATTATCTGACCCAGAAAATTCCTGATCAGGTAGGAGATTACCCTCCACCCCCAAGTGCCAACAGAAAGTTTCCCTGGTGAAACATTTAGGAGCCCAAGGCAAGCAGTTTTCCCTCTCTCTAACCCAGCTCCGGGGTCCCTTGGTGTGCAGGGATCTGCTGGCATATGTGTGGTTCCAGGGGAGAGTTGATGGCCTTTATCACGTGGTCAACCACAGCTCTTAGCCAAATGCTGTACTAGCCATCCCCTGTTGTCAGAGCCGTAGACCCTTTGGGTTTCTTTCTTGAGGTGCAGTGAGCCCCGGGGAGGCTTGATGTCTTCTTGGAGCAGATGAGAGTAGCAAACCGAAGGCGGCTGCCAGATCTCAGTTGCTAGATTCTGGTCTTGACTCCATCCAGCCAACCTTTTAAAACCTCTGTGCTCCAGGGGCTCCCCCACCCAGACCAAGAGTATCTTCTCCAGACAGCAAAGCTCAGTAGGCTTGGGAACAGACAAGGTCCTGAGCTGACCCACTAGTCAGCCTTGGTGTTCCCTTGGGAGTCCTGGAGCCCTAGGACCTCAGAGCTGTGCTCACCGTCCCCCAGCTTTTTGATCCTCTGCCTCCAGCTCACACCCTCTTGTCACACTCTCTTCCTCTCCATTCCTTGGGCCTTAGGACTTCTATGCATCTGTGCTGGATGTCCTGACGCCAGATGACGTTCGGATTCTGGTTGAGATGGAGGATGAGTTTTCTCGCCGTGGTCAATTTGAACGAATTTTTCCTTCCCGAATCTCCTCTCGCTATCTCCGCTTTTTTGAGCAGCCACGATATTTCAACATTCTCACCACCCAATGGGAACAGAAGTACCATGGCAACAAGCTCAAAGGTGATGTGTCCTCCTTGTCCACAGGAGGCCATGTTTAATGAGTGATTAAATCCTAGTAGACCAAGAAATGGGCCTCCCTGACAAGGAGCATTGACCAGTTGATTCCACCCTCTTGAGTCCCACCCCTGCTAATCTTGTCCTAGGAGTAGATCTGCTTCGGAGTTGGTGCTACAAAGGGTTCCACACGGGAGCCATCTCTGATTCTGCTCCAGTGGTGAGTGACGCCATTGTGGGGGGGGGGGCAACTCCAGGCAGCACCCGCAGTCCTCCACCTTAAGAGCGCAGCATGGACTGGATGTAGGTTCAGACCCTCTCACTTCTCCCCTAGGCCCTGCCTCTGTGTCTCCTGACCCTTCCCTTTCACTGGAAGAGTGGCCTCCAGGATTCCCTGGCTGCCTTTCTTTCAGGGTCAAAGAGTGCTTTGTAGCCTCAACTTCTTTTTTTTTTTTTAAAGATTTTATTTATTTATTTGACAGAGAGAGACACAGCGAGAGAGGGAACACAAGCAGGGGGAGGGGGAGAGGGAGAAGCTGGGTTCCCGCGGAGCGGGGAGCCCAATGCGGGGCTCGATCCCAGGACCCTGGGATCATGACCTGAGCCGAAGGCAGACGCTCAATGACTGAGCCACCCAGGCGCCCCTGTAGCCTCAACTTCTTGTCTGAATCTGGAGAAAACAGATTTTTGTCCCAGATGGGCCCATGCCTGAAGGATAGGGAAGAGGAGAGCCCCATGATCACTCAGAGGTAGAGCCGGGAGAGAGTCTCAGGAGCCTAAAGACTCCCGCCTGACTTCTGCCTAGCCCTTTTGGCCTCACGGCTTCCTTTGTTTTTAGTGGTCTTTCCCAACATCACTTCTGACCGTCCCAAAGGGGGATGTGGCCCTCTGTGCTCTCTCCAAATCAGAGACTGGCAAGCTGGGGTGAGTGCTGTCTGGGCAAGGGAAGGGTGTTGGGTGTGAGTTCAGGGAGTTTTCTTCTTCGTCTCTTCCCACATTATGATGAGATCAGCGTTCTCCATTTGGGGGTGTGGGGGCGTGGACTGTGTGGCCACCCGTCTCCTCTGCCTGGTGGCTCCCCATCTGCCTGGCACAGTCGAGCCGGAGTGCAGGGTTAGGTCTCTCAGCTGTGCCCACTGCCCGTGGGCTCCTTGAGGTCTCCTCTCACACGTTCCCGTTTGCACCAAGCTCTCCAGCCTTCAGATAAAGAAGATGTATTTTATCGTTCTCTCTCTCTCTCCGTATAACGATGGTGTGTAGCCTTGCAAGGTCGTGAATGCCTGCTCCAGACTCTGAAGGCAGATCATAGGCTGAAGTCCCAGCTACACGGCCGTCTCAGCCATTTCTTTCCCCTCCTGTTTCCTTCAGAAAACACAGCTTCTCCGAGGGAAGCATACCACTCTCTGAAGACGGGACCATCCCGAAGCCCAAGAAGACCCAAGCTGGCCTTTCTCCTCTCCCCGAGAAACCCAGTTCTTCCAGGGACAGTGAGGACACCAGCAAAGAGCCCAGCGTCTCCACCCAGATGTTACCTCTGATGAAGTACTCTGGGCAGACTTCGAGACTGTCTGCTTCCCCCACCTCCCAGTCAACCGGTGACTCACTCCTGGCTGCTGTGAGCCCATGACTGGCCTCCCTCCACTCGCCCCTGCCTAGGAGCACCAGTGTTAGCTACCTCATGGGAACTGGCCGGCCGGCTGGCTGGCCAGCCAGCCTGAGCCCCAGCCCCTTCCTCAAAGTTTTTTTTTTTTTTTTTTTGAAGTGGTTGAATTGCAGAGATGGGTATCTGGAGGGGTGGTGGGAATGTGGGAATGGGGAGAAGGTGAGGAAGGTTCACTGGCTGGTACCTCATATCTTCATAGAGAAGCCACTGATGGCCACTCAGCCTTATAAAGCAGGGTTTGGTTTCTAACTTCAGAGAGCTGTGTGTGGTTTGTTTTCGACCTTGGTACGGTGATGAAGTCACAGCTCTAGAGGAGAAACCGCGCTGAACACATTTGGGCCTGAAGTCCTTTGCCTGTAATTGAGGAGGTCCCTCCAAAGGTCCTTATCTCCTCAGATCTCACCCTCAGTCCCGGCACCCCACACCCTGTCCTGAGGACACTGAGAAACCTTCAGTCTTCCTTAGTAGACAGGCAGGGAGAGGCCATACACGATAAACCCACTTCCTGTCATCCTAGTCTTAGGGGCTTCACTTCCTTCATATACCCAGCAGCCAGCAGTCCTGAGCCTTCGTATTCTGACCTCACATCACCGCCTGTCCAACCTTCTGGACTTCTCTCTCTCTCATGGATGTTAGTTCTTAGCGCTCTGTGAAGTGAGAGGTCTTGTGAGCTTTGCAAATTTCCTGTGGCCCCAGGGAAGGAGCCCAGATAATCAGTTGCTGTTGTCTATGTCCATCCATCGAAGGACACAATCCAGGGCAGGAGCTGTGATTTCATGTCCCCGCAACACAGAGGGAGTCTCGGCTTCTGCTTACTCCCTTCACGGTCTCTGGTTAGCAGGGTCTGGCTCCCAGGTCACGGGGGCAAGCGGAGTCTGGTGGCGTGGCAGGTGGGTTTCAGGAGCAGTCACCCCTGTAGGATGGCCTTCTAGCCGGACCGCTGACGAAACTCTCATAGTCTTAACTGAATCTGCCTCCCTCCCCAAGACCCAGTAAGATGGCGAGTGTGGGATGTTGACTGAGTGAACGGTGCCTATGAAGAACACGAGCTCCCGAACCCGGCGTTCTGCTCCTCTCCTGGGGCAGAATGGCGTCAGGGGAAGCGCACGGTGTGATAGTGCGGATCAGAAAGGTGCTTTTCCCTCGAACTGTGCTCCTCCTCGAGCCAGCACTTCCCGGGAGCTGCTCGCCCCCTCCCCAGCCCTGTAGTCTCTGGTTTTCTAGCAGCAGTGCCCAGCGTGCAGCCCCCTGGCCCCAGGCCCTCTGCCTTCGTTCTCCGAGTTTTGGAAAGATCATCACCCTGCTTCGGAGCTCCTGGAGTTCTAAGTGGCGAGTTGGGATGGAGCAATAGAAAAGTCACTGAGAGGCCTGCCTGGGTTCAAGGCCACCCAGTAGATGGCTGCGCTGGCCATTCGTTAGGCCATGTTGACAATTGTGAAGAAAGCTTGGTGGAAAAGTCCTCAGCAGCAAGGACGTCAAAGTCAGGCCCAGCGGAGAGGCCCTGGCAGTCTGGTTAAATCCCTTCTGATAGAATTGAAGCCAGCTCCCCCCGTCCCACCTGCATGCAGGACCCTAGTGCCAGGTCAAACGAACCTTGTGACGGGGGCAGGACCCGGCCTTCGCCTTCCTAACAGAGCTGGCCACCTGCTTCAGTACTTTTGGGGTGGCTGGTCTGGGGCGACGGCTTTGGTCCGGAGGCCCGGCCGTGCTGGTTTGCTCCTTGGAAAGCAACTTGAGGTCTTCGGCCCGCCCTCTGAGTGTCCCCAGATGGCATCCCCCCGTAATGAGAAGGGGGAGGGGACCGGCGTTGCGGCAGCGTGGGAATGGGGGTTGGGAGAAGGGCTTAGTTAAGCAAGTAATGAAAATAAGTGTCCTTAGTAGTTTAAAGCATCTTTGTACGGACACTATTTTTAATTTCCATCCCATCACAGCATCTGAAGGTGTGGGTGTTTTGCCGGATGGGAGAAAGGAATGGGGCTTATAGTCCCCCTTCACCCTTGAGAGAAAATTGAATCTTGCTTGAGCATTCAGCATACATGTTTAGCAATGAATACCCATGGTATAAGGTATTCAGCTAAATAAGGACTTTGGGGGAAGTAATGAAATTTTTGAAAAGTTTTAACTTTGGAGCTATAGTAGGGAAAATGTCAGAACGTGTCCACTGTTCTTCTAAATTGATGACTTAACACCCAGTCCCTGTTTGGAGACCGGGGAGAAACACAGGGTATTTCTGGATCAATGGAGTAGGGATCTGGGGTGGGGGCATGGAGGGTGGTCACTATTCCTGTTCACTTCGGATTCACTCAGGATTGATCAGAAACTAATTTAGAATGCATACTGATGAAGAGGTGGTGTTGTGATAGGAAGAGCACATGGACCTTGTAGTCTGACCTTGGATTCTAATCTCGATTCTGCTGTGTGACCTTGGGCATATCATCTAACTTTTTAAAGTCCAGTGTTTTGTTTTAAGGTTTTATTTATTTATTTGAGCACACACGCATGAACAAGGGGCAGGAAGGAGAGGGAGAGAATCTCAAGCAGACTCCGCACTGAGCGTGGAGCCTGATGCGGGGCTCAATCCCACCACCCCGAGATCACTGCCCGAACTGAAACCAAGAGTTGGACGCCCAAGCGACTGAGCTACCCAGGCACCCCTAAAGTCACGTGTTTTAAATAACACGAAAATAATACCTACATTGCAGGGCTGTGAAAATTAAGCAAGACATAGTAAAAGTACTTAGGACATAAAGGGAACTTAATACATAACACGGTCACTCCTTTCTCCATTTGCTGTCCAAGCCCTGTTCCTTGGCTAGGGGAAGGCAGGCAAGAAACGTAAAGCCCTTTCCACAGGGGAAGTGAAGCAGCTGAGACATTTTAGAGGTGAGGAAGGCCAGAACAGGCTTTATATACCTCATCACCCCCACACAAACACTACCAGCATTATTCATTCTACTGTTTTGCTCTTCATTGAGGGTTTCTTCAGTTAATATTTTACAGAATATTTGGGGCGCCTGGGTGGCTCAGTTGGTTAAATGTCTGCCTTTGGCTCAGGTCATGATCCCAGGGTCCTGGGATCGAGCCCCGCATCGGGCTCCCTGCTCAGCGGGAAGCCTGCTTCTCTCTCTCTCCCTCTACCTGCCACTCCCCCTGCTTGTGCTCTCTCTCTCCATCAAATAAATAAAATATTTTACAGAATATAAATGCCCTGGGACAGGAAACACATTAAGCATTGCAAGTATGTGAATTGAATGAAATTATTCAGCCCTATCCCAAGAGAAACGTTGATAGAAAAGGGAGAGCAGGGGAGCACTGAGGACCTGGTGGCCGGAAGGGGGAGGAGCAGGGTCCAGAAAGCAGGAGACCTTGAACTGGAGCTGGAGCCAAGAACATGCACAGACCCAACAGCTGTGCCAAGGACAGTTGTTACAGGTGCATTCTTAAGCTCTTAGGCTATTCGTTGAGGGCGACTATCCCTCTCACCATGGCTGAACGACACACCGGGCTGCCCCCTGAGTCCATCCAGCCCTGGGCCAGTGAAGAAGGTGGATAACCCAGCACATGGTAGGTACTTCCACGTCCTGTCAGCTGAATTAGTTAAATAAGGGGGGGCACCAAAGGCAGCTGGGGGACCTCCCCTTCTCGTTTCCTCTGGATTTGTCCTTTAAGACCTAAGATTAAGCTGTGTACTTACTGGTTGAATCCCCCAACTGCTTTGAGACTTTTCAGAGATGTGTAGCTGAGGGACCTCTATCTCATGCCACTTGTGATTCTGATCCAGCCTCTCAAACCTTCTTGGCCTTTGGACCCCGCCTCCCACCCCCAGCAGAGTTTTCATCCTCGTTAATGTCCAGGGATCAATAGATGCTCTTTTGATATGACCTTTCATCAGCTTCAGAGCAATGAAAGCTGCAAGCAATCATATGTTGCTCTTGGCAGATTTCTTACATAGATGAAAGCACACGAGAAGGATCAATAGTTGTTTTCTAAAACCCATTTGTGCCTTTATTATAATGGACTTGGACACAGAATGCTAGGGACTGTCACTGGAAAAGCTAACACAATTTGAAAAGCTCTTTTCTCTCCACGCTTCAATTAGTGAAGTGGGGAGCCCAAACCATACTTCATTGGCTAGTTATGAGGGTTAAATGGGGGGGGGAGGATGTATGGAAAAAATTAGGCAAAGTGTCTGATAACATACAGTTCAGATTTAAAATAGATTCTAGGGGCTCCTGGCTGGCTCAGTCAGAAGAGCATGTGACTTTTGATCTCCAGGTTGTGAATTAAAACCCCATGTTGGGTGTAGAGATTACTTAAATAAAACTAAAAAAGTGGGGGGCGCCTGGGTGGCTCAGTCCTTAAGCGTCTGCCTTCCGCTCAGGTCATGATCCCGGGGTCCTGGGATCGAGTCCCACGTCGGGCTCCCTGCTCAGCGGGAAGCCTGCTTCTCTCTCTCCCTCTGTCTACCATTCTGCCTACTTGTGCTCTCTCTCTGTGTGTGTCAAATAAATAAATAAAATCTTAAAAAAAAAAAACTATAATGATGCAGGTTTAGAGATTTGGTGTATGTTCTTCAGTGAGCCAATGGGGCGAAGCTACCATCTACGAATATGACTGAACCTCTAAGAATGTTGAGGCCAAATGATAGGGCAGTGTGGCTGGGCCTCCACCTGTTCTCCCAGGTGTCTGCTGCAGGTGCACCCTGGGCGGCGTCCTGAGCAGAGAGCCGCTCCTCCAGAGACACGGGTGTGGCTGGAAAGGGAGCCTCGTCCTCGCATGCCATGCAAGGCACATTCAAGGAGAACCTGGTGTTGAACTGTTTGTAGAGAATCTGTTTCTGGGTCTGGGTTGCTATGTAGCTGAGCAATTCCCTCATCGGATCTATTGAAAGTCAGCCCTTGACATAAGGGGTGGGGGTGGGAAAAGGGCAAAACAAAAGAAAACCAAAGTACAAGAAAAACTACAAGGAGACACCACTTACGTAGTAGGATAGCTCACATGAAAAAGGCTGAAAATACCACGCGTCAGTGTGGATGCAGAGCAACTGGAATGCATACGTTGCTTGTGGGAATGCAAAATGGTACATTGGAAAACAGCTTGGTAGTTTCCTGTAAAGTGAAACATACTCTTAGCATATGACCCAGCAATTCAGTCCTGCATGCAAATGTTCATAGCAGCTTTATTCATAGAGCAAACACTTGGAAACAACCCAAATATCCAACACCTACTGAATAAATCAATTGTGATATATCTGTTCAATACTACTTAGGAATAAAAAAGGAATAAACTGGGGCTCCTGGGTGGTCTGGGTGGCTCAGTCAGTTCAGTGTCTGACTCCTGACTTTGGCTCAGGTCATGATCTCAGGGTCCCGAGACCGAGCCCTGCGTTGGCTTGGTGCTGGGTGTGGAGCCTACTTAGGATTCTCTCCCTCTGCCTCCCCCTGGCCCCCTGCCCTGGCATGTGCACTCACGTTCTCTCTCTTTCTCTCAAAAAAAAAAAAAAATCAACTGATACATGCAATAATATGGATGAATCTCAAGAGTATTGTGCTAAATAAAAGAAGCCAGAAACAAAAAACTATGTACATTTTTTTTTAAGATTTTATTTGTTTATTTGAGAGAGAGAGAGAGAGTGAGAGCCCAAGAGGGGGGAGGGTCACAGGAAGAAGCAGACTCTCCTCTGAGTGGGGAGCCTGACGCAGAGCTTGATCCCGGGACTCCAGAATCATGACCTGAGCCTAAGGTAGCCCCCCAACCCACTGAGCCACCCAGGCGCACCAGAACTACGTATGTTATGATTCCACTTATATAACATTCTAGAAAAGGCAAATTGTAGTGACAGAAAGCATATCAGTGGTTGCCAGAGACTGTAGATGAGGGTGGGGCTTGACAGTTCAGGGGTGTGTTGGAAATACTCTGTATCTTGATTGTAGTAGTGGTTGCATGACTGTACATTTGTTGAAAGTAGTCGAATTATACACTCCAGATGGGAGAGTTTTATCGTATGTAAGTATATGAAGCTGACTTTCTAAAAAGGACAAGGAGATACCAGTTCATCATGCATATACAAATTAAAGACAATGAGATAACACTAGAATAATTAAAATTTAAAAGGCAATCAAGACCAAATGTTGGAGAGGTTATACAATTGGGGCTTTCACATTTGACGTGTGTGAGTGTAAATGGTACAACTGCTATGGGACACCAACAGTTTCTTGTGAGTTATCATATATCTACCTTCGATTCAGCATTTCCAGTCCTAGATAGTCCCCCCGAATAAAACAATATGCTCATCAAAAACGTTTGTTGCATCTTTCTTCATCATAATAAAGAGTTGGAAACAACCCAAATGTCTCTCAATAGAAGATCAGATAAGCTGATCTGAAGTATTGCCATTCAGCAATAAAAAGAAAGAAACTACTGATTTATTCAACAACATGAATCTCAAAAAAATTATGTTGCATAAAAGAAGCCAGATGCAAAAGAGTACACACAGTGCAACTCGTGGAGTTCAAGAACAGAGGAAAATAACCTGTGGGGAGTTAATAGTGTGGTAGGAAAAGGGGTACCAGGGAACTTTCTGGAGTGATGGCAATGCTCTATTCTTGATAGGGGTCTTGTTTACACATGTAATGCACTAGTTAAAACTCATCAAGTTGTGCACTTAAAACCCGTGCATTAATTTTAAGATAGCACTTTTTTTTAGAAATTGGGGTGACACTGACATAAAATTAACTTTTTTTTAAAGAATTATTAGAGAAAGTACAAGTGGGGGGGCAGAGGGAGAGAGAGAGATAATCCTCAAGCAGACTCCCCACTGAGTGCGGAGCCTGACGTGGGCCTTGATTTCAGGACTCCAAGATCATGACCTGAGCCAAAATCAAGAGTCAGCTGCTTAAGCAACTGATCCACTCAGGCACCCCCAAAATAACTGTTTTAAAGTGAACAATTCAGAGGCATTTATTTTTTATTTTATTTTATTTTTTTTAAACTCTACACCCTCTTTTTTTTTTTTTTTAATTTTATTTATTTATTTGAGAGAGAGAGAGAGAAACAGCATGAGAGGGGATAGGGTCAGAGGGAGAAGCAGGCTCCCTGCTGAGCCGGGAGCCCGATGTGGGACTCGATCCCAGGACTCTGGGATCATGACCTGAGCCAAAGGCAGTCGCTTAACCGACTGAGCCACCCAGGCGCCCCAGAGGCATTTAATACATTCACAATGTTGTGTGACCACCATCACTCTCTAGTTCCAAGACATTCTCATCCATCTGAAAGGAAACCCCAGCACCCTTACCCCCCCACTTCATTTTCTGTTTGCTGTTTCTGTAGATTTACTATTGTGGATATTTCATGTAAATGGAATCCTACAATTTGTGATCTTTTGTGTCTGGCTTCTTTCACTTAGTATATTTTCAAAGTTCATCAACTCCGTAGCATGTGTTAGTACATCATTCCTTTTTATGGCCAAATAATATTCCATCGTATGGCATATGTAGGTTCACAACCCTCTCAGGAGTTTTCCTGGTGTAATCTGAAACCAGGCCCCATATGCAGAGGGCAGGGAGAGACTGAAGAAAGAAGCAGGCCACTCCAGGTTGGCAGGTGACAATTTTAATACTAGCAAAGTGAACTTACATATGCAAGGTGAATGGATCCCTGCACCCATTAGTCATAACATCGTCAGTGCATGATATATTTCAAATTTGAAAGGTAGTTCACTTGAAACCAGACAATCCAAATCTGAATGCTCTTTGGCAGAGGAATACAAATTTTAAGTCAACTCTCTTGTTGGGGAATTGATTCAAAATCAGGACCATGGGCTTGGTAAGTGCCAATCTCAGCAATCATATCTGAGACTTTAGCTGAGATAAATATCACTGATTCTGTTGCCTCTATTAGATGGGAAAAATTCCAAATCCATGGAGATGAAAGACAGTTTTTTTGTTTTTTGTGTTTTTTTTGCAATTCCTCTCTAGCCTCAACAAATGACCTTTCTTATGGGTTGTGCTATTAATAGATGAAGTCTCAGACATTGAAAATCTCATCATGATATATTTCAGAAGAGCAATCAGTCACTGGAAGAGGTATTACAGACATTTTATTAATATGTATACTTCTTCCCAGAGAGTGGATGTTTGAGCAAAATAAATAGTAGCTATCGCTTACTCGGTTTCCATTTTGACTCAGGCATTGTTCTTGGAGTAGACACACACGAGCGTGCACATGCATGCACACTCACACACTTACTCTTATCAAAAAATTCCTTCAATATTGGTATGATTATTATCTCTATTTTTCAGATAGGAAAAATGAGGTTCAAAGAGGTTGGATGACTTATGCAAGGTTATTGAATGAATCAATGAATGCATGTACTGCCCAGTTTCTCAGTGCCTTGTAGCAGTTACAGACTTCAGAAATCGATGGGAAGACATGGCCTGAAGGAAGGAGGGACGGTGAAGCCAAAAAAAGAGTCAAAAATATTAGAAGATCGACAAATGTGACAGTGATTTAATCATACGGTCAGAGGTACCCTAACAGTTATAAAGTAATAATTAAATGATTTAGAAATGATTTTTAGTGGGTTTTCCCCCCCATATAAGGTATTTCCACTACATCAAAAACTGATGATGTACTGGATGGTGACTAACATAACATAATAAAAAAATTATTAAAAAAAAAAAGGTGTTTCCTACACATTTTCCGTCACTGAAAACGATGAAATAGACAGTACATGGCCAAATAAAAACTTCTGCCAGTTGTCAAAAGGAGTTTCCAACATTATTCGATGACTTGTGGCACATCCCCAAATTTGTGGGTTTTCCTTTTCTTTCCTTTTCTTTTGTCTCAAGATATATTTTAGGAGCACTTGGGTGGCACAGTCGACTCTTGGTTTTGGCTCAGGTTATGATCTTAGAGTTGAGGGATCGAGCCCCGAATCAGGCTCTGCGCTCAGCATGGAGTCCGCTGAAGATTCTCTCTGTCTCCCTTCCCCTCTGTTCCTCCCCAGGTTCACATGTGTGCATGCTCTCTCTCTCTAAAATAAAATCTTTTTTTTTTTTAATCTATTTTATTCATACCACTCTAAATAAAGTGGCTTCCATTTACTCTAGAATAAAATGGCCTGCATTTACACTTACAGATCTCTTAGTGATTACCTATCCTAAAGTTTATCCCACGATGTACCCCAGAGATGCAGCTGTGAAAAAAGAGAAGAGACTTCATAAAATGGAGTCTGGAAGCTCAAACTGCAAATTAGATTTTATTTTATTTATATGAGAAGCCAAATTTAAGACCAGTGCTATCCATCATAGCAATCAACCTGTAGCTAATTAATTCTACAGAGATACCTGTAGTATCATTAAAAAGAATTGCTAGCTCCCATCTGACACCTATCTTGACAACCCTCTCCCCTAATATTGAAGATGGTAAACCAAGTCCTCAGTATAAAAGATAACATATGTTGGGAGTCAAGAGCAATTTTTAAGCAATAAAGAATATTTTCTAATTTAAAGTCTATGTGATTGTTTCCAGCCAAGATGAAGTAGCAGGGACTAGATTTGCCCTCCCCCATGAAACAACTAAAAAATGGACAAAATATGAAACAATGATTTTCAGACACTGGACATCAGGCAGCATAGGACAGTGACCTGAGAGATGGGGAACAAAAAATACGATCCTTGTGGTTGTCCCAGCTTACTACCTGGAGAGAGTTTCTAGGCCAAAGCTCAGGGAACTGGACCCCAAGTGGAGCTTGGTAGAGCCCCTGAGCTGAAGAAGGAGAACTAGGAGTCGGGGATGCCAGGAATTCTTAGGTGAATTCCCAAAGAAGAGAGCTCCACACAGAAAGAGGGACAGGGAGAATGCTCAGGCGATCTACAGAGGGTCCCTTTTGAGTCTTCAGCTCAATTCTGATCAGCGCATGCGTGAGAAGAAACCACCCAAGCCTGGGGGGAAAACCCACCTAAAGGAATAATCCTCAGAACTCATATAGGGACAGGAATAGATTATGTTCCCCACAAAGTAGAAAAAAATGTATAATTCATGGGACATCAGATTGAACATTCAGAAGGGTATCACCTTGATAGTGGAGAAAAATTAGTCCTAAAGTCTGTTCTAATCCCACCTAACAGAATTTAAAATCTACATAGTTGAAATAATTTATTTCCCATCTTTGGAGATGGTTGACTTTCCATCTGGTCCCTCAATAAATATTCATTAAGTAACTGTAAAGTTGAATAGAGATTTTTACTTTGTCTAGATTTTGGCATCCAACTCCCCAGTTATACAAATGTGAGGGAAGACATGGGTGAGAACATCACAGAAGTGGAATCAGGTGTACCGTTTGTCGGGGAGCCATACTATCCCATCCCCTTCAAGGTGCTTCCAGCTGGACTGAGAATCAAATTGACATGAGACAGAGAAAATAAAATCTAACAGGGTACATACAGGGAATCCAAACAGACATGGAAATTCTAAAGACAGGCAAAACGAGGGATATATGTCATCCTGACCTAAGGAGAAAGGGGTTGGGGTCTGGGACTTCAGAGGGAAGGAATGCAATTCACAGGGCAGGAATGTTGGTAATTGGATGTTTTCCCCGCCGTACAGATAGGTCACTCAGATAAAACTTATCTCTGGTAATAACCATTATTTTGGGAAAGATCCCCAATTTAAATTCTTCTAACTAGTTAAGGAAAGGGCCAAAGTTTCTACTGAGCCCTCAGGATCTTAACTGCCTTCAGCTCGAAATAATCTTCATGCCAAAGTGGCCCATCTTGGGGCAGCCTGCCCTGGGCCCCTACACATTCCATTTCTATTTTCTCCTCTATCTTGCTTGTGTTCCATTTAGCGGCAGATGAATCCAGGATAAAGCTATAAAATCAAGCATCCCCCTAAGTGTTTAGAACATGTGATGGCAACTCTTTTTCGTGGCACCTGGGAGGCGGTAGGCTGCTTGAGGATGAAACGGAACATCTCTTGCCAGCTACTGGCTGCTAGAGACTCACTGAAGTGGATGAGGAACGCAGACCTCGTACCTTTTAGGAGAAGCGCATGGCCCCAGATGTTGCTGCCAATGTTCTGGGTGAAGAAGGGCAAGTTTCGTGGTCTGGAGCAAGGGTGGTGATAACAGACAAGGCTTCCCCACAAAGCAGGTGCTCTTGACCCATGGCCGTGTCCGCCTGCTGCTGGGTAAGGGGCATTCCCGTTACAGACCAAGGAGGACTGGAGAGAGAAAGCGCAAATATGTTCAGGGTTGCATTGTGGACACCGATCTCAGGCTTCTCAGCTTGGTCATTGTTAAAAAAAAAAAAGTGGAGAAGGATATTCCTGGACTCACTGCTATGACTGTGCCTCGTCGCCTGGGGCCCCAAAGAGCGAGCAGAATCCGCAAACTTTTCAGTCTCTCTGAAGAAGATGATGTCCGCCCGTATGTTGTGAGAAAGCCCCTAAACAAAGGAGGTAGGAAACCTAGAACCAAAGCGCCCAAGATTCAGCGTCTTGGTACTCCGTGTGTCCTCCAACCCAAATGTCGGCGAATCACTCTGCAGAAACAGCGTACGGAGAAAAATAAGGAAGAGGGTGCAGAATATGCGCAACCTTTGGCCAAGAGAATGAAGGAGGCCAAAGAAAAGCACCAGGCACAGATTGCCAAGGGACGGGGGTATCCTCTCTGAGAGCTTCTACCTCTGAGTCCAATCAAAAATGAGATTTTTCTAAGAGTAGCAAATAAATAAGATCAGACATCAGATTTCAAAATGAAAAACAAAAAACCCAGCTAAAAGCCAAAAACCGAATATGTGATGACAGCCCTAGAAACTGTTTACTTCCTCATTTTGAACAGACAATGTGCCCACTGTTTGGTAGCATTACTGCATCCTTGTTACACAATTACCCACAAAATATCATTCAGGCATTGCACCTACCAGAGACTACGCTGGTGATCTTTCCAACCCACGCCATTTGCTCCCAGCTCAGTCCCACTGTTCATTAAACATGAATTTGAGAAACTCAGTAATGTTGTTGGAATTATAAGTTAGTCTTCCAAGGTTGGTCTCATAAACCTTCTGTTGAAATTGTGGGTTTGGAAATGCAAGTTTGTCCTTTGATTTTATTTTTAACCTCTCATTTACTCTAGTGAGTACACTTTATCATGGGTCCAGCCGAACCCTCTACTATCCTTCAAACAACCTGCAAACGCTCTAACAAGCTTCTAGATTGAGGAATCTTGGGGGTACAAATTATATGCACAGGTAGGAGCATGGACATAGAATCCAGCTTCACTCTGTGGAGTGTCATGCCTAATTTCCCACCTAGCTCCTACCTGACTTCAGCGCTGGGCTGGTCTGGGTCTCTTTCTCTCTTTCTTTCCTTTCCTTCTTTCTCTCCCTCTCTTCCCTTCTTTCTTCCTTCCTTTCCTTCCTCTATGATTTTTTTATGGTGGCAAAATATATATACCATAAAATTGGCCATTTTAACTGTTTTAAATGTACAACTCAGTAGCATGAACGACATGCACTTTGTTACATAACCATTATCACTACCTGTTGCCAAATATTTCATCACCCCAAACAGATGGCTCATGTGGGAGGTTTTTTTTCCAAGGGGACTGCCGTAATTTCTTTGGAAACTCATGTAATCCTACAACTGATCTTGCCATTCTTCCATTAGGAATTGGAGTCTGATTTCTCTCGCCTTGGATCTGGGAGAGCATGTAACCACTCTGACTACAGAGTAAGGCAGAAGTGATGTGGTGTTGCTTCTGAAGCAGGGTAATCACAGATCAGGCTACTTCTGCCTTGTTCTTTGGAACCTTCATGCTTGCAGCCCTGAGCTGCCATGTACTCTGAAGCTGCTTTGCTACGGGGAAGCCAAGGCCACAAACAAAAGCCATGTGAGGACACTCTGGACGACAATCCTTGTCCCTGAGTCATCAGGCACTTCCAGATTCTTGCAGCCCTCAGCCTTTGCATCTTTCAGACTGAGGTCTCAGACACCATAGAACAGAAACAAGCTATTCCCACTGTGCCCACTCCAGATTCCCCTGACTCACAGAATCCGTACCCATAATGCAGCTGTTGTCATTTTAAGTCGCTAATTATTTGGACAGTTTGTTATGCAGCAATAGCAGAAGTCTAATACAAATGATTGGTTTTATTTTTTTTTTTAAGAGATTTTATTTATTTGACGGAGAGAGACACAGCGAGAGAGGGAACACAAGCAGGGGGAGTGGGAGAGGGAGAAGCAGGCTTCCTGCAGAGCAGGGAGCCTGATGTGGGGCTCGATCCCAGGACCCTGTGATCATGACCTGAGCTGAAGGCAGACGCTTAACGACTAAGCCACCCAGGAGCCCCCAAATGATTGGTTTTAATGCATAATGCTAGCATGTTAGAACACATGAGCTCCATTTACCCCTTCCTGCCTTTTTTATTATTATTGTGACATTGTGATTTATGAGATATATATAGTTGGTCATGCAGATGACCAATATATATTTCTCATATACATTTGGTCTTCATTGATGGTTCCTAGCTTACAGCTCTCAAGACCCTAGGAATTTCCTGAGCAATAAGAGCAATGGGAGAATCTTTTGCTGTAGTATTTGCTCTCCCGGGGCACCTGGGTGGCTCAGTCATTAAGCATCTGCCTTCGGCTCGGGTCATGATCCCAGGGTCCTGGGATCGAGCACCGCATCGGGCTCCCTGCTCGGCAGGAAGTCTGCTTCTCCCTCTCCTACTCCCCCTGCTTGTGTTCCCTCTCTTGCTGTCTCTCTCTCTGTCAAATAAATAAATAACATCTTTTAAAAAAAAAATTTGCTCTCTCATCCTCAGTTCCTGAAATCACTCCAGAGCCATAAATGTGCAATGTGTGTCTTGTGGTTTCTAACGAGCCCCTTTCCACCCCAACTGGGTTTACACTCATAATGTGACTTTTGGAAAGCACCTAAGAATGGGGGCTAGTTGCCAGGGGAGCCAACCATGAATAGAGGATTGGAACTTTCAGTCCCGACCCCTGATTTCCAGGGAGGGGAGAGGGGCTGGAGGCTGAATCAGTCACCAACGGCCAATGATTTAATCAACATGCCTCTGTAATGAAGCCTCCATAAAAAACCCAAAGGATGGGGTTTGGAGAGTTTCCAGTCTGGGGAACCAGAAGGCTTCCACATGCCACCATCCTGGGCCCAAAATCCATGGGGACAGAAGCTCCTTTGTTCTGGATATTGTCCTATGTTTCTCTTCATCTGGTGGTTGGTTTATCTCCTTTAAAATTCTTTGTAATAAACTAGCAATCTAGTGAGTAACTGGTTTTCCTGAGTTCTGGGAACTGCTCTAGCAAATTAATCAAAGTCAAAAACCTGGGACCTTCTGATTTAGAGCTAGTTGGTCAGGAGTCTAAATAACCACCTGCCCTTGTGGCGGGCATCAGAAGTCTAAGGAAGAGGTCACGGGAACCTCCAAACTGCAGCTGGGTGGTCCGAAGCACAAATCACCTGGGCTCGAGATCGGCATCTGCGGGGGTGGGCAGCAGTCTTGTGGGACCGAGCCCCTCACCTGTAGAATCTGATGCTGTCTCCGGGTCCATAGTGTCAGAATGGAGCTGAGCTGTAGAACACCCAGCTGGTGTCCCAGCACCATGTGGTGGTGTCTCCCCGCACCCCCCAGACACGTTGGAATTAGGTGAGCAGAACCCCTTATTTAAAATTACATTTTAGGGGCGCCTGGGTGGCTCAGTTGGTTAAGCGACTGCCTTCAGCTCAGGTCATGATCCCAGGGTCCTGGGATCGAGCCCCGCATCGGGCTCCCTGCTCAGCCGGAAGCCTGCTTCTCCCTCTCCCACTCCCCCTACTTGTGTTCCCCCTCATGCTGTCTCTCTCTCTCTGTCAATTAAATAAATAAATAAATAAATAATAAAATTACATTTTAATTCTACATATATTGCAAAACTGCTCAAAGCAACACTCTGCTTTTTGGAGGCTTTTCTTCTTAGCTTTTCAATCTCTCACTTTGCAACCCTAGAATCTGGCAAATGTCCAGAGGTAGAAACTGGCTGTGTGCTGGAAGTCCCCTATAAGTTCTGCCAACATTCTTTCTAGTTTCTCTTTCCCGCCTCAGTGACTCTCCTTGAAATTAAAGCCTGGACTTTCAACCTCCCTTCTGTTCCCAGAATTTCCAAATGCTCCCAGCATGAAAATACCTGTAGTGATCAGCTATACATTCTTTTTTTTTTTTTAGATTTTTTTTTTTAAATTATTTATTTGACAGAGACAGAGACAGCGAGACAGGGAACACAAGCAGGAGGAGTGGGAGAGGGAGAAGCAGGCTTCCCATGGAGCAGGGAGCCCGATGCGGGGCTCCATCCCAGGACCCTGTGATCATGACCTGAGCCGAAGGCAGATGCTTAACAACTGAGCCACCCAGGCGCCCCTCAGCTATACATTCTTTTCCCTCAGTGGCTTCATCCCTCTGGACCTACTACTCAAAATGTGGTCTATGGGCCAGAGGTCTTGTCATTACCTAGGAGCTTGTTAGAGATGGAGAATTCAGGCCCTCCCCCAAGCTTCCTGAATCAATACTTTCTATCCATTGTGAACAGAGCCCTGGTTATAGATTAAATAGGACACCCTGGTAAATTACAATAGTGATAATCATTAATTGAGTGATGAACTTTACTTATATTATCTTTCATCCTCACAACAGCCCTGTAACTTTGGTATGCATTATTCTTATTTAATTGTTGAGAACTGAGACTTATTCAAGGGGTTATGTAACTTGCCCAGAGTCTCATAGCTAGTAAGTAACAAAGCCAGGACTGTGCGTCCATTACAGCCCATATACTTTACTGCCATGAATCTTTTTATCTTATTACAAAGAAATCCATTTAAAAAATTAAGACAACATACAGAAAAGTATAAAGAACAAAAGTCACATATAATTTACCACCATTATTAATTTTCGTGTGTGTATTTCCAATTTTGTATGTGTGTGAGAGAGAGAGAGAGAGAGAGAGGGAGGGAGAGATGAACTGTTGAAATGGTTTTGTAACTTGTTTTTGTTTCTTCTTAATGAAGCGTTGTGAGCATTTAATACAACCCTTGCTCTTTTCACCATATCAAGCTGCCTCTTATTTCATTTTTTTTTTAAAGATTTTATTTATTTATTTGACAGAGAGAGACACAGCGAGAGCGGGAACACAAGCAGGGGGAGTGGGAGAGGGAGAAGCAGGCTCCCCACAGAGCAGGGAGCCCGACGCGGGACTCGATCCCAGGACCCTGGGATCATGACCTGAGCTGAAGGCAGTCACTTAACCAACTGAGCCACCCAGGCGCCCTATTTTATTTTATTTTTAATTTTATTATGTTAGTCACCATACAATACATCATTGGTTTTTGATGTGGTGATCCACAATCATTGTTTTCGTATAACACCCAGTGCTCCATGCAGTACGTGCCCTCCTTTTTTTTTTTTTAAAGATTTTATTTATTTATTTGACAGAGTATCTCTCTGTCACAGAGGGAACACAAGCAGGGGGAGTGGAAGAGGGAGAAGCAGGCCTCCCGCGGAGCAGGGAGCCCGATGCGGGGCTCGATCCCAGGACCCTGGGATCATGACCTGAGCTGAAGGCAGACGCTTAACGACTGAGCCACCCAGGCACCCAGTATGTGCCCTCATTAATACCCATCACCGGGCTAACCAATCCCCCCTCCCCCCAAAAATTTCAGGTTTAGATGTGTGATGAAATATTTAGAAAAAAACATATCTGGTTACAGAGAGCCAGAATTCCTGCTCCGAAGAGCAGACGGGTTACCTGAGGTGGCAGAAGGGGAGGCAACGGCGAAGAGGTCTAGTGAAAGGAAGTCAGTACAGAGCACTGCAGAAAGCAAGATGGAGTCCCTCATGTCAAGCAGTGGCCTGTGGTGCAGGCAGCTGGGGGCATTGCGGTTCAGACCAGGTATCACCGAGAGCAGCACCTGCTGACGACGCACCCAGAACAATAAACAGCAGAAAGAGAGCAGATCTGCAAACGCCCGACACTGACTAAATCCCCCGTAAAAGAGGATTTTGCAGCAAATGGTCAGACTCTCTGGACACTGAGCCCTCTGCGTCTGACCACTTCAGAAAGGTAGCTGCTGCCAACGGCTCTGACCGACTGATCTCATAACAGAACCGAGATCCTTGCCGGCTTGAACACAATAAGCAGTCAGTGCCGAGAGGGGACCCGGACCGGACCTGGACCGGACCGAGGCCTTATCTCAAGCCTTATCTCAGGGGCGACTCAGACTGAGTCTTTTGATTCATTAACGTCCTACACCTGCTCTATCTCGTTTGTTGTGTGACTTGCCTTGTGCCTTGCGTGACTTTTTTTTTTTTTTTAAAGGAGGCTCCCCACCCAACGCGGGGTTTGAACTCAAGACCCTGAGATCAAGACCTGAGCTGAGCTGGTATCAAGAGTCAAACCCTTGGGGCGCCTGGGTGGCTCAGTCAGTTGAGCATCTACCTTCGGCTCAGGACATGATCTCAGGGGAGGGGGAGGTTGGTCCAGGGATCAAGCCTCTGTCCAGCTCCCTGCTCAGCGGGGAGCCTGCTTCTCCCTCTCTCTCTGCCCCTGCCCCCCACTTGTAAACACGCGCTCTCTAAAATAAATAAATAAATCTTAAAAAAAAAAAGAAAGAGGCAATGTACCAGTTTGCTCAGGCCGCCATTACAAAGCACCACAGACTGGGCGGCTTAAAGAGCAGACATTTATTCTTTCAGTTCTTCTGGAGGCCAGAAGTCTGAGATCAAGGTGTTGGCAGGGGTGTTTTTTTTCCCTAAGATCTCTCTCCTTGGCTTGTAGACGTCCTGCTCAGGTGCCTTCACCTGGACTCCTCTGTGTGTGTCTGGGTCCAAATCCCCTTATAAGGATGCCAAATGTATTAGTTTAGGGCCCACTCAACCTCATTGAACCTTAATCACCTCTTTAAAGGCCCGATATCCAAATATAGTCACATTCTGAGGTACTGGGGGTTAGGACTTCAACAAACGGGTTTGAGGGGCAGACACTTCAGTCTGTAACAAGCAGTATTTCAAAGGAGATTCCACTGGCCCAGGAACAGGCCGAGAGAAGAGTGGGACATAAAGCAGGGAGTGAAAACCGGCACACACAGATTTGTTTGGACTGATTAATTTGTTTATTAAGGCTGTAGGGGGTTTTCTCATAAAAATTCTGATGTTTTGGCTTCTTGCCTAAAATCTAAAGCTCCAGCCCCATGGGGCCTGCATTCCTGCATGGCAATGCTTGGCTGGGGCTGGGTGGTAGCTGCCCCAATTCCCAGCACTCCCCTGCTCTGCTCTCCAGGCTGGTCTGCTTCACCTAAAGCCATTAGGGTTTTTGGCACCTGGGGTGGAGAGTATAGACGTAGATCCAAATTCATGTTCGAACTGAAGAAAAAAATGTATGTGATATTTCAAACCTATGGGGAAGCATTGTGTGGAAGAACAGGCCATGCTGTCCCACCCCCAATGAGAGGACAATTGTTGACTTGAGGAGTTTAAGGCAGGTGCCTTCCTCTGGGCGCCTGAGAGTGCAGCCCTTAAGCGCTAGCCTAGAGCTCCTGTGATTTCGGCAGTTCCCCTGGGCCCCAAGAAAGGCAGGGGAGGAACCAGCTGCTTTGTTTGTTCTTCAGCAAAGTAATGGACACTCACTGATTCTATTAATTTTAAGAGGAAATGCTCTGGCTTCAATACGGTTTAGACTGCACCGTCTTTAAGGGGAAGAAAAGTAATTTGCCTCGGGTGAGATGCTTGCTTTTAGAGGTCAGCCAATAGAGGAACGATGCCAGCTGCCCAGCCGCAGTGCTCACAGGCGGGAACACTGTGAATACAACACGAACCGGAGGGTCTTCCTTCACCATCTCCCGGCAGCTGGGTGCCCACCCCCCTGCGCCTGTGGGGCCACTGGCTGAAACTCAGGGTTGAATGAAACTACCAAACTAAGACTCAGAACCTTAATCTGAAGAAAAGAATCCAGGTTCCTTGGGAAAGAAGGGTTTTCTTAAGGAAGGGAAGTAGAGTTTCTCTACTTTGAGACTTGAAGAAGAGAATGCAAGAGGGACCAGGAACAAACCAAGTTCTGGAGAAGCCAGTTAGGAAGCTGTTCGAGAAGCATCTGAAGCACAGGGTCATGAAGGTCTAGGGCACCAGCTGCCCACCCTTGGGCAACTTGAGGGAGAATGTGTGATTCTCCTATGTAGCGGTTCCCTTCTGGAAATGTCTTTTTTGCTAAAGGAGCATAGGCTGTCTGCTCTGTTGGTCTTGTGAACACTAAAGAGGCAGAGTGGCATGACGTGGAAGGGTATGTTCCTTCCCATCTCCTCCTGGCCCTCAGTGAAGACAGAGGGTCACCCTTGGGTGAACTGTAACCCTAAGCTGCAGGTGGTCATTGTAATATCAGAGGATAATCCTGAAAGCTACACGGCACCGGGACGCCTGGGTGGCTCAGTTGGTTAAACAGCTGCCTTCGGCTCAGATCATGGTCCCAAGGTCCTGGGATCAAGTCCCGCATCGGGCTCCCCACTCAGCAGGGAGCCTGCTTCTCCCTCTGCCTGCCGCTCCTGCTTATGCGCTCTCTCTCTGACAAATAAATAAAATCTTAAAAAAAAAAAGCTACACGGCACCAAAGCAATGTTCTGCAGTGAAATGGAAGATCAAATCTGCTAAGTCTTGTAAGTTAAAGAATCCTGCTCCCAGAGGGAGATGGGGGCACCCAGCAAACTCCCAAGCTATTATATAATAAATGATGTTGGAATAATTAGATGTTATTTAATTTAATGATGTTGGAATAATTAGATACGTTAACACCCTAGGTCACACCAGAAACAAAAATTCATTCTAGATGGATTGGATTGCTCAATGTGAAAAAAATATATAGCATATAAAAAACAAAACTATCAAATATTAGGTAAAATATATGAAAGTTTTTTTCTTTTTTTTTAAGGATTTTATTTATTTATTTATTTGACAGAGAGAGACACAGTGAGAGAGGGAACACAAGCAGGGGGAGTGGGAGAGGGAGAGGCAGACTTCCCACAGAGCAGGGAGCCCAATGCGGGGCTTGATCCCAGGACCCTGGGATCATGACCTGAGCCGAAGGCAGACGCTTAACAACTGAGCCACCCAGGCGCCCCTATGAAAGTTTTTTCTGCTAACAATCTTGGGGTAGTCCCAAGCAAGATATGAAACCGAGAGGTCATAAAAGGAAAAAAATGCCAGGCTGGACTACACAGAAATGAACAAAAGATACTTAAATGCAACCAAGATATAGGGAACAGATGACAGAAGAAAATACTTGTAATATATAACAGACAAAGGTTAATCTCCCTAAATAGGAAAAGAACACCAACACACTAATAAGAAAGACAAAAACAAAAAACAAACAAAAAAACTCGACAGGAAAAAGATCAAAGGATATAATGAAGGACTTCATAGAGAAATAGAAATGGTCAATAATAATACATTTTTAGAAACCCTGAGCCTTTATAATATTTAAAGGAATTCACATTGAAGTATCAGTATGACTCTTTTACCTGTAGGCGAAAAAAGATTTGTAAATACAGAATAAGGTCTGGAAGAATATGCGCTAAACCCTGCGCAGTGTTTCATTCTGCGGGAATATAACTGAGGAAGCAGAGCAGGGGTCTTTTATTTTGTTACTTTATATTGATTTTTCATGTGGTGAGATTATGGGTGATTTTTACCTTGGGGATGTTTTGTCGCTGTACGATTTAATTCCTTGGCAAGCAGTGCAAACATAAATTCACTGCTTTCAGGGGGTTTGAAAAGTTTCTGTTTATTTTAGTTTTCAAAATCTCAAAAAATGTATGAGTTAATTAGAAGAATCAGGCCAGTTTTTACCTATTTTCACATCTCAAATTTTTTTAGAGGGGGAGGGGCAGAAGGAGAGGGAGAGAGAGAATCTTAAGCAGGCTCCAAGACCCTGAGATCATGACCTGAGCTGAAATCAGGAGTCAGACACGGAACTGACAGCCATCCAGACGCTGCTACAACCAATTTTTATTCACACTATTTGTCCTTGTACTTAATTCATGGATATCTTCAATTATACAATTTCCCCAACATACTTCTTTCTAGATATCCCCCCTACTGAAAATAGAAAAGAAAGAAAACAAGGAAGAAGGAAAGAAAGAAAAAAAAAAGGTGCCATATATATACAGCTTTGATTATTTTAATACATTATTATTGCTTTCACTAAAGTTTTGACTCTAGTGAGGACCAAAGTGACCAGGATAATAGATAGCCAGACATCACTTTGGGAAACAAGTTTTCAGAAAGGTCAAAAGAAAACGTCCTTGCTATGTGACTTTTGAATAAGCCACTTGAAAAAACTAGGTATTACATAACATATGTACATATTACATAACTCAAAGAGTCCAAGAGAGTGTGCTGGGGAGTTGTGTCCCTGCCACCTTTGTTCCTGAGGCAGATACCATTACAAATAGTAATATCTAGTATATCCTTCCAGAGACAGTCTACGCATGTGCAAATGTTGGCTTAATTATAGGGTAGCCTACTGTAACACTGGTTTGCCTCTTACTCTTTTTACTTAAAAAAATAGATCTTAGGGGCGCCTGGGTGGCTCAGTTGTTAAGCGTCTGCCTTTGGCTCAGGTCAAGATCCCAGGGTCCTGGGATCGAGCCCCGCATCGGGCTCCCTGCTCTGTGGGAAGCCTGCCTCTCCCTCTCCCACTCCCCCTGCTTGTGTTCCCTCTCTCGCTGTGTCTCTCTCTGTCAAATAAATAAAATCTTTTTTAAAAAAATAGATCTTAGAAATTGTTGTATATCAGTATTTCGATAGAGCTGTATCATTGTTTTCAATGATATGCAAATGCAAATGATTTCAGTCATTGAATGATGGTTAACCATCATTTACCTCATTAGTCCCCTACTGATGAGCACTTATGTTGTTTCTAATATTTTATCTGTTCAAGCAATGCTGTGATAAATATCCCTCCGTGGGGCACCTGGGTGGGTCAGTTGGTTAAGCAACTGCCTTCGGCTCAGGGTCCTGGGATCGAGCCCCGTAACGGGCTCCCTGCTCGGCAGAAAGCCTGCTTCTCCCTTTCCCACTCCCCCTGCTTCTGTTCCCTCTCTTGCTGTCTCTCTCTCTCTGTCAAACAAATAAATAAAATCTTAATAAATAAATAAATAAATAAATAAATATCACTCCGTATTTGTGATTTTGCACATATGCAAGAATTTGTAGAAGAAATCCCTGTAGGATTACTGGCTCATAAGGTAAGTGCAATTTATTTTTTATTTTTTATTTTTTTTAAGATTCTATTTATTTATTTGACAGAGAGAGACACAGCGAGAGAGGGAACACAAGCAGAGGGGGAGTGGGAGAGAGAGAAGCAGGCTTCCCGCTGAGCAGGGAGCCCCATGCAGGGCTCGATCCCAGGACCCTGGGATCATGACCTGAGCTGAAGGCAGACGCTTAACGACTGAGCCACCCAGGTGCCCCCCAAGTGCAATTTAAATTGTGAATGCTCTTTAGTAATTTGTATTCCTTTGAACCATGATTAAGGGTTTGTTTCCCTATACCTTCAACTACATAATGATATCAAGCTTTTGATCTTTGCCAACCTCATAGGTGAAAAATGGTCTCTTACGTAGTTTTGATTTGTCTTTCTTTCATTGCAAGTGAAGTTGAACATTTTTGTATATGTTTAAGGCCATTTATATTTCCTCTAAGGTATCCATTTATTATGTCTTAATTTTATTCAATTTCATGTATTTAGTTTTAAGCGTTCATTCAAATTATAAAAATAATTTTTGCTATTTAAAGATTCGCTTGCTGGGTAAGAAAAAATCCAGCTACATGGTATTTAAGAGAGATACTTCTAAATCAAAATAACTGGAAATAGAGGGATGAATAAAGATATATCAAACACATGAATAAAAAATAAAGTAGGAGTAACAATATTAAAACCAAAGCAATTTAATATTTCAGATTTATGAGAGGTGCTATTCATCAAGAATATATAATAGTCATGAATCTTTATGAATCTAACAACAGATTTCAAAATATAAAACAAAAACTGTTGGAAATACAAGAAAAAAATTTTTTTTAATACAGCTTTTTTTTTTAAGATTTTATTTATTTGTAAGAGAGAGAGAGCACAAGCAGGGGGAGCAGCAGGCAGAGGGAGAAGCAGGCTTCCCGCTGAGCAAGGAGCCCGATGCAGAACTTGATCCCAGGACCCTGGGATCATGACCTGAGCCAAAGGCAGATGCTTAACTGACTGAGCCACCCAGCTGTCCTGAAATGCAAGAAAATTTGATGAATCCACAAATACATAATATTTTGGGGATACTAAAATGTATCTCTCAGAAGTTAACAAATCAAGTAGACAAAAGTAAGTAAGGTTATAGAGGATCTAAATAACAAAATCAAGTTAATAAACAGAGAATACATATTTAAAAAAGACACATGGAATGTTCAGAAAAAGAAACAATTATGAGACTATAAAAACATTTTGATAATTCTAAAAAGACCATATACAATCTGACCACAATGTAATAACTATAATTTAATAACAAAAGAATGGAACCTTTCAAAACAAAAAACAAAACCGCAACTATTTGCAAGAAAATAAAATCACCTTTCTGTATGACTCTTAGATTAAAAAGAAAATCAAAATGGAAATTACAAACTATTGGGACATGAATGACATTAAGGGAGAATGTTTAGTGAATCTTGTTGGAATGGCCAACACAGTAACATGTGAAAGTGTATAGCATTAAAAGCATTTATCGGGAAATCAGAAAATTTTACTAAGCAGTCAGTTTTTTAAAAAGGTTAAAAAATAGAAAATAGCAAGAAAATGAATCCGGTGGGTGGGGGGGACGAATAAAGATAAAAGCATACATCAGATTTCTACTTCTGTTAATACTGGACTTTCTTCTAAGGATAGCTAGAAAAGCTATATGACTACAAATATGTCAAGCATTTACTTGAAGCATCAGCATCAGCGAACACGCAAGGTAATAAGACAATAGAACCAGAAGATGGAAACCCAGAGTAAGTTAGGCATTAGGTACCACTTTCCTATTAGTGGTATTTCCCATTTTCTTTTCTTAAACTTTTTTTTTCTTTTAAATATTTTATTTATTTATCGGGGGGGAGAGAGAGAGAGAAAGAGAGATCACGAGCAGCGGGGAAAAGGAGACTCCCCATTGAGTAGGGAGCCCAATGCGGGATTCGATCCCAGGACTCTGGGATCACAACCTGAGCCAAAGGCAGACGCTTAACTGACTGAGCCACCCAGGCACCCCCACATTTTCATTAGAGGAAGCTGAGTGGTTTAGCCTCACAGAGCTGGGTGAAGAAACGTTGGAATCCATGATCTCTTATACCCAACTTTAGGTAGGGATCCCAAAGGGTTAAGGACTGACTAGGATTGCAGCTTGGCTTCAAAGAATCTCACTCCTGAAACTGAATTAGGCTCATCCTGGGTTGTTTGTGCCTTCAGGCAACTGTCAGAAACAAAAGTAAATCTTGTCTGAGGAAAATGAAATCATCCTAAACCTTAATGAGCTCCACCAGAAACTTAAACAATGCATTTTTCTGGCACACAATCAAAAGTAACCAGGCCCAGGAAGAAATACCGCAACATGAACAAAAACCACTAGAAACAATGGACAATAGAAACTGTTCCATGTAGAACCCAGATATTGGAGTTATTAGTCATAATTCTTAAAACAACTATGTTTACAAAATATAAGGGAATAATAAAAGACAAAACTAAGAATTCTGACATAAAACTAGAAATATAAAAAAGGACATAGATTTTAAAAAAACTATTCAAAATTAAAAACTGAAAAATACAATAGCTGAAATTAAGAATTCAATGGACAGATTTAACAGCAGTTTAGACACAGCTGAATTGAGGATTAAGGAGCTAGAAGAGACAAGATAATTTTAAAAAAATGCAGAAGAGGGGCACCTGGATGGCTCAGTCGATTAAGCGACCAACTCTTCATCTCAGCTCAGTTCTTGATCTCAGGGTCCTGAGTTCAAGCCCCACTTGGGCTCCACCCTGGGCGTGGGGCCTGCCTAAAAAAACAAAAGTTAAAAAAATGCAGGAGAGAGGGTAAGAGACAGGAAGGATCGGTCAGAAGGCCTAGCATAGGTATAATCTGAAGTTTTAGAAGGGGGGTGGAGAAAAAGGAATGGGATTGAAGAAATGTTTGAACAGATGTCTGAAAAACTCCCAAACTGATGAAAGATTTTCAGTCACAGATTTAAGAAACCCTATGGCCCCAAATGGGATAAATACAAACATAAATCCACACCTAGGCCACATTAACTGACCCTCTAATTGTTGCCCCTTTGAACCTAAAATGGCCTTTCTCCCTCTGGCTGTTTGTAAATAACCAATTCTTCCAATGTTCTTAGAACAAGATTTACCATCCTGCTTTTAACTTTTTGAAATAGAAATAACGTTTCAATGTACCTTGAATATATAGGAGACAAAGGATTCATGAAACACTACTCTTTCTTCTTGGCAGTATTTTCTGTACTATTTTATTCTTTTCCATCTTATTAAAAAATAATTCTGGTCACAGTCCCTAAATCCGGGCTCAACCTACAGTTTGGAAAACCCTGCCTTAGCTGATTTAGGAGTGTGGAGAGAATAGAAATGCATTAACAAACCTCTAATATGTAAATTTGTTTGTTTGCCTTTTACCCTCCAGGAATCAGATGACCTTGGACACGGGCCGGTTTTCTTTTCTTCGCTGTGCTCTGCTTTGTTTGCTTCTTCTTCTTCTTCTTTTTTTTTTTTTTTCTTTTTCTTTGCTTTGGGGGTGGTGCGCATTATGAAAAGCCGGCGGCCAGTTAAATTTCAGCGGAGGGTTCCTGCTCTCGGGGAAGGGAGGAACAGTGGGGCGAGGGCGCTCTGCGGTAGCGAACCTGTAGGTCAGGCGAGGGCCCGGCTCGCTGGCTGGGGCTTCCTGGCCTGGGAAGCGCCCGGAGCTTTCGAGAACTTTGCTGTCCTGCGAATGAAATGTCAGACCAAGGAACTTCAAGTTCTCCTTGAGAGTCCGCGGAAGTGCAAGGCGGGGAGTCGCGGAAGAGGGGGCCGCGATCGGCGCTCTGGAGGTCTCGGTAAATCCCGGGGTGCATCCTCTGCAGTCGTGTTGGCCGGCGCCTCCCCCCGGGCCGCAGGCTTACGGCTGGAGGAGGTGGCTTCTGTGTGTTCGTGAGGTCCCGTCGGGGAGAGACCGAGGACCGCGAGGAAAAGTGAGCGGTAAGGGGCCTGGCCGGCCTTCGCCCGGCCCACCCCTAGCCTTTGGCGCCCTTGAACCCGCCCCTCCGGATAGATCTCGGAGTGGGTTCCAGGCGCTCTTCGCTCGAGGTCCAAAGGCGCGGCGGCGCGGGCCATGGATCGCCTGGCTGCGCTGCGGGGCGCGAGGCTGCGGTGGGCGCTGCTGGGGACGCGGGTGGCCCTCCCTGGCCTCTGCCCGCACGGGGCCAGAGCCAAGACCGCGATCCCCGCCGCCGTCCCGGTTACCGCCGAGACTCCTGGAAACGGGCCTGGCGACCGGAGACTGCGGACCCTGGAGGAGCTTCCAGGGCCCGGGCAACTGCGCTTCTTCTTCCAGCTGTTAGTGCAAGGCTACGTTCTGCAGTTACACAAGCTCCAGGTAATCGAGCTGGGGCGGGGGGGCGGGGGGGGGTGCGCGGAGGCTCGCGGCCGGGGTGTGTTGGGGGGGGGTGAGCACCGGGACAGAGAAGCTGGAGATGGAGAGATGTTGGACAAAAAAGTGAAGGACACGAGAATTTAGCTCAGGACCGACTGGAGCTATGGTCCTAGACTGGACATCTGTAGGGATTATGTGTAAAAGGTAGACAGAACCCTTTGAACTGAAATGAATAGGTCCAGGAGTGGTAGGGCACCAGGGAGGAGGTGACTTGGGAGGCCAGGTTCCAAAATGAACAGAGGTTGAGAGAGGCAGGAACTGTCTTGGTAACAGAATGGCAGATGCAAGTGTCTAAGTTGCCAGATGTGGTAGAACCACTATTTAATTCCGGGATGATGTTGGCTACCACAGACTTCTTCCAAAGGAAATGGCTTTGGGGAGGATTACAGACATCTCGCAATTTGCAAGATAGATTTTTCCATGGGGAGAAAAATGTCACTTCTCAGGGAGTGAAAGCAAAATCGTAGACGTTCAGGAAAAGGTGCATTTTTTTTTGTTATTAAGGAATCAATGTCCAGTAAGAAGAGTTTATTCAGTGGAACACTGAGGCAGGGATGGATGGATATCCCACTGTGAAGGGACGGAAACTGGAAAACCCAATGTGGGTTAAGGTGGAGAGGTTTTAGGAAATGAACTGAAGAGATTCATCTGGGATCTGTCTTCCTCATGACTATTACAAAGTTATAAACCCATCCACTCTGCCCCAGGCATTTTTCCAAGTGCTGGGATTCATTGAGAGGTGGCCAATGCCCTCATGGTTTATATGCTCAGTTGGAAGCTTACATCCCATGGTTTATATGCTCCTTTGAGGGAAGGAGGAGAACAAGGATATGAACAAGTCAATAAACAGCTCATTTCAGGAAGAGAACTTGAGTGCCCTGCAAGGAGAAGCCTGTCCAGCATTGGGGGCGGAGTGGGACCTTTGATTCATTTGCCCTCCACATGTGTGGTTCACAGTGATTGGCAAGAGGAATGGGCAAGCTCACCTGCTGGGCTGGTGAGCAGACTGGTTACCATGAAGCTGTGCTGGCCAGTAGTCAAAAACTCAGAGGAGCTGTGGGCACTGGGGATAGGACAGGCCTTTGAGCAGGGCCTCGAAGGTCAGACTGAGGGCCCGGGTTCCTCTGAGGGGCTTCGATGGGCTCTTGAGCAGGCCTGGGGGCAAGATGGCCTCCAAGGGACACTGTCCAGGTTATGGTGTGTGCAGTAGGGTGGACTAGACAGGAGGGGTAGAGAGGGCCTCAGGGGACAAAGGCTCGGGCGTGGTGTATCCGAACCACCCTCCAGACAAAGCTGGACCAGGAGTTGTGGATGAGGGGGGAAAATGACTGAGGCTTTGAAGCACTATACTGACCGGTGTCTCTGCACCCACCCGGGCTGCTGCTGTCTCCTGGGACTGCCTTTGTTAGCTCCTGTTCCGAGACTTGGTGGGCAGCTCCCAAGGCACTCAGAGATGGTTAAAAAATCATTCCTTCCGGGCTCAGCTTCAAGAAACCAAGTAAGCCAAGAAACCAGAGTCCTGTAAACTTTTCCTACTTGATTTAACCTCTGGAAATATGAGAGGCCCAGTGAATGCCCCGAGGATGGCGACTAAGGATTTCTCATCACTTCTTAGGGAGAGTTTACTGGAAGGTTTTGCTTAGGATTATCTCTGGAGCAGTAACTACCAAAGAAATTCTAGACCATCCTAGGAGGTGGAGGAGGAAGCAGGAGAAAGCCAGGAATGTGTAATATTTTATTTTATTTTATTTTAATGTTATTTTATTTTATTTATTTGAGAGAGAGAGAGAGCCAGGAGAGAGGGAGAGAGAGAATCTCAAGCAGACTTCCTGCTGAGCGTGGAGCCCAACATGGGGCTTGGTCTCACGACCCTGAGATCATGACCTGAGCTGAAATCAAGAGTCGGACGCTTAACCGCCTGAGCCACCCAGGCGCCCCATTTACTCTTTCTTTGAGATGGATACCTAGAAGTAAATCCAGAGTCGTCTGCTTAACTGACTGAGCCACCCAAGAGCCCCAGGCATGTATAGCCTTTTAGAGCAGCCAGGGCTAGGATCTAAGAGAGCCCCCTGGCTCCAGCCCCTGTATCCCAGAGATCTGGAGTCACATGAACCTTCCCAGGGCATCGATGGAAAAATACATTAGCCCTTCCCACTACATGCGGCTGGTGTGAATTAATAAAGAGAGGAGTGCTGCACATCTATAAAACCCAGTTAATACCCCTATTGAGGAGGAGGATACATTTCAGTGACCCACTTTGTATCAGTTCAAGTTTATTTGGTTGCCACTCACCCTGGCTTCAGGTAGCTTTACTGGCGCCTGTAACCAGAAAGTGTAATAGTTGGATGCCCTCCAGCTATATGGTTTGCTCTGGAGATTCATGAGATCGTCAAAGCTATAGTTTTGTTTTTCTGCAGTTCTCTTGGCTCTGCTGTCTTGCAGAAGTTGGTTGACTGACCCGGGTTAATTGCCTGTCTCTGAACCCATCATAGTGGCCAGAGACATACTCTAATGAGCTTAGACACGTGCAGGCTCACCCCTAAAGCTGGGATTGGGGTCCCTTCCACCTAAACCATGTGAGTACTGCACAAAAGGCAGAGGACTGGAGCTGCTGGAAGGGCAGCTGACCATAATATCCCCCGGACCCTCAGTTGTCAAAAACTGCGCATCACACACAAAAATAATAAAATCAGCTCAGGGAAGCGTTGTAGGACTTAAGGGGTGGGGTGGGGATTGGAACATGTGAAAATCGTGCTAGTCCATAAATGCAGTTCCCTTCTCTTTCTTAACTAAAATAATACCAAGAGTGCTAGAAAAATGAAATGTGAGCGTACATTAAATTTATATGTAGATTTATATCAAATTGGTTTCTTTCAAAGAGGTCGGCCCAGAGAATGATGAGACCAGACTGCCTCGGTTGGCGACCCCTCGTGTGCCCCACAATGCCCTGTGCATGTAACTCACTTCATATGCATGGTTCTCTCTCTCTCTTTTTTTTATAGTTACACATATTTTTTCCTGTGATGAGAACTCTAAGATCTACTCTCTTAGAAACGTTCAAATATACAATACTGTATTAATAATTATAGTCACCAGGCTGAACATTACATCCCCTGGACTTATTTACTTTGTATCCGGAAATTTGTATCTTTTGACCCCCTTCACCCATTCCAGCCCCCTCCCACCTGCCACGGCTGGCAGCCACCAGTCTGTTCTGTGTATCTATGAATTCGGTTTTGTTTTGTTTTTAGATTCCGCATGGAAGAGAGATCAGTCAATATTTGTCTTTCTCTGACTTATTTCACTTAGCATAATGCTCTCAAGGTCCATCCATGTTGTCATACATGTCAAGATGACCTTCTCTTGGGCGCCTGGTGGCTCAGTTGGTTAAGCGACTGCCTTCAGCTCAGGTCATGATCCCAGGGTCCTGGGATCGAGTCCCGCATCGGGCTCCCTGCTCTGCGGGGAGCCTGCTTCTCCCTCTCCCACTCCCCCTGCTTGTGTTCCCTCTCTCGCTGTGTCTCTCTCTGTCAAATAAATAAATAAAATCTTTAAAAAAAAAAAAAAAGATGACCTTCTCTTGTGTGGCTGAATAATACTGCATTGTATATATACCACAATTTCTGTATCAATTCATCCATCAACGGACACATAGATCACTTCTGGGTCTTGGCTCTTGTAAATAATACTGCCATGAACATGGGGTGCATAGATCTTTTGGGTTAGTATTTTCTGTTTTCTTTAGATAAATACCCAGAGTGAAATTGCTGGATTACAGGGTAGTTCTATTTTTGATTTTTTGAGGAACCTCCATACTCTTCCACAAGGGCTGTACCAGTTTGCATTCCCACCAATGGGGCGCGACGGTTCCCTTTTCTCCACGTCCTTGCCAACACTTGTCATCTCTTGTCCTTTTGAGGTTCATTCCAACAGGTGTGGGATGCTATCTCATTGTGGTTTTGATTTGCATTTCCCTGATGATGAGTGATGTTGAGGGTCTTTTCATGTACCAGTTGGCCACCTGTATGTCTTCTTTGGAAAAATGTCTACTCGGATCTTCTGCCCATTTGTGAGGCAGATGGTTTTCATTGATATTTTCTATTGTCTTTTTAGTCTCTATTTTATTTATTTCCATCCTGATCTTTGTTATTTTCTTCCTTCTACTAACTTTGGGGTTAGTTTGTTGTTCTTTTTCTAGTTCCTCGAGGTGTAAAGTTAGGTTGTTTATTTGAGATCTTTCTTGTTTCTTGATGTAGGCATCTATCACCATGAACTTCTCTCTTAGAATTGCTTTTGCTGTATCCCATAAATTCTGGCTTTTTCCACTCTTTCCGTCCTTTCCCTGAAGCCTGCATTCCCATTCTCCACTGGACATCAGCATCAAAGGCCAGATCAAAGGCCAGATGATCTGTGACCTTCTGAACCTGGCGGGCTTTGTTCGAGGATGTCATGTCCAGCTCCGGCAGCTCCAGCGCCAGGTCAGCCTCCTTGCTTGGCTGTGGCTCAGCCGGCAGCATGAGCAGCCCCATGGGGACTGTGGGAAGGAAGGGTGACCGGGCGCCCCCTCCTGCTCAGTCTCCCGTGCTGCACAGTCTGCCCCTATAATTTATGCATGCACCACTGCCCTGTCCGTGTCCCTTAAAGCATGTTTGGTTCCCCTGCTCGGGAATCTCCACAGGGCCTGGGCAATCAGCTTGTAACTCTTCACAGGGATGTCGGAGGCCCCAGCCTCCTTTTCCCAGGCACCCCCTCCTCTTTCAAGGTTTAGGATGCTGTATTTCCATTTTCTTTCTTTCTTTTTTTTAAGGTTTTATTTATTTATTTATTTGTCAGAGAGAGAGAGAGTAAGCACAAGCCGGGGGAATGACAGGCAGAGGGAGAAGCAGGCTTCCCGCTGAGCAGGGAGCCTGATGCAGAACTCGATCCCAGGACCCCAGGATCATGACCCGAAGTGAAGGCAGATGCTCAACCAACTGAGCCACCCAGGCGTCCCTCTTTTTTTCTTTTTAATTTTTAAGATTTTTATTTATTTACTTGAGAGAGAGAGAGAGCATGAGCACAGGGGAGGGGCAGCAGCAGAGGGAGAAGCAGACTCCCCTCAGAGCAGGGAGCCCGATGTGGGACTTGATCCCAGGACCCTGAGATCACCACCCGAGCTGAAGGCAGATGCCCAACCAACTGAGCCACCGGCGCCCCTGTATTTCTATTTTCATTTGTCTTTAGGTATTTTTTGATTTTTCTCTTTTGGTTTCTTCTTGGTTATTCAGTAGGCTGTTTAATCTCCACATTTTCGTGAATTCTCCAGGGTGTTGGATGTTTGGTTTTTTGGGGTTTTTTTGGTAATTGATTTCTAGATTCATACCCTTGTGGTGACAAAAGATGCTTGATAAGATTTTAATCTTCTTAAATTTGTTAAGACTTGTTATGTGGCCTATCATGTGATCTCTCCTGGAGAATGTTCCTTGTGCACTTGAGAAGAATGTGGATTCTGTTGTGTTTGGATGGAATGTTTGGTATATGTCTGTTAAATCCATCTAGTCTGTTGTGTCATTTAAGGCCCATGTTTCCTTATTGATTTTCTGTCTTGGTGATCTGTCCAGTGGGGTATCAAATTCCCCTACTATTATTGTATCACTGCCTATTTCTCCCTTTAGGTCTGTTAATATTTGTTTTATATATTCAGGTGCCCATGTTTTATTTTTTATTTATTTATTTATTTTTAAAGATTTTATTTATTTATTTATTTTTAAACATTTTATTTATTTATTTGACAGAGCGAGAGAGACAGTGAGAGAGGGAACACAAGCAGGGAGAGGGTCAGAGGGAGAAGCAGGCTTCCCGCCGAGCAGGGAACCCGATGCGGGGCTCGATCCCAGGACCCTGAGATCATGACCTGAGCTGAAGGCAGTCGCTTAACCAACTGAGCCACCCAGGCACCCCGAGGTGCCCATGTTTTATATCATCACCTGTTTATATGGCTTAGAGGCTGGGCTGTTAAGTTCTGAGGCCTGGGCCTATGTCTTTCCCACCTCTTTGTCTCCCAGTGCCAGAGACAGGCCTGGGTACGAGGAATGTTCTCAGTGATGTTTAATAAAAAATAAATTTCAGGGGCGTCTGGGTGGCTCAGTCGGTTAAGCGTCCAACTCTTAACTTCGGCTGAGGTCATGATGTCAAGAGTCATGAGATGGAGCCCCGCGTTGGGCTCTGTGCTGGGTGTGGAGCCTGCTTGAGATTCTTTCTCTTTCTCTGCCGCTCCCCACTCTCTCTCTCAGATAAAAAATAAAAATAATAAAAGATAATAAATTTCATGCAACAGCCAAGGGACTGGGATGGATACCGAGCAGTGGCTACATCTGGTGGCAGACTTTGTGAGTCTCTCCTCAGCTCTTGGGTCCGGGTTGTGTGACGTTAGATGGAGTAAAGAAGAGACAGTGAGGGCGGTGGAGTAAGCCTGACCCTTCAGGTCTTAGCTTTCGAGTTCAGAAACTAAATTTCTTTTTTTTTTTTTTTTTAAGATTTTATTTATTTATTCATGAGAGACAGAGAGACAGAGAGAGAGGCAGAGGGAGAAGCAGGCTCCCAAGGAGCAGGGAGCCCGATGCGGGACTCGATCCCAGGACCCTGAGATCATGACCTGAGCCGAAGGCAGACGCTTAACCATCTGAGCCACCCAGGCGCCCCAGAAACTAAATTTCATCAGCAAATTCAGCATGGGCAGACTATTAGGGACTGACCAACACTGGCCAAACCCACAGAAACAGATTGTGGACCGGAATGCCCACATGTTTATTTACTGGAGAAGCTGGCCCTCTTGGGGATCCTAATACTCCATCACATAGAAACCCTGTATTCTAGTTATCTATTGCTGTGTAACAACCTACTCCAAAACATAATGGCTTAAACCAACATTTTGTTACGCTCCTGATTTTGTGGGTCAGGAATTTGAGCAGTACACATCAGAATTGACTTATGTCAGCTTCACAGTGTAGTGGGCTTCAGTTTGAATGGCTAGTGATGGTTGGGATGGCTCGAGTGGGGTGTGTTTCCGGGCCTCAGGCCTGGTTTTGGGCTGGCTCCCTCAGTTTTTCCCCATGTCACAACTCCTGGGCCTGGAATTTCCAAGATTGTTTCTTCAATTGCATGTTTGGTGCTTGGGCTGGTTTGGCCACATCAGCTGAATCTCTCTCTCTCTCTCTCTCTCTCTCTCTCCATGTAGCTAGCTTGGGCTTCCTCACAGCATGGTGGTCTCTGGATAGTGAGAGTTCTTACAGGGTACTGGCTTCCCCCAAAGTGAATTTCCAAGGGCTAGAAAGTGCCCATGTTGCCAGTTTCTTAAGTCCTGGGCCTGAAAACTGGCTCAGCATCATTTCGACTGTATTCTACCCATCAAAGCAGTTATAGAGCCCACCCAGATTCTAGTGGAGAAGACGTAGACCTCACCTCTTAATGGGAAGGGTGTCAATGAATCTCTGGCCATCTTTAATCCGCCACATCCTCTTCCTAGGATCCAGGTACCTAGAGACAGAAAACAGTCATTACATTAATGGATTGCTTGGTATGCAGAGACCCCAGAACGAAAGGAGTAGAATCGTATGGAAGGAAATTTCATCTAGGCTTTGGAGAAACCTGGTTGAATGTGACTCTCTTGTGCCTATCCATTAGATTAAGTATCTCTCTCTTGAGAGATGAATGCTGCCAAATTCTTGCTGCTTGGCTCCCCTCTTCTGGGTTTTGTAATGGCCACTCCCATTCTGTTAACACATTCTTTCTTCAGTTTGGCTAATACCATTGCTTGGGTGGATTTTCTGCCCCAGGACTCCTGTTACCATCCAGGCTTTCAGAGATTATCCTCTAGTTACCTTTATTTGGCTCTCAGTCTCATCTGGCAGACATGATAGGTTGTCCTTGAGACTATGGCCAAATTGGGTGGGTGACTTTTAAGCCTCAGGGGTGGGCAATTTGAAACCAGGTATTAAGGTCAAAGTGTGAATCATACCAACTTAGCAACTGCACTGTGGAATTTGTATCTTACAGATACAATTCTCTGGTCAAAGAGAATACCAAATAGTCAAGGTAGCAATATTTCTGATTGGGAAAGATTAGAATGACTTGCATGTCCCAGTAAGGGACTATTTGATTATAGTATCTTCATACAATGGAATTTTATGCAACCGCTAAAACAGACCACAGCTCTATGTGTATTACTATGAATTGCCTGCTAAGAGATGGGAAGAAAGTAAGGCACAAAACTGTGTCTGTATGCATGCATATATTCAGTAGGCGCATAAAGTCTCTCTGGGAGGACGCACCAGAACTTGGTAATGATGGTTGCCTCTGTGTGGGGTCTTGGCATCGGAGGCGAGAGTTAGGAGGAGGTCTTACCTTTAAATGTGGGACGGCTCTGGACCTCCACCAGGTTTTCTCTGTTACAATGAAATTACCTATTACAATAAAAACAACAGCAGCAGCCAAAGAATGGAAAGCAGGGGATAAGTGCACAGCTGACCACATGCTTCCTGGTCTAACATAATATTTTGAGGTCCTCTGATGGCCCTTCCTCTTGCACCATTGTTTGGATCCAGGTCCTTACTTTGATTTCCACCTCTGTGCTACATCCTCCTTCCAGTTCTGTATCCGCTGGTGATTGCACGTTCCTTGTTCTTGGAATACTCTCGTTGTTCCGCCCGCCTGAGACCAGCCCGGTGTATAGGCAATGATAGGTGTAGTAGAATACTATTTCTGTAAATTAAAAAACCACACAAAAATACTATAGGCTATCATTGGACCCATATATATGTAGTAAAATTATATAAACACTGACAGAAAGGATACATTTCAAATTCAGGATAGTGGGTTGTTCTGGAAAGGGAGGGTGAAGGGAAGGATAAGGAGACTTTGAAGTGTTTTCTTTTTTGTTTTAATGTTTTCATTTTTGAAAAAGATTTGAAGCAAATATGACAAACGGTAACAGTTCTTAATTTTGGTGGGTGGGTGCGTGTGTGTGTATTTATAATGTTATTTTCTTTAACTATTCACATTAAAATATTCATAATAAAAAGTACAAGTACTCCTGCTCATCCTAAGTCCACATGGAGCCACCGATCTCGGAGATCATTCAAGGCCAGGTTGAGAGCAGGGAGAACCGGGGAATGCTGTTAATTATCTAGCACCTTCTGTCTCTTCGAAATGTGAATTCCATTTGTGGGAGGGGGTTGGGGCTAAATTCCTGATGACACTTTGACAGTCCTGAGACATGACTGTCCCAGCGGGGCTCCTCTTCACCTTTGACCCCGCGTGGGCCTTCTTTCTGCCACATCTGTCAGTGTAGGCAAAGGAATGACCTGTGCCTACAGTTACCTCTCTCCTTCCGTTTATCGAACTGATGGCTGCCAACTTTTAGGGGCAGGCTTGTTGGTACCAGAAAAACAGTACATGGTGTTTGTGAGTTTACTTTTGTCCTCAGCGCTGTTTACTTGCTGTTTTCATGGTGTTGTTTTTTTTTTTTTTTTTTTTGCTGTGCCGAGAGCCTCCCTGAGGAGTCCACTTGTCAGTACACTGAACAGGCCATTAAGTAGGAAAATAGAATATTGCAATGTGGTAGCAATTTTTCCCAGGGGAGATTTTAGATGATTTTAATGTTCTTTTTTCCCCCCCTCTGGTAACAGCTTTATGGAGATATAATCACGTGCCATATCATCCACCCCATTGAACAATTACATGGCTTTTAGGAGATTCACAGACTTGTGCAACCATCACTACGTCAGTTTTAGAATATTTTCCTTGCCCCAGAAGGAAACCTTGTGCTCTTTAGCATCACCTGGGCCCCATTTCCTCATTAGCCCCTGGCAGCCACTAATCTATTTTCTCTCTCCATGGATTTGCCTATTCCAGATATTTCGTACAAACGGACTCATTGGACATGTGGTCTATTATGAGAGGCTCCTTTCACTTAGCATGCCATTTTCAAGGTTCATCCACGTCGTGGCCTGTATCGGCTCTTTGTTCCTTTTCATGGCTGACTAATATTCCATTGTGGGGATACGGCACAATGTGTTCTTTCCCCATCTATTGATGGAGGTTTGTGTGGTTTCCACTTTGGGGCTCAGTATTACTTTTTGAGTTTTCAAGGTACACACGACTGTCAAAAATAAGCACGGCGGACATTAAAGTGGTGAAAACAGATTTTATTCAGTAATGAGTGACAGGAGGGGAAAGAAATTAAACTCCTTTCTGGTTTGTGCGGGGGGAGTGACTGGGCATTTTCAAGGGAGAGTGAGAGAGCGGGGAGCGGGATGGTGGGGGCTTGAGCAGAGACAGGGAAATGAAAAATTACAAAAGCAGGAAGCGGGGCAGTTGGTCCATGTGAAACTCATCTGGTTTGTTAACCGGTGCTTATCAAAGTCAGACTCCCACATTTCCTCAGAGACTGGAGACAGGGGCCTTATTTTTAGGTGTTGGCGGGAACAAACAAGAAATTCTTTTGGCAGCTTTGAGTTTTCTCAGGCAGGCCTTTCTCCTAAGGATGAAGGTCATCCTAGGGATGCTACTCTGAGCTATTAGATGTCGGTGTGTTCAAATCTTTCTCGGCCCCAGCTGAGGCCTAGCTGAGAAGAGGCCTGGGGAGAGCCTGACCAGGTCTGGTTAAGGACTGAATCTCTATCATATCCCAAAGCTGAGTTTCCTAACTTTGTTTAGGTCCTTGACCTTTTAAAAATCTGAAAGTTACAGCCCTTTGCAACAGCAAAAAATGAGTCTATATACAACATATTACATAGAATTGCAGCTTTCCCTCCCACCCCCCAGCCTGTCTGCACACCCCAGGTAACCATCCCTTACCTAGAGGCAGATTAGTACATTCTAGGCACTATGCCTAAAATTTGGGTAATGGCCATTATGACCTGCCTTGAGTTATTTATCTTAACGTATGGGTAGCCACAGTGTACCTTTGGGATCAACTAATAGTCTAGTTCTCTTATTTAACTGATGAAGTGTCAAAGAGGAAAAGGCAAAGCTAAGGCTTGACTGATTTAATCAGTAAAGCTACAACAAGCCACTTACAGATTTAGACATTTTATTTCTTACATAGTAAAAGGAAGAATAAGCAAAGGTACCAGCTCCCCGGGAACCGCATCCCACACATTCAAAAGGACAATACTGAAACTTTTCCCACCAGATCAGTGCAATGTGAGTTACAGGGTACCCTGTTGCTGAGGCATTCCTTCTAGACAGCAGCCAAGGGGATTTCTCTTCGGTGGCTCTTGTCTGGGTGGGGGTGGGCAGAAAGCCAGCACTTCATCAGAACCTGGGAGGTGATGAGGAACTATTTCATGACAACCTCCCAGGGGATATTAGGAAGGTGAGTGGGAGGTGGCCTTATAGCAGCTCCTTATAGAACATTCTCTCATATTCCAGGAAGATGGCAGAGTGTTCTGCCAAAAGTCATAAGCTATGGCTCAAGTCATCGCATGCGTGGATATGTCCGGGGCTATTCCATTATTCTCCCCTGACCTTTCACATATCCAGATATGAGAGAGAATTCTCAGCGATGTGAATACCCCACCAGATAAATAGTCCAGTTCTACTGATAGGAGCTCATACCAAATCGGCCGTTTGTCTTCAGCAACATCAGATGAGAGTCACTACACCCTCCACTCCCTGGAGGCTGACGGGGCCTATTTGGAGTATATACTGCGGTCAGGTCCACACCCGAGGGTAGCCAGAGGTGTCAGCGACCACGCACGCCCCACCCAGCCGGCCTGGGAAGTCGTGGGCATTACGACTGCCCATCACCACCAGTGCTGAGAGTTTAGAGCAGCCCGTGACAAATGAACAAAAGAGGCCAACAGTAACAGGATGAAGCTAAAGAGACCAAATCAGGGGCGCCTGGGTGGCTCAGTTGGTTAAGCGACTGCCTTCGGCTCAGGTCATGATCCTGGAGTCCCGGGATCGAGTCCCGCATCAGGATCCCTGCTCAGCAGGGAGTCTGCTTCTCCCTCTGATCCTCCCCCCTCTCATGCTCTCTCTCTCTGTCTCATTCTCTCTCTCAAATAAATAAATAAAATCTTTAAAAAAAAAAAGAGACCAAATCAGTGTCCAGAAAGTTAATCTTGTTCTGTTGTCTTTACTGGAGGCTGACCATTTCTGAAATCAGTGTCTCTTGGGAAGTTTATAACAGTTTTTAGATTGAGATTCTGTTTGGCCGGTGGTCAAGTTGAGGGTGGTGGCAGTCTGGGTTAAATTGGCCAGATGTCAGTTAGATGCCATCTTGTCTGTAGATAGATGCTGAGAGAGAGAGAGATTAGTAGTCCTTCCTGCACCTCCAACTACCAGGGGATGGTCCCTGATCTCCCACAAGCCAGAGGTATCCCTCTTTCCACAGCCATGTGACCAATGACCATTTCTTCTAGCAATCACTTCACCTTTTTGTCCCAGTCTTTCTTTTGTCTTACTCTCACACGAACCCTGGTTTCTCATGAGGTGCTTCAGTCATTTCTCCCTTATCTACCAGCTACCTATTCTAGAACATCTCCGAACCCCCATGGCAGGACCATCTGGGGAGTCGTCACGTCATAGTCATGACCATTATCGTCAACATCTATTATTGCCCAAGAGCAGCAAACACAGCTGATGGCAAGAGAAGTACCAGGTTAGAGTCGTTCACTCCCTGACTCTTCTTGCTGCATGCAAATTCCAGGAACCTTGGTTTTCCAAAGGGCAGGTGTGGGAAGAAAAATGGTAGAATGAGAAGAGTTAATTATGTGGCTTGGGTCCCTTACAGCTTATCCAGGCCTCTCGAGAGGATGGTAGGGGACCTCTACAGTCTATGTGCCAGGACAGGCTAGCACTGGTACTCCTCACTACGTGCCCCCACATTTCCTTTACCGCTGGACTGTTTAGCGGACAGTCCGGACGTATTTGCCAGGCTTCTTTGGCTTCACGTGCCGGAGTCACTATGCCTTGTTTGGGGGCCAAGTCTTGAATTGTAGATGGATTACCATGCCCTGTGCAATGGTGTACCCAGGTGGCTAGGGTCCTTACATGGGCATCACAGGTCCCCTCCGCTTGCTGATTCCACTGATGTGTGTTCATCCAAGGAAACCTTTACCACGGGCATCCACCTGGGGCACGGACAGAGGGTATGGGTCTTGTGTGATCTGCTGCCATAATGTTCCTTACCAGAGAGCCTGAGACTTGTTCATCCAGGCATTCCACTGCCAAACATCAGCTCACAGGGATCAGGGATCAAGGGAAAATGTGGCAAGGTGCATTTTGGGAGGGCTCTTCCAGAACAAGTACCATAGCTCCCAACTCTGCCTGTTGAACAGCGAATGTTCTCTTTTCCGCATGTAGTTTTAAGCAGTTTTCTTTGGGGCTACACAGCAGCAGCCCAGTATCCCCCCCTGGCCCTCAACTTAGCTGATCTGTCCATGAACCAGGCCCAGGCTTTGCCAGGAACCTCAGTGCGGCGAGGCCTCCAAGAAATTTGAGGGCTGGCCTGGACCCTGCATCTGAATCAACACATCTGGGGGACGACTAGCCACTTAATGGCTGGTGGACGACTTCCCTGGAGGTACCACTGCCACGTAATAAGGGACGCTTGTTAGGCCATGCCCACGTTGTTGGTGTTCTCATTTCTGACCCATCTCATGGGATGGACCCCAGGTAGAGCCACGCTTTGCTGTGTTGGCCTGTCCGTGGGCACTAGCTCTGGGTAACAAGCCAGTAACGGTCTCTCACTTGGGGTATTCCAGGTCCTGATGACAGGCGAGGGCCACGTCCAAAACCCTAGAGAACCAGTGTCCCATGGCCACGTCCTTTTGCTGCAAAACTCAGTCTGCATGTCAGTCACTGACCCGTGTAGCTCAAATGGCGAGTAAGGGTTGACCCAAGTGGAAGGGCAGTCTGTACTGTTGGATTGTTTGTTTGTTTTTCTAAAAAAATACAAATATACATCTATCTATCTGTCATCTATCTATCTTAGTGACCTCAACACCCAGTGCAGGGCTTGAACCCATGACCCTGAGATCAAGCATCGCAGGCTCTTCTGACTGAGCCAGCTAGGTGCCCCTGGATTGTTTTCTTAAGCATCATGTTTGTCTGTACTAGTTCTTTGATCAAGACCGTGATCTTCCCTTCTACCCCTTCCCTTTCCCTGGAGTCCTGTACTACTTTATTGATTATTGATAACACATGACTAAGCTGAGAGAACAAGGTGGACTCCCAGTGGTCCACTCAGCCCACCACCATTGTTCTAATCATGGCGTTTCCCCACTGGGAACATCCCTTACAGTGTACAGAAGCATGAGATGTACTTAACACACCTATTCCCACAATACATTCAGTAGTATCCATGACAACCATTGGAGTGTGTATTGGCTCAAAAAAGGTCACCCATGGTAATCGTTAACTTTATGGGTCCTCTTGGCTAGGTTATGATGTTTGGTGAGACACTGGTCTAGATATTGCCATGAAGGTATTTTGTGGGTGTGATTAACATTTAAATCAGTACCCCTTGAGTAGAGCAGTTTACCCTCCATGATGTGGGTGGGTGGGCCTCATCAAATCAGTTAATGGCCTTAAGTGAAAAGACTTAATGTCCCCAGAAGAAGAAGAAGGAACTCTGCCTCCAGACTGCCTTCAGACTGAAGACTACAACATCACCTCCTGCTGGAATTTACAGCCTTCTGGCTTGCCTTATAAATTTCAGACTTGTTAGCCCCACAATTGCATGAGCCAGTTCCTTAAAATAAATCTCTCTTTATATATACATATACCCCAGTGGTTTTGTTTCTCTAAAAAGGCCTGATTAATACACCCACAAAATTATATCAGTCCATTGTCCAATTTGAGAGTCATTTCCAAATCCAGCTGAGGTAATTTTTCAGCCATGCCCATGGGTATTTCTCAGCATCCTAGTGACTTGTGGCCAGAGTCCAAAAAGGCTGAAAAATTCTGACAGCCTTGGTTGCCATCAAGTCCCCAGCCCATCTTAGCCAGTGAGTGCATAAGAACCCTGGTCCTCCTTAGGGAAGGAGGGACTTGGGTCTCTGCCCTAGTCCTGTTTATTCTTGAAAGGGGTAAGATCTGGGGGGAGGGGCGGGGTGGAGGCACTGGATCAGCAGGGCTCCAAACTGCACAAACCTTAGCAAGGGCATCTCGATCCTCTTGGCCGTCCTCCTGTTTGTCCACAGTAAGTGCCAGTGGTAACTGGGGATTCTTCTCTGTTACAACCTGGGTCTTTCAGTTTTGTAGCCCTCTCATGGCCTGGTAGCGAGAGAGAATTTCCTTCCTGGATAAACTCTCAGTCTCCAATTCAGTGTCATCCTGGCATAATAACCAGGTCCATATGATCCTACATTCTGGATGCCTGTATTCCTATGTTGTCCCCGTGTGTTCGTTTGCGAGGGCCGCCATAACAAAGGACCCCAAGCCAAGTGGCTTAAACAACAAAGATGTACTGTCGCACGGTTCTGGAGGCCAGAAGCCCTGGATCAAGGTGTTGGCAGGGTGGGTTCCTTCTAAGGGCTGTGCAAGGAGGATCTTTTCCAGGCCTCTTTTCTTGCCTGGTAGAAGAGTTGTCTTCATGTTCACCTGCCATTCTCCCTGTATGCGTGTGTGTCTGCATCCAAATTTCCTTTTCTTAGGACACCAGTCATAATGGATTTGGGCCCACCCTTGTGTTCACTGGATTACTTCTTTATTCTGTCTTAAAACAAGGTCACGTTCTGAGGTACTGCATGTTGGGACTTCAACATATGAATTTGTGTGGGGGGGGCACATTTCAATCCATAACACCCCCCCTTAGCCTGAGGGGCATTGACCTTGCTCTCTGTCTAGGCTTCCATTCTGGGAAGTTTGTTTCCCAGAGATGAATAGTTTTCCAGAGTCTGTCTTTGGGGTGCAAGAGCAGATTTAACTGTCCCCTAAAGCCTGATGGTGCCCCTTGAACAAACAACTCAATCTAACCATAAGTGACTATCTGATCATCCAGGCACTCATGTTTTCCACTATAAATCCAGCTGTGGTTACAGCGTCCCAAGAGAAGTTATGGTTTCCTCCCTTGTCATCCCTGGGTGCTTATCAGATGATGGTTTCATTATGCGTGGAAGGACCCAGTGCAACAAGCCCTGATCAGTCTTCACCTGTCCTTCCTCCATCACCTAAGGAATTTGTGTTCATGGCCAGGGTGTCTAAGGAGCATGGGGTTGGTCATTAGGTGACATGTTGATTTCCATTCCTTCTCATCCGGCGGAACTGGTGTGGCTTTCTTATCTACTACCTGGTGCAACCAAATTTCCAGAGTCTCATTAGGCTTTTGCCCAAATTGCTCCCTAATTTCTCCTTTCCTGCTCATTTTAAGAGGAGACTTCAGTACATCTCTGGGGAACTGACTGCCCTTGATGACAGGGGGTATTTTACACCTAGCCACAGCCACCTGTCCGATGGAAACAGTGTTGCTTTCCTTGGTGATAAGGAACAACTGTGGAATGCTTTTTAAACATTTTATGGGCCCCTCTCCCCTTTTGCTCTAAAAACCAACACAACTCACCAGGGCTCTCGGGAACCATGCTTAAGAACCTTTTGTCACCTTGTCACTAAACACATCCACCAGGTCTGCTACTGCCTACCAGGATCCTATTGCAGTCTTCGCGAGTTGGCCTGTGGGGTCTCACTGTCTATTTCCTAAAAGGATGCTGTGACCTCATCAGCTTTGGTGAGGAGGGTTTAAAAACCCCATGTAAGTCCATCTGTCAGGAGCAGTGGAGTGACACCCCGGGTACTGTGGTTCTTTTTTGCGGGAGCAACTTTTTTTAAAGAAGATTCATTTATTTATCTGGCAGAAAGAGAGACAGAGAGAGCGCACAAGCAGGGGGAGTGGCAGGCAGAGGGAGAGGGAGATGCAGGCTCCCCGCTGAGCAAGGACCCCCCCCCCCCCGGGATCATGGCCTGAGCCGAAGGCAGGCGCTTAACTAACTGAGGTACCCAGGTGCCCCGCAGGGGCAACTTTTATATCAGGAATATACCGCTTTTTAGTTGGTAAAAGACAGCAGTTTTTCTCTGACTGCTAGAGGGATTCCATGCTGTCACTTTACCAACATTGTTGCCAAAACTACTTGGCAAGCAGACTCTGAATCTTACTGGTCATTCCTACTGAGACCTTCAACTTGCCAACCAACAAGACATCATTATACAATGAAAAGTTGAGACATCAGAGGAATGTTTGTAACACCTTAGGAACACTGTCAGGGAGACGTCTCAATACTGGTCACACATTTTGCAACAGTCTGTAGGAGGAATCGCCTTGGGGACCTCTCATGGAAGGACTTTTCCCTTTTGTTCTCTCTTGGAGGCCATTCTTATCCCAAACCATCAGTCGCTTTTTACGGAAGCACAGACCAAGGGGTTTAAGTCAGGCACTTCAGTGAGCAGTGGCTGGAAGGTCAGGGGAGAAGGGGCAGCGCAGGGGGACAGCTCCAACAGAAGGACAGCTTTGCAGTTAATTTCAATTTTCAGTGGCCTTTGTTTTTTTTTTTAAGATTTATTTATTTGAGAGAGAGAGTGCGTGAGAGTGAGCGGGAGGGGGGTGTGAAGGGAGGGGCAGAGGGAGAGAACTCAAGCAGACTTCCCATTGAGCATGGACCTCCCTCTGGGGCTCCATGTCATGACCCATGTGAGATCATGACCTGAGCCAGAATCATGAGTTGGAAGGTTAACTGATTGAGCCACCACAATGCCTTTTCAGTAGCCTTTTATTAACAGGATGGATAGGACAGTGGGAAGACCCCTACTCCTCTGCCTTCTCTCCCCTACCTTGGCCCATGCCATCCACCAGTGGGAGGACCCTTCCCTGCCCGCCCCCCCCAACACACACTTAACCCAGAACATGTGCTCCTAGATCATGGGTTCTGCTTTGTCTCCAAACCTGACCACGTCCCAGTTCTCTAAAAGGGCATTGTAACCTTAGCAGCCCCATGTTAGGCACCAAATGTGTCCAGTTCACTCTTTAGACAAGGCAAGGCCAAGACATAACCGATTTTTCTGGTAAAGATGTCACGGGCCACATTTAGATTTCGACAGTTCATTACTTACATAGTCAGTGAAAAGAAGAATAAGCCAAAGGTGCCAGCTCCCCAAGATCCTTGTCCCACACATGCAGAAGGACAACCCTGAAACAAAAGGGGTACCCCATGGTGGAAGTGCCCCTTCTAGATTTCAGCTAGGGGGCGTTATATTTTGCAGCTCTTTCCTGAGGGATGCGGGGCAGAAAGCACACATCAGAGCCTGGAGGAGAAGCTGTAGGTCTCCTGACGGCCTCCCAGGGGACATAGGGAGGCAAGTGCTAGGTGTCCTTGTGGAGGCTCCTGGTCGGCCTCCTGTCCTCCGGTGTCCCAGGAGGGTCACAGGGCATTCAGCCCAAAGACCCAGGGAAGGCTGGGTTCCAGCCTTTGTGTGTATAGATACACACAAGGTCGGGAGGGTGCCATAGTGAAGCTGTCATCCAGTAAAGTGACAAAGCCTGTTAGTGTTGGGGCTGGAACTAGAACAAAATCTCCTGCCAGGCAGTCCCTGCTCCCTGCACTGATCCTGCCAGCTGTGGATGAGAGAAAAACACACAACAGCAACAGGCTCTTTTTTGCTCTAAAAAGTACTCTTGTTTTTTGGAAAAAATCACATAAATAAGAGTATGTGCTAATTATTTATGACTGCATACCACCTGTAGGAGAAAATGTCATTTCGACATGGCTGACGTAATTTTCAGATATTAAACAATATTCTGCACACATTAACGTGTGTTTATTGTAGAGAAATCAGAAGATATAAAGACACAAAAAGAAGAAAATCCAAAACTTCCATAATCCCCAAACCCTGCACAGGTCACAGTGCCTTGTGCACATAGGTGCTTGATAAACATTTGTGAAATGAATACATAAATACAGACACCTGATCTTAGTGATAAGTAAGCATTATCCCTGTTTGCTTATCCTTGGTGAATAGATTTCCACACTTTCCCCGATGTGTCATCAACATTTATATATATTTTTTTAAATGAAAGCACACCATATACTCTCTTTGGTAAACCTGCCCTTTATTAAAAATAAATATGGGGGCACCTGGATGGCTCAGATGGTTAAGCAACTGCCTTCGGCTCAGGTCATGATCTCAGGGTCCTGGGATCGACCCTGCGTCGGGCTCCCTGCTCAGTGGGGAGTCTGCTTCTCCCTCTCCCTCTGCCCCTCCTCCATGCTCATGCTGTCTCTCTCTCTCTCAAATAAATAAAAAAAAAAATCTAAAAATAAATAAATATGCATACCTTTCTATATCAACAAACACTTCTATAATAATTTTTTTTTTAAAGATTTTATTTATTTATTTGACAGAGAGAGACACAGCGAGAGAGGGAACACAAGCAGGGGGAGTGGGGGAGGGAGAAGCAGGCTTCCCGCCGAGCAGGGAGCCCGATGTGGGGCTCGATCCCAGGACCCCGGGGTCATGAACTGAGCCGAAGGCAGACGCTTAACGACTGAGCCACCCAGGCGCCCTATAATAATTTTTAATGGCTGAATAGTGTTCTAGTGTATAGCTTCACCAGAATTTGCTGAACCTTACTGTTATATATTTAGATTTTTTTTTTATTTGTAAAGCTTTCACAGATATATCTATCATTAAATATCATGCCCATCCTGAATTAGTTCTGCAGAATAAACCCCTAAAATGGAATTGTTGTGTAAAAGATTTTGTTCAGAGGTTTGGTATGTATCACCTGCCAAATTGTCCTTTGGGAAAGTTGTAAACACAGTAGTTTAGCACAACAGAGGGCATTTTCAGAGACTCTGCCACTATGTTCTTCCCGGAACAAATAAACAGACCCACAAATATCCCCCAAAGCTTGATCCTTTGTCCTGGGTTAGGAGCTGACAGCAGAAAGGAACGGTTGGTCTGATTCTCTTTCCTCCTTGATCTACAAGAGAGAAAACCTTGGAGGCAAGGAAGAACCAACTCAAGGGAACATTCCTTAGCCTCTTTCTGTTCTCTCTTTTCTGAGGGGCAATTTTTTGTTCACAGCAGGTTCTTGCTGAGGCTCTGGAGGCTTTTTTTTTTTTTTTTTTTTTTAAGTAGGCTCCACACCCAGAGTGGAGCGCAACCTGGGGCCTGAATTCATGACCCTGAGCTCAAGACCTGAGCTGAGATCAAGAGTCAGTTGCTTAACCAACTGAGCCACCCAGGTACCCCTGAAGGTTTTAAATATCACAAACTTGGGTGCCTGGGTGGCTCAGTTGGTTAAGCGACTGCCTTCGGCTCAGGTCATGATCCTGGAGTCCCTGGATCAAGTCCCGCGTCGGGCTCCCTGCTCGGCAGGGAGTCTGCTTCTCCCTCTGACCCTCCCCCATCTCATGTGCTCTCTCTCATTCTCTCTCTCTCAAATAAATAAATAAATTCATTAAAAAAAAATATCACAAACTTCTGGGCTTTTTGTTTTGTTTTGTTTTAGGGGAAATTCACATAATACAATTAATCATTTTAAAGTGAACAATTCAGTGGCATTTAGTGTATTCTCAGTGTTATGAAACCACTACATCGCCCTAATTTCAAAACTTTTTCAATACCCCAGAAAAACACCCTGTCACCAATCAGTCTCTCCTCATTCCTCTCTCCTACTGCCCCTTGATAATCATTAATCTGCTTTCTGTCTCTATGGATTTGCCCATCCAGATAAATCATAAAAAGGATCATACAGGGGTGGCTGGGTGGCTCAGTCGATTAAGCGTCTGACTCTTGATCTCAGCTCAGGTTTTGATCTCAGGGTCATGAGTTTAGGCTCAGCATTGGGCTTCATGCTGGTGTGGAGCTTACGTTAAAAAAAAAAAAAAAGGATCATTCAGTAAATTACCTTTTGTGTCTGACTTCTTTCACTTAGCACATGTTTTTAAGATTCACCCAAATTGTAGCATGTATCATATTTTATTCCTTTTTATGACTGAATAATATTCCATTGTATGTGTAGACCACAATTTGCTTATTTACTCATCAACTGATGACATTTGCGTTGTTTCCACCTTTCAACTATTATGAATAATGCTGCTGTAAACATTCGTGTCCAAGTCTCTGTGTGGCATATGTTTTCATTTCTCTTGGGCATATACTTAGCAGTGGAATTGCTGGATCATATGGTAATTCAATGTATAACCTTGGAGACCTGCCAAATGGTTTTCCAGAGCATCTGCACCATTTTTACAATTCCAGTGTACAAGGGTTTCAGTTTCTCCACATGCTCACCAAAAACTTGTTATTTTCTGTTGTTTTGGATTAAAGCCATCTTAGTCAGTGTGAAATGGTATCTTATTGTGGTGTTGATTTGCATTTCCTTAATGACCAATGGTGTTGAATGTCTTTTCATGTGCTTATTGGCTATTTGTGTGTCTTCTTTGGAGAAATGTCAAATCCTTTAACCATTTTAAAATTGAGCTGTCTTCTTATTGTTGGTTTTTTTAAGACTTCTTTGTATATTCTGGATATCAAACTCTCATCAGACATATGATTTGCAAATATTTTCTCCCATTCTATTAATGGTCTTTTCACAGTCTTGATAATATCTTTTGATGTGCAAATATTTTAAATTTTTATGAAGTCCTGTTTATCTTTTGTTTTTCTTTTATTGCTCATGCTTTTAGTGTCAAATTGAAGAATCTGTTGCCAAATCCAAGGTCATGAATATTTGCCTCTATGTTTTGTTCTAAGAGTTTTAAGTTTTAGCTCTTATATTTAGGTTGTTGACCCATTTTGAGTTAATTTTTGTATGTGAAGGGAAGTAGGGGTCCAACTTCATTCTTTAGCACTTGGTTATCTAGTTGTTTCAGCATCATTTGTTGAGGAGGCTCTTCCTTCTCTCTATTGAATGGTCTTGGCACTCTTTACAAAAATCCATTCACCATAGATGGTGAACTGTCAGTTCTTATCCATTGGTGTATATGTGTATTCTTATGCTACTGCCACACTGTTTTGATTATTGTAGCTTTGTAGTAAGTTTTAAAATTAGGAGGTGTAAATCTTCTAATTTTGTTTTTCTTTTTCAGTATTTTTTTTGTCTAGTCAGGGCCTTGATTTTCCATTTCTACAGAAAAGGTCATTGGCATTTTGGTGAAGATTGGATTGCATCTGTAGACTTTGGGGAGTACTCCATCTTAACAATATTAAGTCTCCCTATCCATGAACATGGGATATCTTTCCATTTATTTAGTTCTTTAATTTCTTTCAGCAATGTTTTGTAGCTTTCAGTGTACAAGTGTTTCACCTCCTTGGCTAAATTTATTCCTAAGTATTTTATTCTTTTGGATGCTCTGTATTAGTCTTCTCTGGCTGCTATAACAAAATATGACAGGTAATAATAAGACACCAAAATATGGGTGTCTTAAACAATATAAATTTATTTTCTCACAGTTCTGGAGGCTGGAAGTCTGAGATCAGGGTGCCAGCATGGTTGGTTTCTGGTGACAGCTTTCTTTCTGGCTTGTAGACGGCCACCTTTTCCCTGTGTCCTCACATGGCCTTTCTTGGTGTCTGCGTGCAGAGAGAGAATGCTCTCTGATGTCTCTTCTTATGCGGACACTAATCCTATTGGATCAGGGACTCACTCTTATTTAATCTTAATTACTTGTTTAATCTTACTTCCTTAGAGGCTCCATCTCTAAATACAGCCACACTGGGGGGCTAGGGCTTCACCATATGAATTCCCCCAAACACAAATATTCAGTCCAGAACAGATCCAATCCTGAATGGAATTATTTTCTTAATTTCCTTTTCAGATAACTCTTCCAGGCTTTTACAACTAGTGGCCACTCCTTTGGAGCCACTGTTACCAGTTTCCTGTGAATCTCCTTCCCCACCTCCTTTCTGTGTGTCTTTGTTTCTGTCTGCAACTTGTGTTGTCTGCAACCTTTTTTCTCCACCTGATTTATTGACAACTGTTAAACAATAAGTGTCTAAAATGTGCCTAGTGGTATGTCAAGCAATATGGGAAGCAATAAAGAAGTATGACGTGGTTCCTGCCCTCGAAGATTTTCCATCTAGTTGAGGAGACAAGACATAACTAGGGAGTAATTTATAAGCAACTCCACTGTGTGGCTCATGCATTAAGATGTAAACTCTGTAAGGGTAGGTGTTCCTGCTGTGCTCACAGTTGTATCCTCAGCCCCGAGATCAGTATAGAAGGAAAGGACATGAGCTCAATAAATGAATGTTGAGTGAATTCATCACTCTCCCCCTTCAGAATCTCACTTGGTGGAAGCTACCCCTCCCATTCATCCTGGAGGATGATCCCTAGGGGACTGTGTTCTGCAGAGTGGCACTTGGACAAGGATTTATCTGAGAACCTTGAGGCTCTCTAACTGGCTCAGGTTACGGCCTAATGGTAGGTTCACAGACACAGCTCACTCTTTCAGCAAGTATTCTGGTGTCTTTCTAAAATAAGTTCTTACATAAATAGATCCCAGTTAAGTTCCACTGAGTAAACTGAGAAGAGGAACATGAAAGAAGAGGGAAGAAAGCATAGCTTACGCAAAGGGGGGAATGTCTCAGAAACCTGGAAATTGACAGCCAGGGAGAGGTGCCAGAGGCTTTGGATTCCGGAGAAGAAGCCAGTCCCCAAGTAAATGATGATTGCTCTAGTCTTTTAAAACATGAATTTTTTTTTCTGATTCCAAGATCATGGAAGAACATCTGAAAAGCAAATTACAGTATAAAGAAGGAAGTAACCTATCTACAAACCATGACTTAACGATAACCCCTTTTGCATTTTTATAAAACTGTTGCATGTAATTGTATTTGAACTTAACACAAGGAAAAGAAACCAAACTTCAGATAAGTATTTTTTTCAAAATGAGATATTGTTTCTTAAGAAGAGTCCTCTAAAATTAAGGAATTAGAGTCGTATTAAAAGGTTGGGGTTACAAAACAACAGCAAATAAACAAACCACCACCAACAACAACAAAAAGGTTGGGGTTATTGTGGAGGTTCTCAACCTGCGTGGTTTTGCCCCTCTGGGGACATTTTGGCAATGTCTGGAGATGTTTTTGATTGTCACAACTTGGAGGGCAGAGAGATGCTCATGGGTAAAGGCCAAGGATACTGCTAAACATCCTACAGTGCACAGGACAGTCCACCACAATAAAGAATCATCCAGCCCCAAATGTCAGTAGTGCAGTGAGGAACCCTGATTTATTGCATAGTTATGTTGGTTTTAAATAATGCATATTTTTAAAGGGCCTAAGTTTGTTTCTGGTTAGTAGGACATAGTCAGTTTTCTCAGGGATCAGTAGAGTAAGTGGTTGAGAGCATGACCTCCATCTAGGTGGTCTTAGTTTGAATTCTGACTCCTCTGCTTCCCAGTAATGTGACCTTGGGCAACCTCCTTGGGCCTGAGTTCCCTCATCTACAAAATTGTGGTAACGTTACACCCCCTCATACAGCTGTAGTGAGGACTGAATTTCTAACTAAGTAAAGTACTTGGAACGGTGTCTGGTTTATGCTAAGCTCCATGGAAATATTTACTGTTATTATCATTATTATTATGTCATTAATATCATTAATGAATCAACTGGAAACACAAATTAAAATTTACATTTAGGATAATTCTCCTAAGGGATTCAGTACAGGAAAACAGACATATAAGGACTTTCATTTTTTTTTTTTTTTTTAAGAGCCAGAGAGAGAGGGGTTGCACAGAGGGAGAGGGAGAGAAAGAATCCCAAGCAGGCTCCACACCCATTGCAGAGCCCATCGTGAGGCTCAATCCCACAACCCTGAGATTTTGACCTGAGCTGAAATCAAGAGTTGGAACATAACCAACTGGGCCACCCAGGCGCCCCCATATAAGTACTTTTAAAAAATGGAACCTTTACGAGAAATAAACAAAGTGAATAAAGCTAGGGCCCCGTTACAAATCTAAGGAGTATATACATGAATTGAGAGGTTTGGCAAGCCTTTCCTGCTTTCTGGAATTACCTGATCAATGGCAGGTGACTCATTATTTCACAAGGCACTTTCTTTTTTTCCCTTTAGATTTGAAAAAGTTGAATTCATTCTCATAGTTCAAAACTCAAAGCAATATGACAAGATATACATCATGCAGTCTTGCCTCTCACTGCCATCCCGTCCACCCGCCCATAGGTAGTAACTTTAGTTAGTTTCTGATGTATTAACCCAGTGTTTCTTTATAAAAGCAAATGTAAATGCTGTATATTCTTATTTGGCCCCCCTTTCTTAGACAGCAGATATCATACTTTTCCATTTAACAGTCTACCTTGGTTATCTGTCTTTCCACATTACGATCCATCGTTCCATATTATTACACCAGAAGCCGCTTCATCCTCTTTTAAGGTGACATAGTATTCCATTATGTAGACATCCATCCTCCATGTAGGTTTGTGTCATTTTAAACTCCCACCAGCAATGTATGAATATGCCTGTTTTTCTCCAAGAATCACTAATTTCCAGACAACCATCTGTTCAAAACCAGACCACACTGGCAGGCATTACTGGGAGGTAGAAGTGGGAAACAAAACTAAAAAGATGTTGGGGGTTTGTCGAGGCTGTTTTCCTAGAACCTGACAGAATCAGCTGTTAGTTCAGGACGGATTCTGGACAACTCAGTAGTATATTGAGGGCAATCGGGTCACATTGGTCCTGGGAGAATCTAGTTTTTAATGTCAATAGTAAAACCCAGGAAGATTGCTGTTTTTCTGGACCAGGAGCTGGGTGAAGTTTCTTTCTATGGTTTGAATGAAAGATCTCTTTTCTATAATTTAACACATCTTTTACAGAAATGCTTTGGTCTAATTTCTGTACTGGAGCAGATTCTGATCCTCTTAACATCTTTTCAGTAACAAATTATGAAAGATGAAGTACCTGGGAAAACACTATGTTTCATATTCTTTAAGTTTATAGGTGTAACTTAGCCAGTAAATTTAGCCTCAGTTATTTGTGGATTCTTCTTAAGTTTTACCCCCCAAGCCCAAAATATATTTATTTCCCTCCTCATTTTCAATAACTCTAAAAACATTATACTCATGTCAATTTCATAGATGCTATGGGTATCAATTGTCAAGTGCTTTAGAAATTCTAAGATAAAATATTTGAGAATCATATTACTTAACACAGTTAATAAATTGTTTTATTTAAAAAAAATTCATACCAGGGTGCCTGGGTGGCATAGTCGGTGTAAGCGCCTGACTTTTGGTTTTGGCTCAGGGTCCTGGGATCAAGCCCCTCATCGGGCTCTGAGCCCAGCATGGAGTCTGCTTGAGATTCTCTCTCTCTCTCCCTCTGCCCCTCCCGCTTGTACTGTCCCTCTCTCTCAAAATAAATAAATAAATAAATAAATAAATAAATAAATAAATAAAAATCATACCACAAAGTATACTTCATATTTGAATCTTGGCTTTCTCATTCAGCTTCTTGTTGTTCCTGGAGTTTCTGTTGTGTTTCTTTTTTCTTATTGATTATATGAGATACTTATCTTTAGCTCATTGACAGCAAGCTGCATTAGATTTAAATGCTTCTATGAAGGAGCTGTAGGCATTCTATTATACCTCACTAAAGGGTTCAATTTCTCTAAGATCTCAGACCCCAAACATCTATACCTCAATACAGACCCCAGTTTGCCACATATCCCATTTTTTTTAAATTTCATTTCTCCAAGGACTTCAACTCCACCAGTTCTACCAGATGCTTGGTGCTCTCAGTGTTCTAACTCCTGTGTACCCATTTTTTTCGGAGTTCTCCTTTGAGAACCACAGGCCATCCTAGTGCCTACCTCCTATAGAACGTGCTTTGGCCCAGCCCACTTACTCTGGTGTGACTATCAGATACTCCCTGATCGCATCTCCTCTCTAGTAAATGCCTGCCTGGATAGGCCATGGTTATTCAGCTTTGGTTGAACCCCACAGGTGCTGAACAAGGCCAAGTATGGTCCAATGTGGGTAACCCGCATAGGGCCTCAGACCCATGTGAACCTGGCCAGTGCCCCCCTCCTGGAGCAAGTGATGCGGCAAGAGGGCAAGTACCCAGTACGGAACGACATGGAACTATGGAAGGAGCACCGGGACCAGCAGGGCCTGGCCTATGGGCCCTTTACCACGTGAGCTGGGGCCTGAAGGGACTGGTGCAAGGCCTCAGGGCCAGGCCCAAGGACAGTGGTATTGGGAAGCCAGTGGATAATGGGCAGAGTGGGCTCTCCCTGCATCCTCTGAGCCTGATACTCAGTCTAGAAAGCAGTGGTTGGGATGGGCTGAAGCCCAGGGACCATTCATTATCTTTTCCATTAGTATATTGTATAACTTTGGACAAAGGAATAATTTCCTTCTTCCTTGGCCTTATGTTTCTCATATGTAAAATGGGAAGTTTGGAGTGGAATATCTCCAAACTATCTCTAGGACTTTTCCAGCTCCATTATTCTCCATTGTAGTTGAAAATATACCAACTTGAATCATAATAGGACGTATCTGTTTATAGTTGAAAAAACATCATCACCATACTAGTTAGGAAGGCTGAATTTAACTTTAAAAATATTTCCTAAATTATGTATTATAGGTTTGTTGTTGGATATAACTTTCACAGATGCTCTCCATACACAGACAGATGTAGGTTTCTGCCTTGAATTTACACCCAGAAAAGTTAAGATTATTTTCGCAGTGACAAATTCAAGGATGGGCTGAATGTGTTATATATGCATATGCCAATTGAGGTAAACCATTGAGAATCATTGGTGATGAACCATTCCTGATGCTACAGGTTGTAACTGGGTGTATTAGAGGGTTTTTAAAAAATTGTTTTTTATTTTAATCCCAGTATTTTTCACATACAGTGTTATATTAGTCTCAGATGTACACTATAGAATGATTCAACAATTCTACGCAGTGCTCATCAGGATAAGTGTACTCTTTAATCCCCATCACCTCTTTCACCCTATTACAGATTTCTTTTTGCTGTAGTATGTTAACAGAGCTCCAAAAATAATGAAAGACTTATTTTCCCTAGTTGCTTGACATCTCATGCTTTCATCATTTCTTAAGGGATTAAAGTTGATCCTGATGGTGGTTATCGTAGCAGGACCAATGATAGTAGCTAAGCAGGTGTTAATAACATGCCAGGTATCAGGCTAGTCTCTTTACATTTATCATTTCATTTTATTCTCACAACAAGTCCCTGAAGTAGATAGTGTAATTATCCCCTTTTATAGATGAAGAAACTGAAGCCTGGAGAGGTTTTGGCATCACTTGTCACTAGTAAGTGGTGGAATAGATCTCTCTGATTCTGAAAGTTAAGAACTTAATGCCTTGATACTTTTGGAAAGGAAGCAAACCGGTTGGAGGGTGCATTTCATCTGTCTTTGATGCCTCTATGTTCATTCTCCCATCGCATATTTGTGTCTTTTTTGTGGTTCCTTCACAGGTGGACAGTTTCAGAACTGCAGCAATTAATGAGCCCTTTATTCAAAGTTACGAAGAGAATCGAGCGTCTGGTCCTTCCAGAGCTCTTTAACTTGATGTCTGGCCCTGAGGGCAGGACTTGGGTCTTAGGTTTTCACCAGGTCAGGTCACCACTAGAGTTGATGGCTCAGGATTTAGAATTGGAGCTGAACATTATGTATACCCCTAGTTATCTATTTATAGTTTTTCACTCTACAGCCAATTTCCTAATTATATGATACCATATATGTGTATTTTAAAGCTATTTTGCTAACCAATGATAAGTTCTTTTTGCTTTACATATATAGAGATGTGTGTGTATATATATACATTTTTTTAAAATCTCATTTTATGAAGCATTTTTCTCCCAGGAAATATTTTAACAACCACAGAAATGTTCTCATTTAAATTCTGCAAATCTGATTGCTGCTATTGGGAGAATTTTTTCCTCTTGGAGAAGCACCCACACCCTGAAGTTCCAGTAAATGAGTCTATTCTGGTTTTTGTTTCTTTTTCAGCAGCACTTTCAGTTGACCTTTTTGCAGCTTTTCCCAACATAACAAAGAAAACTCCTGAGGTTTGAGGTTCATTTAAATAAATACTTTTCTAAATAAAAACCCCCCGATTCTTGCTGTAAGCCTTTTTAATATCTTTTTTTTTTTTTTAAGATTTTATTTATTTGACAGAGAGAGGAAAAGAGGCACAAGCAGGGGGAGTGGGAGAGGGAGATGCAGGCTCTCCGATGAGCAGGGAGCCCGATGCGGGGCTCGAACCCAGGACATGGTCCTGGGATCATGACCTGAGCCAAAGGCAGACGCTTAACCCACTGAGCCACCCAGGTGCCCCTAATATCTTTCTTTCTAAAATACCTTATTGGTTTTTACAATTCAAAAGTAATGTTTATTGTAAAAAGTTCAATAATAAAATATTGTCTCCCTACCGCCCACTCCCATCCCATTCTTCTAAGTAATCCTGACAGTTTGGTGGGTATTCCCTACATTATGTGGAAACAATCGAATATACATATGGATCTATAGGGTTTCCTTTCTTCTTTCTAAAATTGGGCCATATTGTACTTACTACTGTACAGCTAGCTTTTACAAAACTGACCCATGCCCAGCTTGCTTAGGGAAGGTAACAGGTTTGGGGGACAGCTGTGGGTGGGGACAGTCCCTGCACCTGAAGCCCCCTGTGGGAAGCATGTTCCCACCCTCGTGAGCATCCCTGTCTAACCAGGGTGGGGACCCAACCCCCTCACTGGATGACTGTAGCAAGAGGACCTGGGGCATCAGCCTGGTGGGTCTCCCTGTCCGTTTGGCTCACTGAGCCAAGCAGAGCATGAAGGTCCAGAATCTGAGCTTCTCAGGAACCCTGATTTGCTCCTCCTTTATTCCTCATCCTCCACACAGAAGGACTGGAACGATTGCACTTCCTCCTCATTTCACATACAGAAGATTCTGGAGTTGTATCAACCTAAGATAATCATAGTCAACATTCATTAAGCATTCACCATGTGCCAGGCTCTGATCTAAGCACTGTAATCGTCCAAAGAACCCTACCAAGATAGGCATGCTTATTATTCCCATTTCACTGAAGGGGAAACTGAGGCACAGAGGAGTTAGGTCGCCTGCCTAAGGTCACTCAGCCAGTAATCATCAGACCTGTCATTTGGCCCTAGGTAGTCTGGCTCCAGATGCCTACCTTGACTACTTCCACGGTGCTGTAGTGAGACTCTGAAGTTTTGTGATTTGAAGATTCTGGTCTTCGAAGTTCAGTGATTGTATAATTCTAAATCTAGGAGATTTTCCTAGACTCTATTGGGGTCTCAGGGCAGGGGGAAGAATGCATCCCATCTAACCTCCATCAGCTGCTTACAAGTGTGCGCTTCCTCCCTTCTCCATAGGGAAGGACAGCAGTGGTACGAGCTGCGCCACACTCTGAACCAGCGGATGCTGAAGCCGAGGGAGGCTGCGCTCTACACCGATGTCGTGAATGAGGTGATCGATGACTTCGTGGCCCACCTGAACCGGCTGCTGGCAGAGAGTGCCTCGGGGGACCAGGTGTCTGACATGGCTCACCATTTCTACTACTTCGCTTTGGAAGGTACCGTTGTTGGGAGAGGGGCTGGGGTGGGCAGGGGCAGAGGCAGGTTGTGCTCCCCCTCCTCAGCCCCCCTGGATTCCAGGCGCCATGACATTGCTGCCTTTGACGGCCTCTGTGCACCGGCAGCTATTTGCTACATCCTGTTTGAGAAACGCATCGGCTGCCTGGAGCGCCCCATCCCCGAGGACACGGTGGCCTTCGTCACATCTGTCGGGCTCATGTTCCAGAACTCAGTCTATGTCACCTTCCTCCCCAAGTGGACCCGTTCCCTGCTGCCTTTCTGGAAGCGCTATCTGGATGGCTGGAACACCATCTTCTCTTTTGGTGAGGAGGCCGGGGAAGGAAGTGGCGGGGTTAGGGTTGGGGGTGGGGGAGTGGGTTCCAGGGTCTGTACCATCAGCAGTCTCTCCCAGGACCTTCTACCTCATTGCTACCAGCTGTCAGAGTGGCTCTTGGTCCTTGGAGATCATGACTTTTGACCTTGCCCCCCTTTGTTCTCCATTGTCCCTCTAGGGAAGAAGCTGATTGATCAGAAACTCAAGGAGATCGAGATCCAGCTGCAGACCAAGGGGCCAGATGAAGTCCAGATATCTGGCTACCTGCACTTCCTGCTGACCAGAGGACAGCTCAGTACTCATGAGGCCATGGGCAGCCTGCCTGAGCTGCTCCTGGCGGGCGTAGACACGGTGCGTGAGGGGGGCCAGCGAGGAGACCAGGGGCTCCCAGCTCTTATCCTGAACCAATTCCCCATTACCCTCACCTGAGCCTGACCTTCGTCCCTCCAGGTACCTGCTTCTCTCTTTCTGTATCCTAGATGTAGAGCTAGAAGGAAAAAGGCGGGGGGGCTGTCATTCAACCTGGCAGAGGCGGGCAGGGAAGGGTCCTTTTGTAAGAGGGATCCCGTCACCTCCTGGAGCCTCTCTGGGCCAGCTAGAAGTTTCCTCTCCCATCTATTTAAGGTGTAACTTAAATGGGGAGCTCTGTTCTCTCTGTTCCAATCTCCTTGTTGTTAGAGCATGATTCTCCGTCTTGTGGGTCCTCACCCTGCCTGAGTCACGCTCAGCAGGGAGAGTCCCCAGGAGCCCCTGTGTCTGTTTCTGCCATGCTCGTGGCAAATTCATTTTTCGGTGCATGCCCACTCCCCTCCTGCTACCTCACTCGCCTTTTGCCTAGAAATCCCTCCTCACTTCATCTCTCCTTCTGCCTCCCAGACATCCAACACGATGACGTGGGCCCTGTACCATCTTTCAAAGAATCCAGAGATCCAGGCTGCCTTGCATAAGGAGGTGGTGGGTGTGGTACCAGCCGGGCAGGTGCCCCAGCACAAGGACTTTGCCCACATGCCCCTGCTCAAAGCCGTGCTTAAGGAGACCCTGCGGTAGGTGGTGGTTCCCGGGAGCACAGGGTCTATGCGGAGGAGGACTCAGGGACAGGAGTCGGGAGTGGGGGCTGGTGGGCTGGAGCAAGGGCTAGGGCCAGGGGTGAGGTGGGAAGAACTTGGACCTGGGGGACCAGAGGCAAACCTGCACCTTCTTTTCCCTGCAGCCTCTACCCTGTGGTCCCCATGAACTCCCGGGTCATCACGGAAAAGGAGATCGAAGTCAATGGCTTCCTCTTCCCCAAGAATGTGAGTGGGGCTGAAGAGCTGGGATTCCCAGGGCTGCGCTGTAGCCCTAAGCTGATGTGCTGCCCATTCTTGTCCTGCAGACCCAGTTTGTCTTCTGTCACTATGTGGTGTCCCGTGACCCTGACATCTTCCCCCAGCCAGAGAGCTTCCAGCCTTACCGCTGGCTGAGGAAGAGCCAGGCTGCTGCCCTTGGGGTCCAGCATCCATTTGGCTCTGTGCCCTTTGGCTATGGGGTCCGGGCTTGCCTGGGCCGCAGGATTGCGGAGCTGGAGATGCAGCTGCTGCTGTCAAGGGTGAGTGGGGAGAAGCTGCAGGGCTGGTGGAGACCAGGGGGAGGAGCATGTAAAGGAGGGCAGTGGATAGAGATGGCAGATTCTAACGCCCCGCGTGCGTTCTCCCCCAGCTGATCCAGCAGTATGAGGTGGTCCTGGCCCCCGAGACAGGGGAGGTGAGGAGCATGGCCCGCATTGTCCTGGTTCCCAATAAGAAGGTCAGCCTACGTTTCCGGCAGAGGCAGTGCTGAGCTGGGCCGCGCTGGGCCCGTGCCTCCTGGGAGGAGCCCCCTTCTCTCTCCCTGGCGCACTCATTCCTAGCCACTGCTGTGTCTCAGACCAGGAGGGGGAGAAGGTGGCTGCCAGACACCGGAGGTCGAAGAAACTCAGTGCACTTTCTGTAGAACCCTGAGCTTTTGCCACTTTGATCACTTTGAATGTCTCCTTCTCAGATAAAAGGCCACCACCATGTCACATTGCTCTCCTTGGAGAAAATACAGAATAAAGGGACTCGTATTGATAATTGGAGACCTTTGTCATTCTCTTTGATGACCCAGCATCTGAGCCCCTTGCTGTGTTTGGGGAACAGCCTCTCCCCACTTAGGGATCTTGTGGGAGGCAGAGCCCTCTCCCTCTGGAGAAAGTGAGAACACCTGTGCTTTCCTGGACCTTCAGCTGGTGCTGCTGAAGCCCAGCCTGAGTAGGACCTGCAGAACAATCCTCCGGACCCCCAAGAGGGGCCCCCTCGTGCTTTGATATAGGCAGCGCTGCCAGAATGGATGGAGGCGTTCTCGGCTGGATCTTCAGCAACGGCTCCCGGGGCTCCTGTCAGCCTGGGAAGCACCAGCTTGGCCGCCCTCAGGAGCATGAGTGTCGCGAAGCTGTCGCCACAGCTGCTGGCCCCAGTGTGCCTCCGTGTCTCCCGGGTCAGTGCTGCCGGTGGGGAGAAAAAGCGTCCTCCCTGACCCCACTCCTGGCCCATGACTGCCCCTCCCCCCCGCCCCCCGCAAAGCGACAGCGACACAGCGACCTTGGGAGGAGCAGAGGCATGGCCTCTGTCCTGCTAGCACCTTCCACCGACGTCTCACAAACAACCGAGAGGTGGAACCCAGGGCCGGCCTGGAACCCGAGCTGCAGGGCAGTATGGGGATTATAGTTCTCAGCTTTCCAGCCTCTTCAGCACAGGAAGCCGACCAGAAGGCAAGCGGGCTGGCGAGACCGAGAGTACCGCGGGTTTGACGAGGCGATGAGTCCCAGCCTCACAGTCCCAGCCCCGGTGGTACATTTCTGCTGGGTCATAGAAAACTAAAGTCGAATTTCTTATGTTGGTGAGATTAAAAAAAAAAGAAAGATGTCATTGTCCTTATTAAAATCCTTCAGTGGCTTCTCTCAGCCCTGAAGCAAAGTCCTAAGTCCTTACTCTGGCTTGGAAGACTCTGGCACCCTACCCTCCACCCCTACTCCCTGCCCAGAAACCCTTTCCACAGCCTAACCCCAATTCCTTGTATAGACCTGAGCACATTCCGCTCTTTCTGGCCTCAATACTTTGTTCTTAATGTCCCGTCTCCTTGGAACACTCTCTTCAGCAACTGTGATGCCATCCCAGAGAACTTGCTCTTCCTTAGGGCTCAGCTCAAATGTCACTGCCTTTGAATAAGCCTCCCCTGACCTCTCTGGGGGAGCACAAGCACTTCGTGTTCCCCGCCTCCCCCCGCCCCACCCGCCATGTTACAGAACTGAGTGCTCTGCCTGTTGACCGTGTTGGAGACCCGACTGTCTCCCCAACCAGCTGTGCACCCCCTGGAGGGCACAAATCAAGCTCCTTTCAGTTTGGATCCAGGTGACCAACTCTGTGTCTAGCCCGTAGGAGGCGATTAATAAAAGTTTGTTGAATGAGAAGAGGCTGCAATAGTAAGCAGGGGAAGGAAGAAGAGGGGACGATGCAGAGCTTTTCCTACTGAGTCCGGAAATCTGGAGAGTTCGGAGGAATTCCTGATTATAACGGCATAGCTCTTGACCCCACCTGTGCCGGGATTCAGCTGTGAGAGCGCCTTATGCATGCGGAGCGTGGGAGCTGGGCTCAGAGGGGGCAGGGATTTCTGTCACAAAGTCAACCAGAGCCACTTCTGCCTTCCCAGTGGGCTGCTCCTTCGGACCACCAGGGGTCTGCGGTCTCAGGGACCCTGCGCTGCCCACATAAGTAACAGGGAAGCAATGTTAACAGCTGGGCTCCCTGATTACCCACCCTGACCCGCCTCTGTAAGGAAAGAACAACAATTGGATTTAGGATCATTGCGGAGAAGCAAGCGAATGTTAACTCAGCACAGCAGATACACCTTTGGTTGAAAAGAATGTGCAAATCTCCTTACCGCCATTGCAGCTAATTTGAACTTGTTGGCCAAATTAGGATCCATATTTTTGGGTAAGATCCATAATTTGGGGTCAGAAATCAGCTTGTCGGGCACCTGGGTGGCTCAGTCAGTTAAGCGTCTGCCTTCGGCTCGGGTCATGATCCTGGAGTCCCGGGATCGAGTCCCACATCGGGCTCCCTGCTTAGCAGGAAGTCTGCTTCTCCCTCTGACCCTCCCCCCTCTTGTGCTCTCTCTCTCTCATTCTCTCTCTCTCAAATAAATAAATAAAATCTTAAAAAAAAAGATGCGTGTTAAATAAAAGCTCTGACAACTGTCATCATGAGATGGACATACGGGACATTGTACTGAATTCTTCTGTATTTGTGGATGTTTGGAAGACCAGCAAGAATGCCAGCAAATCGTGTCTCTCCTACGCTGTGCCAGCTCTTCTTGTAGATCTTAGTCATAACAAATAATATAGATGCAATAACGTGACAAATGATTTTCCTAATTATGGAAATGAGGCATCCTTACCTCTCAGCAAGCCATCGTGCTCATCACGTGTTATGCATCATAAATCTCTAGTGTCTGCAGAAAATAAATACAGTTGCCCAGGTACCCCCCCCAAAGTCAGGATATTAGCATCTCTAGGCCCCGGCCCTGGAATTTACATCTTATAAAGCTCCCCGGGGCATCCTGTTGCCCTGCCAGGGTTGACAGCTGTTGAGATGGTGGGAGAGAAGAGAAGGGGTGGGCTGAGAAGTGGGAGAGTCCAGCCTGGGGTACACAGAAACTTGGAGGGGCTTCGGAGGTCAGGGCAGGAGTCAGGGGCATGGAGCCAATAATGCCTAGAAAACGTGGCCAGCCCCAGGTTCAGAGGCATGAACAGAGGGGCCAGCAGGGTGGGTTTCACACTTTTATTCAGAGTCGGGGCAGGAGTTATCCCCATGGCAACCCTTTGCCTCTGTTCTAGCAGCCATGATGCTGGAGGACTGTCGGGAACGGAGGGCTGGGCTGTGACCCGAGCAGGAGGTCTGAGGCAGGGCGCTGGCATGGTCCCTCACAGAAGGGCCCAAGGGAGAACTGCTGGGTCCTCAGCATGGTGGGGCCCAGGAGGCTGGAGACCTATCTACTCTCAGGGGGAGTAGGAAAGGGAAGGAGGGACTTCCTCAGGCTGCCCCTTCTGCCTGCGCTATGACTTCTGAAGGTCTGCTTATGCGGAGCAATCTGGGGCCCCCCCCTCAGAGACTGACCTGCTACATTTACCCTACGGTCATCTGCAGCTGGAGGCAGCCTGCCCCCGGCTCTCCGAGGACACTGTCACTTGAGACAGGCCCAGAGAAGCACCCCCATCCCATCATCCCACTTGAGCCCAAGGCCCGGGGCCTTCCCAGGGAGGGCCAGAGCAGTTGCAGCACTGACCCGTGGGTTATGGCAAAGTCGGAGACAGAGGCTGGGTATCCATGAGAAAAGGCCCTCTTTTGCTGCCTGACTCATCAAGCACAAATGTCTCCACTCCGTTGCTCCATGAGGTAAATGAGGTAGGATCATATTTTAGAAATATTAGCCTATCCTCTGCCCACGGGACAGCAGACCTACAGTGTCCATTGCCACAGGGAAGGGATGATACAGCAGAAACCTGGTCTTGGTTTTGGAATTTGGCCCTCAAGGTAGGTGGCAAGAAACGCAAGACACAGACAGTGGACGTGGAAGAATGCGTGGTGGGTTCGTAAAAAGGCCCCAGTGGTAAAGATGCCATAGGTTGATGGGGTTGGGAAAGCAAAGAGACTGTGGAGATCTCTGAAGTCCACAGTTCTGGGGTCCCTGAGAAGAGGGGCCCTGAGAAGGGAGCTGTGTCTGAAGGGAGGGGGGAGTGTGACAGATACCCCAGAGAGGTTTGGAGATGACAAGGGTAGAAGAGCCCTGTGCCCTATGTTTCCAGGGTGGAGGCCGAAATAAAGCAAAATGCAGAATAAAGCAGACCACTTGCTGTCCGTCTGAGCAGATGGGCTTGGGACGGCCCTGCAGAGCTTCCCGAAGCCCAGAGGGGTGCAGGCCCAGGAGCTAGAATGTCCTCATGCCCCAAGAGCAAGCGGGCCCAAGGAGGCTTCGTGGTAGGGACTGAGGGAGAACCTAACAGGCGCCAGGCCCACCAATGACCAACCAGAGACAACCAGATGGGAATGGGATTGTTTTAGCTGGTGCTGACATGCATGGGTGATGATGACGGAGGAACAAAGTCTCACGCTACTTAGAGCCTTCCCCCGCCTCACCGAATTTAACCCCAGGCAAAGGTGGGGGATGAGCCCTAGACGGACTGAGATTAATTTCTCCCACCTGGTGAAACGGGGTTCATAATAGAAACTCCATTCAGTGTTAGAAAAATAAAGTTATGTTTCCTGCAGATGAGAGTTTGTCGACTGAGTTGTATTTACTATGTAATTAACTAATTCATATCTGCTTTGTGGTTTTGTTATAAATGAAAGATGAAAAAAGAAATTTCGGTGGGGTAACGCTCTATGCACCAAAGAAATGCCAGTCATAGTGTTTGTCCATCACAGACCTTCCCTCGTGTCTTTGAGTTCAGAAAGCACAGGGGTCTTGCCACAGGTTCAGGTCAAATGACTGGCATTTTCGGAGTTAAACTTCCACAATTCAAGTTCATTCGTGGTTTTTTCTCTTTGTTTTCTCAACGGTTCATCCACAGTGATCCAAACCCAGGCTGTCCCTGGGGAATGAGAACAATGTTTCCTGGTGCTCAGGATGAGAACGGAGGGAGGACCCCACTCAACAGACTCCACCCAGAGCTGCTATTCCACCGCGACCACCAGCAGCCCTGAAATGACAATGTTGGGAGGAGGAGGAGGGGCACAGTGGTGCGGAACCACCTTAGTGGTTGTGGAGGAACAGCTGGGACTCCCAGGTAGTCCAGAAGCTGAGGAATCCAGAACTCCTGACGAACCCCACCGGCCGAGGCCTTCCTGCCCTGCTGGGGCCGGCCACCCCACCAGGTGGGGGGAAGTGACGTGGGTGGGCCCGGAGCCACCGGCCTTGGGGTAATCCCAGTGCTTCTGGTTCACAGATCTCTAGGCTTAACTCAGCCGTTCTCCTTCATTTCACCATCCCACGGTGCACTGGGCATTCGTGAGGGCTTCTGGGAGCATAGGCAAGGCAGGGGCAATCAGGGAAGGCTGGAGAAGCCTGCGGGGAAAAGAGAAGGGAAGACAGTGACTACACTGTGGGGGGAGATTGCCTTTCCAATCCGGGGAACCTCGTCTTGCCATGCTCCGCCAAGCAGGTGGAATCTGTGCGAGCCCCTAGCGAGCATGCTACCAGCCAAGAGTCTGAGACGGTGTCAAATTTACTGAGATGAGTACTTAGAAGCGCCCTCCTTTCGGCCGTAGTTTTTACTGAGCATGGAAATTCCATTCAACAAAGGTTTATTAACTTGCTTCCTTCCGGTGGAATTCCGAGCCGGCGGGAATTGAGTCGTGAGAGGGCAGGTCAGTCTCCCCAGAGCATCTGAAATCACATCACTGCCCTTGCCTTTACCCCAGCCCCTGCCCATCCCTCTTATGAGGACCACCATGACCTCAGCTGAGACCGGGACAAAGTGGGGGCCCCACAGTGAGTCCTGACACTTGGAGTTTTCATGGGGCTCCTCAGCAATGAGCTGGGCCACTCCCGTCCTTGAGGTGCCCCGGTCTGAGATCTGAGAGCCCCAAAAGATCAATGGCCCAGGGCAGAGCCTACCTGTACCAGAGCCAAACCAGCAAATGGGGGTGAGGGAAGATGAAGGCCGGGTCCCCTGGCTCCCCTCATTGGCTTTGGCGTGTGAAAGGTGGCCTGGGAGGGAGGACTCGGATGTTCTCAGGCACTGAGGGCGTCGATGCCCGAAGGGCTGAGCACCAGCGCATGCAGGATGTCGGAGAGCGACACGATGCCCAGGAGATGCTGGCTCTCGTCCACTAGCACCAGCCGGTGTACCTGTGGGTCCGCAGAGGGTCCGTGAGGGGTCAGAGCCGTGCGGCTACGGCAGCCAGCAAGGCAGGTGCCAAGAATCGGGGGCATCAAAGGAACATAACTGGAGGAGCAAGAGCGTGTCTCCTAGAAACCAGTTAGGGGTGGCTCTGACCACTCTGGGTGATCAACTGTCTGTGGCCCCTTAGCACGGGGGCCCCATGGGCAGGACCAGTTGCAGACCAGTGTGGACACCGAGAGCTCGAAATGGCCACGAAACGGGAGGACAGGGTGTATAGGGACAGCTGGAGCCGCTCATGAGGACTGGGCTGTACGTGTTGGGCGTGCGTACGCAGGGGTATGGGGTACCTGCTCCCGGACAATCCGGTCGATGACTTCCCCCAAGCTCTCGTGGGGCTGGCAGGAAAGGACTCCCTCCAGACACAGTGTCCTCTGCTTCAGGGCTTCTGCCACACTGATGTCTAGGTGGTTGTAGGTTTGCTGGGCAGCCAGGTGCTGGGGCAGGGAGGGAGGTGCCGTGTGAGTCAGCCTCTCAGCCAGGCTCCGGACCCACACATACTGCCCCTCTACCCTCGTAAAGGTCCTCTGGTCCACAGATAGCCCTCCACCGATCCTCAGACCCACCGCCTCTCCCTGTGGCACCCTCATTCCCCATCCCGCGGACACTTACAATCACATCAAAGCGGGAGTAGAGGCCCACGACCTGTCCTGCGGGGGGCGGGGGGTGGGGGGAGAGGAAGAAAGGGAAGAGGTTCACATCAGGACCAGGACGTTGTGCAAGGGCCGGGGGCGGGCTTTCAGAAGGAATTACTGGACATCCCCCACCCCTCCCCGGGCTACTGGCTTCAAAAATGACACATCAGGCTGTCACCACCTGAAGCCACAGGTCACACAGCATCATGGACAGACAGGTTGATATGCCGCCTGATGTGATGCAACATGAGTACATAGTGTCACCTCTGAAATACCCTAGCTTCAAATGGGTAGCCTGAATCTGACCAAGGCTTTAGATCTAATTTCCAGTTTACGGGGAAACCCGGGAATAAAGGAACAACGCTGAAGCCACCTGTAGGAAGCAGAGACGAATCTGGAGGTGGGACATTCTATAGGACAACCGACCCATGGTAATGTCATGGAAATTAAGTGAAGACAGAACCGTTCCACATTAAAAGAGACTTAAGACAAAATAAGCAAATGCAAGCATGGACCTTAACTGGATCCTGGTTTGTCCAAATCAACTGTAAAAAAAAAAGATATTCTCAGGGAAGGTGAGCAAATGAGAATTAGGATCAGCTCTTAGATAATATTAATAAATTATTTAGAGTTTTGTTAGGTGATATGGAAAATATACTGATTTTAAGAGGTGCAGACTGAAGGGGTAGGGGGGAAATGACATGATCTCTGTAATTTAAATTATTTCAGCAAAAAAAGGGGGAGGGGAACAAAACACAACTGGTTACAGCAATATGTTAACAGGAGTTAGTCCAGGTAAAGGATAGGTGGATTTCATTATACGTTTTTTCCTACCATTTTCATACCTTCGAAATTTTTCATAATCAAAAATAAATCAAAACATTTCTTGGTATCTAGCATCATTACAGCAATTTTAACTTTGAAATGGTTTACAGCCATGGTTCAACCAAAGAAATGGAGTCCCTCTAACCCCTCTTCAGAGTGAGAAAAGGGGAGATCTGGCTGGATCCCCTGGCCCATTTTAGGATGAATTAACATTAAAAGCCTCATCTCTTGTTTCCTCTCACCACGCTCATTTTATTGCATATATTCCTTTCAAATCATCCCCTAAAGTCAGAGGATGGGTGTTGTTAAGATTCCCATGTCACACATGAGGAAACCGAGGCACAGAGAGGCTAAGGAATGGCTCTAAGACTCAAAGCAGGCGGACTTCGAGCCTCAGCTCCACCCTGGGTCCTGAGCTGATGCCCACAGACCCCTGCCTGCCACCACCCCACCCTAGCCAGCCCCACTCCTGGGTGCAGGTACCAGCTTCATTGACCACGGGCAGCGCAGACACGCGCCGGTCCACAAAGATGTCCAGTGCCGTCAGGATGGGCGCTGTGTCCAGCACCACGGCCAAGTCCCGGAATGTACCGATGCCCAGATCTTGGATGGCGCGGGAGAGGAAGGAGGGCTGGGGCAGCAGGGTGCCCTGGGTGGGTTAGGGACACGTGGGGATCAGGGTGGAGCAGCACCCCGAGGGCTCCCAGCTGCTCCCTCCTCAGTCCGTTGGGCCAAGGACTGTTTAGCCCCCCAGGGCACCCCGAGGCTGTGCCCAGGCTCACAAAGATGTGCAGGAACTTGAGCAGCCTCTTGTGTGTGAGGATGTGGAGCATGGCGCCTGAGACCGGGTCCAGGACCGGCAGACGGTGGATCCGGTTCTTGATGAGGGTGTAGACAGCTTCAAACAGGCTGCAGAGGTGGGAGCAGTGGGTCTGGGGGAGATACGCCCTCCACCCCAGCCCCTGCAAGAGGAGGACAGGGTGAACAGGCTGCCTTGTCCCCTGCAGGATGAGCCCGAGTTCAGAACTGAGGAGCTGGGGAAGAGGACTGCTCGGGAAAAGGAGGCGCAGGTGGGTGGCTGGGGACACTTACCTTCTGTTGGGAGAGATGGAGACCAGAGGCTTGAAGCAGGCTTGAAGGTAGATCTCTGTAGGCAAAGCCAGAGTCAGGCCCAGGGAGCTGGCTGCCCTGCCCGTCACCTGGCAGCTCCCAGACTGTCTTCCTCCCTCAGGCCCTCTGGGCTCCCTCTGGGCCCTCCCTTGCTCCCTCCAGGAAATCCCCACTGCCCATCCTCCACCCCAGGTGCTTGGCCCCCCGCTCACCCACACACACCCTCAGCCCCTTCTAGGCGCCCCCCCACCCCCCACCCCCGCCAGCTCACCTCTCCAGGTCTCAATCTTATGTTCTTCAATCTCACTGATCTGGACCTAGAGAACAGACAGGACTCCAGAAGTCAGACATGGGCCCCTCGGGACACCAGGCTCCCTGAGCCACTCTCCGTCCCAGCCCAGATGGGAGCCTCCGGGGACCCCCAGCCCACTTCTCACCAGCGGGGACCTGTAATAGCGGTGCAGCACTGAGATGAAATCCGTGATGGTCAGCATCCCTGCGGGGTCAGGAGGGGAGGGTGGGGAGGGTCAGCCTGGGGCCTTGTGGTGAGAGGCTGGTTGAGGGGTCGGACCCCCTTCCCTGCTCTGCCAGAGGCCGAGGACTGAGACAGCTGTGGGAGCTGTGGAAAGAGGGGAGCAGGGCAGCCCCTCCCATGCCTGAGAAATGGGGGTCGTCCCTTCTATGCTTCCCCTGTCATTTCTCTCCTCCCCCACCTTCTATTCTCCTAATTTCTTCCTCTCCCTTTCCTCTCTTCCTATCTAGCACCTATGACATGGGATGTCATACTCCCACGGGGGAGTAGAGCTGCAGTGGTCAGCTGGTCACACCTACTCCATGCGTGGGGTCTCCCACCCGGTGGCCACAAGACCGGGATCTGATGTTCCCAGTGCCAGCCCCCAGCTTGGCTTGGCCCGAGGGTCTGCTCAAGGCTGTGGCGCATCAGAGCTCAGCCCCAGAATCTCCACCAAAGATCTCTTTTTCCCCTTCCCTACCACCTCTGCCCCCCGCCCCTCCTCACCCACAAAGCTCTGCTTCTTGCTGTCCCACAGAGGTGCCGCCCGAATGCCGTTGGCCACGAGGGCGAAGAAGGCCTTCTTGATCTGAGGGCCAGAGAGAACGGTGGGGGTGAGTCTCTCCCTGCCCCTCAGTGGCACACTGTCCCCACCACGGGCCTTCCCTGGGGCCTTCTCCCAGGGTCTCCTGTACGTGAGCTTCACTGCCTTTCCTAAGCCTTGGCATCCACTGGACGTGGTCCTTGTCAGGCGCACTTGCTCAGAGCTAAGGCTGCTGGTGGCCAGAGGCGCGGCAGGGACCCCTTCCTCTGGCTCGTCCCGGAGTGGGAAACTAACCCAGCGTTCCCACTCGTAAGTCATATGTGGACAGTCACACACAGTATAGTTTTTGCTAATCTAGGCACTAGAGGTATACTTACGTAATACTTACAAAATACTTTTCTCTAAATAAATCTGACGGTGACTCGTGTGGCCTCATCCTAACTAATACCACTTACACTGCTTGTATCTGTTCTGGGTGGATTTTTCTAATGCGTATTAAAATAAATGCAAAGCTACTAAAGTAAATATATTTGTTCATCTACCACTAGAATCAAATAGTGTACTGTGGATGGTCCATATGCTGTGCTTCTGGAAACACTGGTCTGCTCTCTGTGATGGTAAGAATGGAATCAGGCATTCCATAACTTAGCCTAGTGGAAGAGCAGGGACTAGAGCTCATCCTAATTTTCCGTTACCAAGAGTTCCCTGCTGTTTGTCCTAGGCCACCCTGCTATGTCTTCCACATACTCTGGGGTTCGCAAAATGCTCCCATTTATCCTGGGTTGTCCCAGGAGTCCTCCGAAGCTTGTAGGGCAAAGCAGGCATTCCTGTCCCCATTTTATTTCATTTTGTATTTGTTATTATTTTTTTTTTTAGTAATCTCTCCACCCAACATGGGGCTCGAACTCATGACCCCAAGATCAAGAGTTGCATGCCCTTCCGACTAAACCAGCCAGGCGCCCCCCATCCCTATTTTAGAGACAAGAGAGGTAAAGTGACTGACCCAAGATCCTACAGATACTAAATGGCAGAGCTGGGATGACAATTAGGGAGAGAAGCCCTCCCCAGCCCTGGCCTCCCGGGTGTTCAGAAGGAGTTCTGGAAGGGGATTTGCAGGGGGTGCCCGGCAGGGTGTCCCGGAGGGTGTGAGCGGGGGCTGCAGCCCCTGAGGAGGGAGGTGGGGCAAAGCCATGGCCGTACCTCCAGCTTGGTGTCGAAGATGACCATCTTGGAGCTGGTCGCCATGGCATCATAGCAGGTGTGCTCCTGCATGAAGTGCATGTAGACCTGGGCCCCCGGCTTCTGCAGCTCATCGTCCCAGCCCAGCCTGGGAAACAGCGCCCGCGGGGAGGGACACAGGGAAGGTCTCTCTTCCACCAGGCCGAGCTCATACCCCCAGCCCGCAGTGGCTGAGAACTCTATGTCCAGCTCCAGATCATCTGTGCTGGAGCCCACCGCTGAGGCTGCATCGTCATGGGGGAAGATGTCCCACTCTGCGGGTGGGGAGCCCAGCCGGGCCAAAGGAGCATCTTGGGACAAGTGTGTGGCCTTGGGGAATGTGGCCTCCAGCCCGGTGTACTCAGCAGGTGGCCTGGCCTGGGAATCTGTTGGATCTGTTGGAGGGGGAGAGGACAGTAAGTCCATCTTCTGGAGCACTTTCTTATCTGCTGGCTCGGGTCAACCTCGCAGCAGCCTTGGGAAGCCTGGATGCTGTGGCCCCAAAGCTGAGTCTCAGAGTCACACAGGATAGTGGTTCTGTCCTGAGTTGGCCGTGCCGGACCCCTGGCTCTGCAACGCAGTTGACCTTTCCCATGTGGAGAGACTGAGGCTACAGGATGACGCTTGGGTCCACCTCTGTGCTTTGGAGGGATCCAGAGGAGAGCCCCAGCCCCAGGCTCTGGGACATCCCACTGCCCCCACTCCCGACTCCCCAGAACTGGCCTGGGCCTCACCTTCCCCCAGACCCGGCAGCTCCCCTTCCTCCACAGTCTCCTGCCTTGTCCATCTCGAGGCCTTGGCCCCCTCTTTCCCATGGCTTCTCTCTGAGCCAGTGGTCATGGCCGGCGATGGCCATGAAGTGTTCCCTCCTTGTTCTAGGAAGCTCATCTCTGGAAGGGGGAATGGGGCCTGTTTGGTTAATAGGGAGTAATACAACAAAATCAATTAAAATGTTATCAATAATAATATTTAATATTTGCAAGCTCCCCAAGGGTTTTTCTCCTATATATTTCTCACTCAAACCTCATAGAAATCTTATAAGGGAGGCATTATTATCACCCTTATTTTACTAAAGAGGGACTTGTGATCAGAGAGGTTAAGCAACTTGCCACAGTTCACACAGCTGGTAAGTGATAAAGTTGGAACTAGGGTCAGAGTCTTCGGACTCTAGATCCCCCCACTTTTTCTTCTGAAAGAGGAAGGAGGAAGTGAGGGACAAAGGAAGAAGAAACAGGAAAAAGAAGGAAAAGGAGAGAGAGACAGAAGCCCGGCTATGAAAGTGGAGGAGATTGGGGGCCCAGAGAGGTGGGAGACAAAGGAAGTGGCCCACCTACCTTGATGCTCGGGTCCCCCAAGGTGGCTCCAGGATGGGTTCTGTGAGGGAGAAGAAGGTCTGAAGGTGTGGGAACATGGCCCACATTCCCAAACCACAGGGAGCTCCTTTTCCCACCGCGTGTGTGCGTGTGCATGCCCGCACACACACGCACCCCCCCACACACACCCATACACAAACACTTATACAAACTCAGAAAAACACACATTCAACCATTCCCAGATCCACACAGAACCACACACGTCACTCACACGAAGAATACACATACACACAGCACCCACATGCTCACAGGCGCCCACCTGCGCGCGCACACACACACACAGAAAATCCAGACCGCACGCGCGCGCACACACACACAGAAAATCCAGACGGCACGCGCGCACACACACACACACACAGAAAATCCAGACCGCACGCGCGCGCGCACACACACACACACACAGAGAAAATCCAGACCGCACGCACGCGCGCGCACACACACACACACACACACACACACAGAGAAAATCCAGATCGCGCGCGCGCGCGCACACACACACACAGAGAAAATCCAGACCGCACGTGCGCGCACACACACACGCACACGCACGCACATTCACACAGTGTGGTGTGCTCGCAGTCCCCTGGCCTCGGCTGCCCCAGCGCCCGTCCCCCGGGACCCCTGTACCCGGCGCAGTGCGGGCTCCATGTGGCCAACCCCGACCGACTGGAGAGCAAGTGCGCAACACTGGCCGCACCGCACTATTCTGGGCCGGGCCGTTGGCGCCCGGCCCTCCCCAGATCGGTTTCTCTCTGATTGGGTGTCAGGCAGCAGGAGGGAGGGCCCCACAGGCTCAGCTGCTCCCGCCCAGAGCCTGGGGCTGGGTGGGGAGGGCAGGGGGGCACCTGGAATCTTGAGGCCTGGTCCTGGGCTCCCTCCTGGGTCTTCAAGGACAAACTTGAAGGACCTTGCTACGGGGGAGGTGGCTTGGAGCACTGGGGGGCACTGGGGGGGGGGGGCCCGGTGGGAGGAGGCTGGCTCTCGGAGTCCTGGATTCCTTCTCATCTTTGTCAGGTGCCAAAGGAGGGAAAATGGAGGCGAGTTGAGCTCAACGTTCTTCCTCTTAGAAACTTCCGTCGTGGGTGGTGCTGGAGTTAGAAAGCGCAAGTTGGAGCCAGCGGGGAGGCTGGGGCCAAGGGGTTTGTGGGAGGTCCCAGGAGAGTGGCCATTGTGTGTCCAGATGTCCCCGTCTGAGTCCCAGGAGCCTGTCCCTTTCCCTGCTGGAGGAGTTGGAGTGGGATGGCCGGGAAGGTGGAGAGCTAGGAGAATCACGGCGAAGTTGTGCGGTGGGCTCGAGGGCCCAGGGTGAGAGACATCTGTTTCTACCAGTGGTTCAGAGGTGGGTCCCAGAGTGTGGGAGCCCCGGTCCTAACATCCCTCTGTGCGTGCTGTCGCTACATCTCCTGGTGCCAACAGGATCCCAGCCCGGCTCTGGTGGCTGCCCACCCCCCTTCCTTGGCATTCCTGGGGCCTGAGTCAGTGTCCAAATCGGGAATGCTGACCCAGCTGCTCTAGCTCCCCTCTCCCTGCCCGCCCCTCCTCTCTTTCTTCCAGCCTCTTCCATCCCAGTCTCGGGCCCTGGAGTGGACACTCAGTAATGGATTACTGGCTTTCTTGCTGGATGTGCCAAACACATTTCTCTTCACCCCTCAAAGCCCCTGTCCTGCCTCCAGGGAGGGCGGGGGAGAACGGGTCAGGGAAGGGACTTTCCTTTCCGTGTGTGTCTTGGGTAAGTACTGGGGGTGAGTGCAGATCTCCTTCTGCAGGATCCCTGTGGCCTATTCCTGTCTTGTCCCAGAGGATGGATGTCTAAGGCACAGCAAAGGGGACGCCTCAACTGGTGGAAGGATCAAGTGGACCATCCTTGGAGAGACGTGATGCATCGGAACTGGCAGGCCTCTACCCTCCCTTAAGCTCCGGGCCACCTTAAAACCAAGCCAGATACAGAACAGGTGCAGAACACACCATTGCCTTCTCCTGCGATGCTCCATTCCCCCTCTCCCTCAGGCCTGTTCCATCTACAGGGCCAGTAGGAGGGCTCTTCTTTAAGACAGTCTTCCCTGATGGCCTCACTCTCACGCACCGATCTCCTTATAGAGCAGGCTCTGTGTGCCTATCTCAGGGCGCACGGAGCTGACATTTACATAACTATTCACGTGGGAAGGTCCTGTATCTCCAAGTAAACAGTGGGCACCTTGATGACCAAGATATTTTGGCTGGATGTGATGGAAAGCCTGTTTTACGGTCAGATGGACCTGATTAAAATTCATGGTCTGCCGTTTGTTTGCCATATGACCTTAAAAAGCATTGCTTGTTTTCTTTGAGCCTGTTTCTACCAATGTAAAATGAGGATGAAAACATTCTGTGGCAGACTGCCAGTTGCTTCCCACCATCTATTTTCCTCTTCTTCTTTTAGTAGTAAAATCACTTGAATGTTAGCTGGAGTGGCTGCTGGTAATAAAGACTCAATCTTCCTTGCAGCTAAATGAGGCCTTGTGACTAGTTTTGGCCAAAGTGATGTGAGTGGAAGGGATGTGAGCAACTTCCAGGTCAGGCCTTAAAAGAAAGAGGCGTGGTTCCTCCTCTTCCTTTTCCCCTTCTGCTGGCTGGAATGTTGATGTGATGGCAGGAGCTAGAGCAGCTATCTTGTACCCAAAGTGGAAGATGCTTGTTAAAGGTTTCAAAGTCACCCTACCAGCTTTAGACTGTCTACAGACTATTTTATATGAGAGAGAAATAAATTTTCTTGTTTAAGTCATTCTTAAAGTGGGCCTTTGGTACAGCAACCAAACATGCATCCTAATGAATGCAGAATTAGTATCTGTAAGTGGCACTGCTCTAAAAAGTCCAAAGCAAGTGACATTGGTTTAGAGACTGGGCAGCAGATAGCAAAGAAAAGTATTGTATCTTGGTAAGGTGGTGACCATTGTTATATTACAGCAAAACATATGGTGTCGCAACCATCTATAATGCCTTAATAGAGCCTATAAGTCACAGAAACTGGATGGAAACACTCAGAATGTTAGTGTGTCTGGGCTGTTGCTTGCAACTACTAGCAAAGACCTACAGGAGAGGTGCTCTCAGGCTGGTTATAAGAGGTGGTTTGGAAGAGGCAGCCTTCGCCAGGGTTGTACCTGTGGTTCCAAACCTTTCCCAAGCACACTTTGTTCAGCAACAGTGGGAACTGGCCCAGTGGGCAGAATAAGGGAGGCTCCCTTCACAGCCAAGCATATTTTTTCAGATGGCCTCAAGATAGCCACCAGCAGTTTGAGAGAGAATAGAAAGTACACCACATCCAGAGTATCAGGCACAGAAATTATGGCTCTGTGAGACCATTGGCTGTGGTTACTCAAATATGGAACCAGTCAGAAGCCTTTTAAGATTTTGAGGGTGGGAATGCCTGGGTGGCTCAGTCAGTTAAGCGTCTGCCTTCGGCTCAGGTCATGATGCTAGGGTCCTGGGATCGAGCCCCTCATTGGGCTCCTTGCTCAGCAGGGACCCTGCTTCTCCCTCTCTCTCTGCCACTCCCCCTGCTTGTGTTCTGTCTCTGCCTCTCTCTCTGACAAATAAATAAATAAAATTTTTTTAAAAAAAGATTTTGAGGGTGTTGGGGGCACCTGGGTGGCTCAGTTGGTTAAGTGTCTGACTTCGACTCAGGTCATGATCTCAGGGTCCTGGGATTGAACCCCCTGTTGCGCGCCTAGCTCAGTGGGGAGTCTGCTTGTCCCTCTCCCTCTCCCTCAGCCCCTCCCCCGACTCAAGCTCTCTCTCTCTCTCTCTCTTAAATAAATACATAAAATATTTTTTTAAAAGATTTTGAGGGTGTTGTATTGGCAAAGAAACTACAAACCTGGTCACCAAAAGCTGGTTTGACCAGCCTCCCAGATACGCGCCAGCAGGAAGAGGTCTATAGAAGCTGTAAGGTCGGGCACCTGGGTGGCTTAGTTGGTTAAGCAACCGCCTTCGGCTCAGGTCATGATCCCGGAGTCCTGGGATCGAGTCCCGCATCGGGCTCCCTGCTCAGCGGGGAGCCTGCTTCTCCCTCTGACCCTCTCCCTTCTCATGCTGTTTCTCTGTCTCTCTCTCTTTCTCTCAAATAAATAAATAAATAAAATCTTTAAAAAAAAAAAAAAAAGAAGCTGTAAGGTCTGCAAGGACATGTTCTCCAGGGCAGCCTTAGAGGATCCTGGGTAAGGGATAACTTCCCAGGAGGCAACACCAGACTCCGCATAGGCTAATGGAAAGGGGAGGTCCTCCCCAGAGAGCAGAACCAGTGGCTGCCAGAGGCATCACCCAAGAACTTACTCCTCTGTGGAGAAACAGCTTTGCAATTCCTGCCCAGCTGGATTTGGTAATTGATAAGATCCAGTGACGGCTAGGTGTTTGCCTTTCTTTCTTGTTCCAAGTGGATTTTTTTAAAAAATGTTCATGTGAACTCAATTTAGCTAACATATATGGTATTATTAATTTCAGAGGTAGGATTTAGTAATTCATCAGTTGCGTATAACACCCAGTGCTCATTACATCAGGTGCCCTCCTTCATGCCTATCACGGGTGGGCACATAAGGCTGGCAACAGACCTGTCCACAGAGACCTGGTGGGCCAGAAAGGATGGGCATGATATATTCAGCGTGCTAAATGGGGAAAAGATGCAGCCAAGAATACTTTATCCAGCAAGGCTGTCATTAAGAATAGAAGGAGAGATAAAGAGTTTCCAGGACAAACAAAAACTAAAGGAATTTGTGAACACCAAACCAGTCCTGCAAGAAATATTAAAGGGGACCCTTTGAGCAGAGAGAGAGCCCAAAAGTAACACAGACCAGAAAAGAACAATCTACAGGAACAGTGATTTTACAGGTAATAATACAACGGCACTAAATTCATATCTTCCGATAATTACTCTGAATGTAAATGGACTAAATGCTCCAACCAAAAGACACGGTATCAGAATGGATTAAAAAACAAGACCCATCAATATGCTGCTTCCAAGAGACTTAGTTTGGACTCAAAGACACCTCCAGATGGAAAGTGAGGAAGTGGAGAACCATTGATCGTGTTAATGGACACCAAGAGAAAGCTGGAGTAGCCATCCTATATCAGACCAACTAGATTTTAGACCAAAGACTGTAATAAGAGATGAAAAAGGACAGTATATCATAACAAAAGGGTCTATCCAAGTGGATGCTTTAACTGAGTTTATCCTGTTCCTCCTCCACTGTTGTCTACGGAGAGTAAGAGGAGCAGGTTATCTGTCTTTTAGTTTACAGGTCACTAGACCATCGGATCCCATCCACACCTCATCCTTCAGAGATCCTGGGCTCGGAGCTGGTGCGGTGCCCAGATGCCTCCCTTCCGGGGCTGCTGACTGTGTTCACTGCTTGGGGTGGCCAGATGGTGGGCTCTTACAGAGCAGTATCTACTCTCTCCTACTCTCTCCTACTAACCCCCACAACTTTAGCCAAGTGCAAGATTATATTTCCCAGCTTCCTTTGCAGATAGTATGGCCATGTGACTAAACTTGGCTAATGGGATCTGAGCATCAGCATTATATGCAGACTTAAAGAATGACCTTAGAAGGAAGGGACAGATTGTCTTCTTCCTATTGACTGGAATTCTGATACAATGGTCAGAGCTGAGGCACCGTTTGAACCCAGTGGTGGAAGATGCAGGTTGGAAATGACAGAACCTCTCCCGCCCCTTGTTGGCCTGTCTACCTCTGGGCTGTCATGCTATAAAGAGAAATAAATTTCCATCTTGCTTAAACCACTGACAAATCGAAGCTCTGCTACAGCAACTGAGCCTCTCTCTAGCGAATGCATTCACATTGTAGGATTGGGGTAGGGTTAGAAATGACAAGTGTATGTAATGATCCTTCACATTTATGCAGCACTTAATACCTACCAGACACTGCAAAACATTCTGTATGCAGTATCTCTTGTAATCCCTCATCACCCTGTGTGGTAAATATTATTATATGTTTGCTATTTAAGTTCGAAATATTTCATATGTATTAATATTATTATATACATATGACAAAAATTTTCCAGATGAGAAAATCGAAGTATAAAGAGATTAACTTGATCAAAACCTCAAAGCGAGTGAGATGGAGCTCAGAGTCAAAACCAGTGTTTCTGGACTCTGGTGCCACACTCTTAAGCCCAAAGCTTACTGTAAATAAAGCACAAGCCTGTCATCTAATAGATGCTCAGTAAGTGGTTACTATAATTACTGCCTCGCCACCTGCTTTCAGTCCCCCTAGCCCTCCAGCTACAAGGCTCTGAAGGCAAGCAGGCCTGGGGTGCACTGACCTTCCCCATGAGATATTGGTATCGAGGATGGGGATGGAGGAGCGCTTCAGCTCAGGCAGACCCTAGCACTGCTCAACACTACACCCATAGTGATTTTCCAGAGTAAAAAAAAAAAAAAGAGTTCTCTGCCCTGTTCCTGCCCTTTGCCTCTCAGAGCTCCCACACCCGCTCTTGCTGACAGGTGAGCCCGACCCACTATCTTTGGCAGGACGAATCAGCAGAAGGTACTGGCTTTGGCTGGGAAATAAATACTCCTTGCGTGTTTGCTTTTAGTCTCTGGTCATGGTATAATATTTCTTGAAACCCTATTTCTTGGCTTACTCTCAAAACTGGGTGTAATAAGTCCCTGCACCCTGACCCTAGGGTGAATTTGGCTGCCATCTCTGGATAGCTGATTTGCCTGGGATATGGGGTCGGGATCCTGTTTAAGCATTATTTTTATATCGGAGGGAGAAAAATAGCTCGAGGAGGCCAAGGGGAGTAGCCTGATAAATTCCAAGTGGGGTCTGCTGTACCAGAGTGGTTGGGAGGCTGTGGGAGCAGCCTTCAGGTCAGTCACCTGAACACTCCAGCTTTCATCCTGTCTGCGTGTGGCTGAAATCTATGTCCGTGTCCCAAAGACCTGGATAGAACCAGCACCTCATTAAGGCAATTTATTCTGCCCCAGGGCCCCATTCCTGAGTGTTTTTTTCTGTGAGCTGTTGGAGACTGAAGTGGACAGATGGTGCTTGTGGATACCCAGTATCCATTTACCCCTCTTTTGGCAATCCTCCAAGTTTTCCTTCAGGAAACCACAATTCCTCCCATCTCAAAACTCATGGTTTTCAGAGGGGCTTAACTGTGGGTTCCAGGAAATATACCTCTAATGCAGACTTGGCTAATCAGCACATCACATTCCCCTAGCCACAGCGGAAGAAAGGGACATTGACCGAATTAGTCCAATAGGGGTAAATCTTGGAACCTTTGTTGGAGTGAATAAGAGCACGCTTCCACTGGATTTGGAGCTGAGGATGTAAGTGTGGAGGTTCTGCTACCATGCAGAGTGGAACTGCCTGAGAATGAAGGAAAAATAAAGGGCCAAAGAAAGATATGATATGATATGATAAGAAAGATATGATAAGAAAGACCAGGTTCTCCTGATGTATACTGAACCTCTGGATCAAACTGAAGACCTACCACTGGGTTTTTCCGTTACATTAACCAATAGCATCTTTTTTTTTTTTTTTTTTAAGAGAGAGAGGGGATGCCTGGGTGACTTAGTCGGTTAAGCGTCTGCCTTCGGCTCAGGTCATGATCCCAGAGTCTTGGGATTGAGCCCTGAATTGGGCTCCCTGCTCAATGGGGAATCTGCTTCTCCCTCTCCCTCTGTTTGCCACTCCCCCTGTTTGTGTTCTCTCTCTCTGTCAAATAAATAAAATCTTTAAAAAAGAGAGAGAGTGTGTGAGTGGGGGAGGGGAGCGGGGAGAGGAGCAGAGGGAGAGGGAGAGAGAGAATCCCAAGCATGCTCCGTGCCCATCGAGGAGCCCAATGTAGGGCTCAGTCTCACGACCCCGAGATCATGACCTAAGCCAAAATCAAGAGTTGGAAGCTCAACAGACTGAACCACCCAGGCCCCCCGAATCTTTTTTTTTAAATGCAGTTTGAATTGTCTTCTGTCACCTGTAACTAAAAGAGTTCTGATACCAGAGTTAACAAAGAAACAAGATCTAAACACCTCCAGAGGCTTCTGGGAATGATGTTCAGTCATTGCGCCTTCCCAAGAAAAAGTGCACATTTGAAAAAACCATTAGAATAAATCAACAGGCTGAAAAGGTACTTGAAGAAAACACAGTAAAGGAAGAATTGGAATGGAACAAGGTTAATGAAGGAAGTTTTCCTAAAAAGGCAAGTTTGGATACAGAAATAATAATGATGACAATAGCAACTATTTACTGAACCCTAACCATGTGCTTGGCACTAGGCTAAGCAGTTTAGATGTGTGGCACAATAATGTGTTGAAATAATAGCCAAATTGAAGGGTACTTTCTTCTACCCGATAGACCTTTTCTCACTCAGGCTTGGCATGTCCTTGTTTATTGCTTCATGGAATAAATGATACAGCAGAAAGAAAAGCATCTTCTGACTTTTAAGTTTCGAGTGAGGTCTTCTGGGAGGAAAGGGAATACCTTTGGCTTAAACAGAAGATTTGGGAATTTTGACAGGCTAGGTGATTCAGAAAACATATGCCACCAAAAACAACTCAAAATGCTAGATAAAATATAAAGAGCAGCTTCTTAAAAGCTCTGAAAAGACAAGATAATAAAGAACTTACTAGGTCCAGGGGCACCTGGGTGGCTCAGTTGGTTGGGTGTCTGCCTTTGGCTCAGGTCATGATCCCGGGGTCCTGGGATCGAGCCCCGCCTCGGGTTCCCTGCTGAGCGGGGAGCCTGCTTCTCCCTCTCCCTCTGCCTGCCACTCCCCCTTCTTGTACTCTCTCTCTCCGTGTCAAATAAAAAAATAAAATATCTTAAAAAAAAAAAGAACTTACTAGGTCCAATTGAAAGGAAAACAGGGGTACACAGTGAAATTAGTGAAAAGAGAAGGGGCTCTGTTCTAGGGCATCTGACAATTCTAGCAAGAGCTATGTGTGACGATGGGGGCCCAGGACCTCCACAAGCTGGGAGGATAAGAGGCAATCCCGTCTATAAAAAACTGGGATCTCGAAGGACCACACCCTCAGAGTAAGTGTAATCCAGAAGCAAACTAGCTCTTACATAGATTTACAGACAAGGTTTTCCTCAACTGGCTCGTTCAGAGAATGTCAAACCTTGAACTTGGTTTAAGGTGTTACTAAATCAGTAATGACAGGTGGTTGGCAGGAGCAAACACAAATGTTCTCTGGAGAAAGTTAGCTCCTTCAAAGTGACAAATTATTCCAATAATATCCAGCACATGGTTGAAAATAATGAGATACACTAAAAATTGTAAGAACCAGCAGAAAAGATGGATAGCAGGAATAAGCCCATAAAAACTTCAGAAACTGGAATTATCAGACACTTCATATACGACAATGTGCTCATTATGTTTAATGAAATATGAGACAGTTTAAAAAAGTATGGAGCAAATAGGAAACGAAAAAAAGCAGCATAACATATTATTTTAAAAAGCAAACAGAACTTCTAGGGGCGCCTAGATGGTGAAGTTGGTTAAGCAGCTGACTCTTGGTTTCAGCTTGGGTCATGATCTCGGGGTCATGGGACCGAGCCCCGAGTCAGGCTCGACATTCAGAGTGGAGTCTGCTTGGGGCTCTCTCTCCCTCTGCACCCCCCGCAATAAATAGATGCAATATTTTTTTAAAAAGCTGACAGAATTTCTAGAAATGAAAAACACATAAGTGAAAATAAAAACTTAATAAATGTACTTAACAGATTAAGTGCAGCTGAAGAGAAAATTGAATGTCAAGTCAGAAGAACTTACCTATAATATGTGTAATACAGAAAGTTAAAAAATATGTAAAATAGATGTGAAAGAGATTAAGAGACATAGAGGTTAAAGCCGAAAAGTCTAAAGCATATTTAAATAGAGTCTCAGAAGAAGAGTGGAGAGAGAATGGGGTAGAAGCACTATTTGAAGAGATTGCTTGATACTTTCTGGAACTGATCAACAAATAACAATTCCCAGATTCAAGAAGCCTATGAATCCCCAGGAGGACAAGTGAAAGAAACTCACACATAGAAATGTCATAGCAAAAATTGTAGAAAACCAAAGACAAAAAGAAAAAAAATTGAAAGCAACTGGGGGAAAAAAAAAAAGATCACGGTTGATCCTTGAAAAACACGGGAGTGAGGGGCGCCGACTTCCTGTGCAGTTGAAAATCTGAGTGTAACTTGTGACTCCCCAAAACTTTACTAATAGCCTATTGTTGACTGGAAACCTTACTCACAACATAAACAGTCAACTAACACATATTTTGTATGTCATATTTATTATATACTGTACCCTTACAATAATACCTAACTTTTCTTGATTTTTTTCAATATTTCTAGGCTATGTGGTTTGTCTGTGAATTTTTCAAAAATTGCCATAAATCTCCAAAAAATTGTCCAATATATTTATTAAAAAAATTCACAAGTAATCAAACCTACACAGTTCAAACCCATGTTGTCAAGGGTCAACTGTACTTTCAAAGAAATGATGGTCTGACAGCTAACTTCTCAATAGAAAAGGGAAACCCAGGAATAGTAGAGTATCTTCAGTGTGCGGAAAGAAAGCAACTTCCAACTTATAATGTTACACAAAAAGAAAATTTACCAAGAAGACAAAAACTGTATTTTATGACAAACAAAAACAGGTGGCTCATCACTTCAGTAAAGGAAATTTCCAGAGAACATGTTTCAGAAAGAAAGTGATCCTACATAGTAGATCTGAGACTTAAGAAGGTAAAAACAAGGAGGAAAGTGGTAAAAATGTAGATACATGTAAATTAATCATAAGTGCAAAAAAAGAGAGATAATGATTGTAATGTCCTGTGGGGTTAGAATGAAAATACTACCAACCATGTTATATAAATCAAAGGTGGTGAAAAATGGAGTGTTTAAAGCATTTGACGGGGCGCCTGGGTGGCCCAGTTGGTTAAGCAACTGCCTTCGGCTCAGGTCATGATCCTGGAGTCCCGGGATCGAGTCCCACATCGGGCTCCCTGCTCGGCGGGGAGTCTGCTTCTCCCTCTGACCCTCCTCCCTCTCATGTTCTCTGTCTCCCATTCTCTCTCTCAGATAAATAAATTAAAAATCTTTAAAAAAAAAAGCATTTGAAAATCCTTGTATTATCTGGGAAGAGGAAAAGATTTTGGGTTTTGATTAACTTTAGATTTTGATATATTAATCATGAGTGCTGTAATGTCTAGAAAAGGCACTAAAAGAATATAAGTGGGGTTAATAAATAAAAAGGGAAGAAATTGAGAGAAAAAAGAAACAACAGAACAGGCAGGACAAACAAAAAGCACAAAACAGGAGATTAAATATGAGTTAGATTAAGACTTTCTTGGCCCCAAGAGGAGACAGAGATCTCTTGGTTTGGCAAGAGTCAGATGAGAAGCAAGGGTGAGCAGATGTGGGTTCTTAAGGAAGGAAGGCTCTGCCCTCTGCCCCCTCCCCTGGCTGGTTTGTGGGATCTGAGAGCAGAGACGGTCTGTGCTTCCTGATAGAATCCAGAGTAGAAAGGGTTACATGGTGTATGTGGGGAGACAGGACCTTACAGTGCTCCCCCAAACACAGCAGAGTAAGGGAGCAGCAGAATGATCTTAGCACCCAAGAGCAATGCAGGAGGAGACCAAGCTTTTGAAAATCATATAACGTTTCCTATGATCCAGCATAGCATCCACACAGTGAGAATGTTTATTGTGTGCCCGTGAGTGGGACAGAAGTGGAGAGAGAGAGCGAGCTGATGGGAATGAGGAACAGCACAACAGTGACCTGTATGGCCCATCAACTAAGGACCAGATGATTTGATGGATGCCTCAGTGGATGCTACGTGGAAAGATGACATCTGAGGACCAAATACCTATTCTCACAACCCAAAGCTCAGCCTTACATAAATACATGGGGATTTAGACACAACCCCAGGGGTGCTGAGGAGACTCTGATTAATGGAGATTACATTTCTCAGAGGGCAGGCTGTATCAGTCAGGATGATTTCAGACACAAGTAATAGAAAACTCAATTCAAAGTGGCTTAAGCAGGGGTGCCTGGGTGGCTCAGTCGGTTGAGCCTCAGTTTCCTCAACTGTTATCTGGGGATAATTATCAAAAAACTCGTGTAGCAGGATGCCTGGGTGGCTCAATCGTTTAAGCGTCTGCCTTCAGCTCAGGTCATGATTCCAGGGTCCTGGGATCGAGCCCCCTCATTGGGCTCCCTCCTTAGCAGGGAGCCTGCTTCTCCCCCTCCCTCTGCTGCTCCCCCTGCTTGTGCTCTGTCTGTCTCTTTCAATCTGTCAAATAAATAAATAAAATCTTTTTTAAAAAAACCCAAATTGGTTTAAACAAGATGGAGGCTTATCGGGCGCCTGGGTGGCTCAGTTGGTTAAGCGACTGCCTTCGGCTCAGGTCATGATCCTGGAGTCCCGGGATCGAGTCCCGCATCGGGCTCCCTGTTTGGCGGGGAGTCTGCCTCTCCCTCTGACCCTCCTCCCTCTCATGCTCTATGTTTCTCATTCTCTCTCTCTCTCAAATAAATAAATAAAATCTTAAAAAAAAAAAAAAAAGATGGAGGCTTATCGATTTGTTTAACCAGTTGATTGATTCTGGTTGATTTAATCCAGTGGCCTTGATATGTTTTTCCCTTGATTCTCTTCCCTTCGCTCTCCTCCGGTGCCAGCTTCACATACTAAGGAAGCAGCAACAGTTCTGAGTCCCTTATCCATGCCTATCAACATCCAGAAGAAAAGACACCATTTTCCCCCTGTACTTTCTTCTAAGAGGTGGAAACATCTTCCAAAAGCCCTTGGAAAATTTCTCTTTGTATCTCATTAGCCCAAGCTAAGCTATGAGCTCATCCCAGAACCAGTCTCCATCACTGACAGAATACACTTGACTGAGATTAATCTGGGCTCATCCTTGGCTGAGGTCAATTCTCCCAGCTGCGTGGCCACCACAAAATAAGGAGGAATGGAATGGCTATTCTAGAACAACTGTAGTCCTCCCCGTTGGCTGCCCAATAACCATACACACCCTCTGTGCTATGTTACAGACAACTTCAGAAATGCATGTGTCTAAATGCGATGCACTCATGCCCTTCTGAAAAAGTACCACCCACACTTCATCCAGTGTCAAACCTGGGATTTCTGAGAGATGTGCCCACCTCTCCATCACGTCAGAAATGTGCACCTGGGGGGGTATAGCTCAGTGGTAGAGCATTTGACTGTAGAAATGTGCACCTGGATTTAAAAGAAAATGGGTCAGGGAATGAGGTGAGTGCTTCTCGCTGTGTGGGCTTGGAAAACACTGACTCTAGTGTCTGCATGTATGAAATGAGAATAGTAATGTCTGCTATGCAGGTTGTGATGTTGATTTCAATGAAAATAGTGACAAAAACAAACCAGCGAGAGCTGTATATATTCATAATCCAGCTGCTGACCCCTAATAAATGTGCCACATTTGCAGCAGATATGCCAAAATTCTGCAGCTCAAAGTGATATCCTTTTGATGAGCAAAAAGACCTGTTATTTTCCCCTGGGACTAACCCTTCCCCACCAATTCCTTCTAGGAGTTTGAACACGTTCTGCACATAGTTAGAGTTATCATGCTGGGCTGCAGTTCCATCATCGTGCTGCCCTCTGCACGGTCATCCTTCTCTTTGTTGACTAAGTCCACCCTACTGGCACACCTCCCCCTGTGCCATTTCTTTACTCCTCCGACCACAGACCTCTGTGGCTTCTGTCCTTCTCTTTGGCCAACAGAAACTTTCCATCTACTTCTTCACATTAGCTATTTCAAAACCCCAGCTGCTGGCCCCAAGTAATACTCTTCATTCCCTTGCATCACAGCCTTCTCCTTCCAGACCCTCAGGGGATGGAGGGGGTACTAGATTATGGTCATGTGTGGCCTCACTTCCTGCCTAGATTCACAGCATCCTCCAACATCTTGACTCTGCTGCCCTCTACCATATTTCTTTCACACACAGTGACTTATCTCAGGGACCCATTAGTGATCTCATTCTCTCTCTCTCACTCTCTCTTTCCCTCCTCCAGTCTTATCTTCTTCAGAAAACTCCAGTCCAACAGCTGTACATGTTTATATGACAATAATAGACCAGGTTTAAGTTCTCTCTTACAGAGCCCCTGGGTAACATGTAAACTCGAGTGGGTATCTTATCTAAAATGCCCTAGTTTATCTAGAAGGCACAGAGAAACTTTGAGAAGAGTCTGGGTCTCAATAGAGCTCCTGCTCTTCCCAGCCAAGAGATGTTGCCACACTAGCCATGTGAGTATCAGCAAATCACTTATTTTCTTTGAGCCTGGATTTCCACATCCCTGTAAAGGCTAAAGCAGTGTTGAGAGGGAAATTTATAGCACAAAATACTCATGTGAAAATGGGGGAGAAGAAAGATGGGAAAGATATTTTAGTGATATGGAAAGATATCCAGGACACTGCTAAATGGAAAAAGCAAGATGCAGCAGTGTACATAATATACTACCTTTTGTATGTGAAAGAGGGACTAGAATATTTATATGCTTGATTCTGCACAAAGAAACACCAATGGGATTACACGAAGTGATAAAAGTGGTTACCCATAAATAATACATTAAAAGAATCACATACCATGATCAAGTGGAGTTTATTCCAGGGATGCAAGGATGATGGTTCAACATCCACAAATCAGTCATTGTGATACACCACATTAACAAAATGAAGGATAGAAATCACATGATCATTTTAATAGATGCAGAAAAATCATGTGACAAAATTCAACATCTATTTACAATAATTCTCAACAAAGCTGGTTTGGAGAGAACATACCTTAACATAATAAAGGTGATATATGACAAGCTCACAGCTAACATATTCAGTGATGAAAAGCTAAAACCTTTTCATCGAAGATCAAGAACAAGACAAGGATGCCAATCTCACCTGCTTTATTCAACATAGTACTAGACGTCCTAGCCAGAGCAATTAGGCAAGAAGAAGAAATAAAAGACATCCAAATTGGAAAGGAAGAAGTAAAACTATCACTATTTGCAGGAGGCATGATTTCATATGTAGGAAACCCTAAAGACATCATCAAAAAAACTGTTAGAAGTAGTAAGTGGATTCAGTAAAATCGCAGGATAAAAATCAATACCCAAAAATCTGTTGTGTTTCTATACAGTAATAATGAGCTATCAGAAAGAGAAATTAAGAAGAGAATCTCATTTACAATTGCATCAAAAATAATAAAATACTTAGAAATAAATTTAACCAAGGAGATGAAGGACCTATATACTGAAAACTACAAGACATTAATGAAAGAAACTGAAGAGACACAAATAAATAGAAAGATATTCTGTATTCATGGATTGGGAGGATCAATATTGCTAAATTATCTATACTACTCAAAAGAAATCTATAGATTCAATGAAATCTGTACCAAAATCCCAATGGCCTTTTTCACAGAAATAGGACAAATAATCTTAAAATTTGTATGAAACCCCCCCACAAAAAAAAATCCCAAATAGTCAAAGCAATTGAGAAAGAACAAAGCTGGAGGCATCACACTACCTGATTTCAAACAATATTACAAAGCTATAGTAATTAAGTCAGTATGGTATCAGTATTAAAACAGACATGTAGATCAATGGAAAAGACTAGAAAGTCCAGAAATAAACCCACATATATAAGGCCAACTGATTTACAAAAAAAGAGCCAAGAATGTACAATGGAGGAAGGACAGTCTCTTCAATAAATGCAGTTAGGAAAACTGGAAGCCACATGCAAAAGAATGAAACTGGACCCCTATCTCACACCATACACAAAAATTAACTCAAAATGGACTAAAGATTTGAATGTAAGACCTGAAATCATAACGTTTCTAGAAGAAAACACAGGTGGTAAGCTCTTTGACATGGGTCTTGGTGATGATTTTTTTTATCCTGACACCAAAAGCAAAATAAAAAATGACTAAGTGGGACTACATCAAATTAAAAAGCTTCTGCACAGCAAAGGAAATCATTAACAAAATGAAAAGGCAACCTACCAAATGGTAGAAAATAATTGCAAATTATATATCCAATGAGGTGCTAATATCCAAAGTATATAAAGAACTCATACAACTCAATAGCAAAAACACAAACAATCCAATTTTTAAAAATGGGCAGAAAATCTGAGTAGACATTTTTCCAAAGAAGACATTGAGTTGGCCAATGTGAAAAGATGCTCAACATCACTCATCATCAGGGAAATGCAAATCAAAACCATGATGAGCTATCACCACACACCTGTTAGAATAGCTATCATCAAAAAGACAAGAAATAACAAGTGTTGGCGAGGATGTGGAGAAAAACTGTCTGTGGGAATGTAAACTGTGCAGCCACTGTGGAAAACACTATGGAATCAAAAATGGAATTACCCTATGATCCAGCAATTCTAGAAAACAAAAACACTAACTCAAAAAGATAATATGCACCCCCATGTTCATTGTAGCATTATTCACAATGGCTAAGACATGGAAACAACTTAAGTGTCTGTCGATGGATGAACAGATAAAGAAATATGGTATGTATATATATATAAATGGAATATTATTTGGGTTTTTAAAAAAGATTTACTTATTTATTTTAGAAAGAGAGAGAGCACACACGAGCGGGGGCGGGGCAGAGGGAGATGGAGAGAGAATCTCAGACTCCCCGCTGAACTGGGAGCCCAACTTGGGGCTCAATCCCACGACCCTGAGATTATGACCTGAGCTGAAACCAAGAGTTGGACGCTCAACCAACTGAGCCACCCAGCCGTCCCTAATTCAATTTTTTTAAAAAAAGAATTTTTGCCATTTAAGACAACATGGAAGGACTTTGAGGGCACTACGCTAAGTGAAATAAGTCAGACAAATACCATATAATCTCTCTTATATTTGGAATCTAAAACAAACCAAAACTGAACTCGTGGATACAGAGAACAGACTGGTTGACTGCAGAGGCAGGGGGTGGGGGTGGGAGAAATGGGTGAAGGGAATCAAAAGGTTAAAAAAAAAGTAGTTACTCATAGGGTTTGGCAGAAGATGGGCAGGGGCATGGGGTAGATGAGAGCAGGGTGGGAATAAGATTTCTCCATGTATACTTTGTTACATTGCCCTGAATTTTTGAAACTTATGTCACCCATTCAAAACAACAAAATGGTTTTTTTTTCTTTTCAAGTTTTTATTTAAATTCCAGTTGGTTAACATACAGTGTAATATTGGTTTCAGCAAAATGTTTTTGTTTTTTAAAAATGTAAAGCATAAAGATAAAAACTTACAAAAATGGTCCATAATCGTCCCACCAGATAATCCCCGTTGACATTTAAAAAAATAATACACACAACGCACGTTGTTTGAAAACTCCCAATTTTATATACAGAGGTATAAAATCAAAAAGTAAACCTTCCTTTTCCCGTTGTCCCAAAGGTAGCCCCTGTTAACAGCTCCTCGTGTTTCTTTCCAGAAGCTTACCCATTTATAGAATTTATCCTGGTGCACCATTCTTGTCTGCTTCATGAACTGCACGTCTTGACCCTGTCACTATATGTGGAGAGCTTATATTTTATGGTATTTGCTGTAATATAGGTTGTTTTCCTATTGGTGGACATTGTAGGTTTCTAGGTTTGTTTTTTTTTTCTTTACTATTACCAGTAATGCGCTAACGAGCTGTCTTGTTTAAGCATCTTAGATGGCAAATGCATTTTGAACTCAGATGAAGTAAGAAAGATGCATTTTGAATCGTCTGTAGAACATGATACTCTCCCATGATGCTACATTTCTTTTCTCCAAATATTTAAAAATAGTTTTGTAAGGAGAGCGGTCGGGGGAGAGGTCTTCAACCCCCACCCAACGACGGAGCCCCCCCAGGGGGAGCGTTGTGCTGTAATGGAAAGTTGCTTTTGAATGCCAGGTGCTTGGTTTCTAATTGCCATTAGCCCAGAGCCAGACTGGGACGCCGTCCGCCCTGCCCTTACACAGAGCTCTTTCTTCTGAGGAGACTGTCCCTCCAGTCAGTCGCTTGGGTACCCCATGTCTGTTCGAAGCTGTCACTCTTCCTGCCTCACTGTGGCTCTTTCAGCCCTCTTCTTGAATGGTCCGAAGGGAGCCTCCAATCTGCTCCTCAGGGTCTGGCGCCCTCTGCTGGCATTGAGGATTCACCACTTACAGGGCTGTCCAAGGGCGCAGAACTGAGAGCTCATTCATTCCCAGCCCCCACTGTCGTATGGGGAAACTGAAGCAGCAGGGGCGGAAGTGACTGGCTCAAGAACACAAAGCAAACCGCTCAGAGGACCAGAAGTTGTGCCTTCTGACCCGTCTTCCGGTCTCCCACAGGCCAGTGTTGGAAGGAATGAAGACATAGGAGATGCCAGACTGGAGTCCCCCAACAGGGGGAGTCTGCCATCCACACATCCCTGGGAGCTCTAAGGCACTCTCCATCAGGCAGCGGACCCCTGCTCAGCTGAACTTGTCCTCTATTGTGTTCTGGGGCAGTGGCCCTCCTGTCCTCTCTGGGATGCCTCATTATTGCCCTCAGAGCATGGGTAGGTTTAATCAGGCCCTAAGCATAGACATGTGCTTTCCCCTACACCATTATTTGTAGGTCCTTTCACGGATATCCACGTACCACCTAGGCTATACTTTTACGTAATGCTTTTCTTTAAATTGTCTCATTTTAAACTTAAAAGTCCAAGGACATGTATTACCCTTCCCCTGGATGATGATCCATGGATGCTTCTGGTTCCCTAGGAATTGTCTTTGAATCCTTGTTGTCTTCATTTGGCACAAGAAGACCTGATCCTCGCCCTGAATTCTCTATTTAAAAAATAACCATTTCTAGTGAATGAGAGCCTGGTATCTTGCAGGTCCTGATTTTGCGCTGTGTCTTCACTATATTATTGAATCCTCGTGACAGGTCTATGGCGGGAGGGGGTGTTCTTACCTCAGGGGAAGATGAGGCACAGGTGGGATCATTAGTTGTCCAACAGCTGGCAGATGGCTGAGCTGAATTTGATCACACTCTTTCTAAAGCCAATGGATGTGGCCTTGTTGTCTTTTGAAATTAAACTAAGACGATGCCAAGCTACAGTGAAGAGATGAGGACGGGGCGGGGGGGACATCCCCCCATGCTGGGGGAAGCAGACAGAGAACGTGTGAGAGCAGTGGGCTAGGCTGTGTTGAGACCCAGCAAAGTGTGGTATCCTGGCATATGGGGATGGGGGCACCGGAGGATGTGTGTGCCAGAAGTCCAAGGGGGTGGGGGCAAAGGGAGGAGATGGAAGTGGCTAAGAGGGGCATTCCAGGTTCCATCTTCCTGACACCCTGGGGAACGCCATTGACCCTGCTGGATATCCTGTGGCCCCTTCTGATCACTAGTGGGCTATTCAGTAATATTTTCTCCATGGGAGCCCTTTTCAATGGGGGGGGGGCACTGTGGGATACACGGAAACAGGCGGGCGTAAGCGTTCACCAGAAGCGCAAGCTGGACTCCTAGCTCTACCACTCACGATGCCTATGATCTTGGCTTCAGTTTCCTCATCTGTCAGATGTCCCCTAATAAACACAGAGATGCAACGCCCAGGCTGCTGTTTACAGAAGGATCTGCTGCCCCATGGGGACTGAGGTCAATAGACAGTCTCTCGCTGTCAACTCCTTCAGGGTCAGCTGCAGAGAACACACTCTTCCTTTCTCAGGGCTGCCCACACATCTGGTGACCGAGTGAGATAGAGGTATAAAGGCCAGGCCATTTCAATCCGTGGGGGACATTCTGGTGGCAAAATTCCCTCAAGAGCTGGCAGCGCCTGTGATGGAGGCTTGGCTGAGCCTGCGTCCCAGCCCCACTTCTCCCTCTGCCCAATCCTGCTTCCACTTCTTCCTTTCCAGATAAACCCCTTGCACCCCAAAAGCCATCTCCAGCATCTGGAGGACCCAATCTGTGACGTTACTCTTTTCCATGCCCAGGACAAAGGAGGCAAGCTGCTAGATTTGATGAAATGATGCCAGATATGAATCCAAAGTGTGAGAATTATCCAGCTCGTTGGGACCTCCCTCCTGGCCAGTCCTAGATCCATTTTGGGCGGAAGCACTGAAGGCAGTAGGAAGGTCAGGCTGTGGGGTTCAGTGACAGCCTCGAGGCATGATCTGGCCCTCATCGAATCAGGGCGAATAACTTGAAGACTTTAAGGGCTGCAGGGCAATCGGGGGAGGCTTCTTGAGAGGAGATGGCACTGAGGAAGATGGCTGGTATTCAGGCTTGGCATCACTCAAACTTAGGGGACTCCACAGACATTTACTGAACGCATATTATATACAAGCTCTTGCACTGGCAGGTGGAAAGTTTTGGAGAAAAGCCCCAGGAAAAGTCTCTGGCCCTGACTGTCCCCAAGGGACATTGCCCAGCCCCATGAGCTTTGAACATTTTCCTAACCAGTTCCCTCCTTATTTGATTTCTTTTTACTGAATAGCTGAAGTCTCTATCAGAAAAACAAGCTCCCACCAGAGAGGAAATAAATAAGCCAAAACCTCAAAATGCTTCTTCACCTCTGAATAACGTCAACTTCTTATAAGATTTTTAATCCTCTTCCTATCCTTATTGCTGCATGCACTGTTTCTACTTCATAAGTGCAAATAACATTCTGGGTGCTCTTTTTGTAACTTAGCATTTATTTTATAGAGACTGTTCCTTGCGTCAGTGTGATGAACATATGTCATTTTAATGCCTGACCAGTATTTTATGGTGTGGTCAACATACCCTCTGCTAGCTAGGCATTGCATAAGCTTTGAGCTCTCCACTAATACAGAAAAGGTAGTTACATTTGCGTGCATAGTTTCTTTTTTTTTTCTCTTAAATAACTTACACTGGGTGTCACTCCAAAGTGAAATCACGCAAGGTACACGATCAGTTTCGTTGGCATGTGCTCCGGAACACATGGCCAGCTTGACAGCATTGCCAGCAATATGCAGAGGTTTCTCCACACCTCTCCCAGCTCTGAGTTTACACCTCCTAAATTTTTGTTGTTAATGTAACAGGTTGGTATTCTTCCTGGTTCTAATTTTTAATCTGCGTTTCTCTACCATGGAGACGACCTTTCAGAAGTATTTTCTCTTGAGGGACAGTGTCTCCTCTCGCCAGGAGATGGTGCTATGACTCTGTGCTAAGCTCCCGGAGAAGGTGCCGTCGTGTTAGTGGTGGGCCGTGGGGTGGGCTGTGGGTTTGCACGGAGAGAGGGGATGTTAAGAAATCCTCTGGTCTCGGGGCGCCTGTGTGGCTCAGTCGTTAAGCGTCTGCCTTTGGCTTGGGTCATGATCCCAGGGTCCTGGTCGGGCTCCCTGCTCAGTAGGAAGCCTGCTTCTCCCTCTCCCACTCCCCCTGCTTGTGTTCCCTCTCTCGCTGCGTCTCTCTCTGTCAAATAAATAAAATCTTAAAAAAAAAAAAAAAAAAGGAAATCCTCTGGTCTCCCCTGGGGCCCCAGTTTCCCACCTGAGTTCAGAAAATCAGGTTTTGGTGAGGAGGTGACACCACATGTTGGCGGGGGGCGCAGGGTGGGGGGGGAGCGGCAGGGAAGGGTCTGCCTTGCCCGGCCCTGCTGTGTATCTTTCATGCTTTCAAATTTCCAAAGAACCCAAGTTTATGAAGTGTCCACTGCAGGCCAGACATAGTTCGTGTCCTGCAAAAAAAAAAAAAAAACAAAACAAAACCCAAAAACAAACACAAACCAAAAAACTCATAAGCAAGTGGAGGAAAAATATACAGACAAAATCAACTCTAAATGCCGTACTTCCTATAAAAAAAAGGTTCAAAGTGCTACAAGTTAATGAGAATTGGAGAGATTGCCTCCCACGATGGGTGTGTGGGATCCTGGAGAAAAGGGCAGAGCTGGGCCTCCTGGGGCCAGGAGGCAGATGAGCAGAGTGTGGAGGGGAGGCCAGGGTTTGGGGCCTGACTGAGCACCACAGTGAGCCACAGTGAGCCTGGAGCTCTCGTGGAGACAGAAAGGAAGGTGAGGTTGGGAGCGGACAAACAGACAAACCATGGTGGACCCTAATGCCAAGCTAAGGAGTATGCACCTGATTTTGTAAGCAAAGCTAAGCAAGTTTGACAGAAGAAAACGGTGGGTCATATTTGTACTTTGGCCAAATCAGCCTGAGGTTTAACTGATTCAGTGGTTTTCCTCCTGTGTTATATAGACACATTTTCCTCCCCATCTGACCGACCTCTCACAAATGGTTCATATGATTGCCCACTTCCGGGCGCCTGGGTGGCTCAGTTGGTTAAGCGACTGCCTTCGGCTCAGGTCATGATCCTGGAGTCCCGGGATCGAGTCCCGCATCAGGCTCCCTGCTCGGCGGGGAGTCTGCTTCTCCCTCTGACCCTCCTCCCTCTCATGCTCTCTGTCTCTCATTCTCTCTCTCTCAAATAAATAAATGATTGCCCACTTCCCTCATCTCCAAGTGCTCTCTTTGCTTGGCTTCTGTCAAACCACAATGCTTTTTCCTCTTACACTCCTGGAGGCGCTCCTCAGTCTCCTCTGCAGCCTCTTCCCCTTCCTCTGGCCATTAAATGTTCATGGAGCCTCCATTCCCTCTGCACTCTCACCTGGGCGATCCTGGCCCTGAGCTTGGCTTAATTATACTCTACACCACGATGACTCAGGCCTGGCCTCCCCTCTGAGCTCCAGAGCCATATTTCCAGCTGCTAGTCGGCAGTGAATGTTTTGGAAGCATCTTTAATTCATGTCCCAAACTCCCCATCCAGCCCTGCCTAATGCTGGTCTTCCGCCGGTGTTCCTTAGCTGAGTGGACACACCACCATTCATCCTGCTAGGCCAGTGAAACATCCCAGAGGCGTCCTTGTCAACTCCCTCTTCCTTGCCTCCTTTTCCAGCCTCCTCCCAAGTCCACCTGACCCTCCTTCCTCAACAGCGACCAGAACTGTCCACTCTATCCATCATGGCTGCCATTCACGCAGCTCAAGGCTGTGGTGGCTTTTCACCTGGGCCCCCGGGGAGCCTCTGAGCTGGCCTTCTGCTTCTGCTCGGGCTCCCCTGCAATCTCCCCTTCACACCGTGGCCAGAGCCATCTTTTCCAACTGTACAACTGACCATGTCACTCACTCCCCGGGGAAACCGCTACAGTGGCTTCCTGCTCAGGCCCAAAGGGAGTGTTCTTTTCCTTAACCCTTTTATCGTTAGGAAAATGAATACAGAAAAGAGCATAGAACAAATGTACAATTGAACACCCCTGAAGCCAACTGCCATGAAAGGAGACAGAACCTTGCCAGCCATCCCATTCTGGTTGCTCCTCAAAATAGAACTGCCTCCTTCCCCCACCCCGGAGGAACTACCTATCCTGACTTTCCTGGGAAGCATCTACTTATTTTTGTCATCCAACCACATGTCTCTAACTACTATAGTTCAACTTTGCCTGTTTTGGTTTTTTTATATGTCTGTTAGTTCTCCTTTAATCCAGAGGTTCCCCCCCACCCCCGCCATCTCCTTTTCTTCCCTCTTGCGGTGCATTTGTCTTGTAGAGTTCCCATTGCTTTTAAAATAAGAAAAACATTCCCTTCCATGCCTGTAAGGCTTGACTTGGTTTGATTCCCCTAAATCTCTCTAGCCTCATCTCCCACCAGGCTGCTTTTCACTCTCTTTCAACCCATGCCAACCTTGATGCAGTGCCCCCATGCCTTCTCCATACCCCTGCGGGCCTTTTGCAAAGGCTGTTCCCTCGGCTTGAAATGCTCTTCCTTCCCTTGTGTCTCCCAGTTAACTCCAGCTTATTTTTGTATCTCCGAGGGAGCATGCTCTCCTCAGAGAAGCCTGCTCCTCCTTCCCTGACTGGCCAGTCCCCTGCAGCCAGAGCCTCACGGCCCCTCCCTCCTCCTGGACAACACAGGTCAAGGTTGCAGTTTTCCATTTGTTTGTAAGATGATATGATTAATGACCATGAGTTCCATGAGGGTAGGGATTAGGTCTGCTTTTGCTCACCCTTGTTTCTCCGCTACGTAGCTGGGTGCCTGGCACACAGTAGGTGTTCAATTAAAAGTGTGCTGCCCTCTGCCCAGGGAGAGGTAGCCCCAGACACCAACACAATTAGGAGACAGACCGAGACTGAAAGCCCTGATTCCCTCAGAGGTGGGAGCTGAAGCAGTGTGGATAGGGGGTGTCTCCTGGAGGAGGATGGAGAAGAGGGTGGAGGCTCCTCCCAGAACACCTCAGGCCATGCCAGGGTCCTTCTGCCCACCCCCAGGCCCTAATGCAGGAGCCAGGCCTGGACTGGACAGCTGGAGAAGCTCCTGGGGCCAACCGCTCCCACCCGGGGCCACTGGGGCTGAGCTAAGTGAAAACAAATGTTCTCTGGCTGTTTCCAGCCCAGTCTTGGCGAGCAGGCCCTCCCTCTCAGCCTCTGCTCCCCTTCCCCTCCTCAGAGCTCCTCCACAGCCCCCCTCCAGTTCTTTCTCCCTTTGACTCATGGGGTGATCAGAAGTTTGGGGTGTAGGTAGGGTTGAGAGATATGGAAAATGTGGGGCAGGTGGACTCTGTGGGGAACTGGAATATGGGGTGGGGGGCTCCCTTGGACAAAGGCCCAGAGGGTGTCTCAGAGGAAACTTGGCTTGTAAGGCAGGGATCCAATGGGCTAAAGTGGGAACCAGGCATTTGAGCTCCCACCCTTGGCTGGAAAGGCACACTCTCCTGACTTCAGGTGGGCTGGGGAAAGCTGGAGTGGAGCGATGCCGGGTACAGAAGAGGAAAATGACCCTTTTTCTTTCTCCTTCCCTTCATCTCTCTAGAGGACTAGGCTTTCCTCTCCCTGTTCTCCTGGAGAACCTAGACACCCAGGGCCCTTAGGAATTCTCAAGTCCCAGTCACCACCCTGAAAGAATGGCAATCAGGTCCCCTTGCTGGGGAAGGGGGAGGGAAGACGGTGCAGAGGGAGGGAGAGAGGGAGGTTACTGGGAGGGGAAGGGTCACAGGCCCAAATTCCTAGGCTCCTGCAGCTTCAGTCATTCTGAGAAACAAAGAAGCAGAGAAAGTGATTTAGAGACAGACACAAATAGAAACCGAATTCTGGAGATGGAAGAGACATGAAAAGGCACGGAAAGACAGAGAGAGAGGATCCAACAGACAGAGGGCTCTGCTTTCCCCTGCAGCGACTCCGATGTTATCTCTCTCCAGCTGCCTCTCTCCCCCTCCCCAGTCCCCACCTCTGCTCCTCCTCCCTCTCCCATCCCACAGCCAGACATCCCTGTGCTCCTTCCCCCTCTTTCTTTTGCACCAGGGCCTAAAAGTGGAGTTAAAAGGTTCTCAGAACTAAAGGCAGAGGAACAGAGGAAGAGGTGGAGGGGGCCCAGTGCCCAGAGGACTGACGGAGCGGGGATCAGAGTGGCAACACTCCACTCCATGCTGCCCCCTTCTGGGCTGCCACCTTCCAATCTTCCCAGAATGTTCCTCCACATGCATGTCTGAGCAGAGGTGGGGGGGGGGGCGGTGCGGGGAGCAGTGCATGTAATCTCCAGGGAGGCAGGCACTGTCTCAGCCTGAGCCAGCCCATCTGTGTGTCCATCTGTACCTGTGCGTGAAAGTTACTCAGCATTGTCCAGGGGAGGCAAGGATGTCCTGGTGTTTCTGTGGGGTTATCTGGATGCCCGTTGCCCAGGTGTGGGTGGATGTGTGCAAGTGTGCATGTGTGTGCACGCATCTTGATCTTTGTGTACCTCTGTCTCTGTCCCCCCAGCCCTGCTCCATGAAAAGTCTTCTAGGGTAATAGTGGGGGACCGAAGCCTTGGGAACATCTGAACTCATCTCTCTAAAGGTTTGGAACGCATAAGGGCAGAAGTCATTGCTCTGGTTTCTGCCCAGATGCCAGCCAACGCCTAGGTGGGGGTGCAGAGAAAGCAAAAGAGAGTAAGCAGAAGCACAGTTGCCCTCGGAGCCGAGGCCTGCCCATCGCAGACTCCAGCAGACCCCTCCCCTGCCCCAGTGCTTCTGCAGACACTGCTGGGCCAATGGGTTCTGCAGTGGGACTCTGGGGGGGATGAGGGCTTAGGGAATCCAGGGATGGCCAAATATTCTTTAAGATCTGGCCAGAGAGAGTGCTGCAGGAGGGGTGGGGCGATCTGTGTGTGTTTGTAGGAAAGGGGGGGGGTGGGGGCAGAAAGGCCGCCTGCGGGGGAGAAGGCTTCTTGGCAAACGCCCCAGTTTCCTGCGCTTATCCCTGCTCCCTGCCACTGCTCCCAATTCTGTTGTTTCAATAACATCATTTTTATCCACCCCACAGAGAGACTGTGTCTTCGGAGAGGGAGGCGAGGGGCAGGGCTAGGGCATGAGGGGGTGGTAATGGAAAGAGGCTGGGGTCTGGAGACAGCAGGGACTAGATTTGGGGCGCTCCCTCCTCAGGCAGAGGCAGGGCGGTCCCAGAGCCCCGGTCCCCTGATGACAAAGACAAATACATTAAAATTCTTGCCTCGGAGAAGAATGCAGGATAGGGAGAGCATTTCATAATCTGCAATAACAGTAGCAGGGTGGGGGCAGGGGTGCGTAGGGGACTCAGAACCCAGGCAGTGGTTCCCAGGGGTCTGGTCACTGGCCACCTGCAGCCTTTAGGAACCCGCAAAGCTCTCCAGATGCCTGTTTAGTACCATCTGGCCTGAGTGTGTGCCCAGCCTGGGTCTGTCTTTGAGTGTGCCGTGTCCAAAGTTGGCATTGCCCTGCAGAAACAGTAACTGCGTACAAAATTAAGAGGTGCAGAGGCCATGGGTGGTAGCTGGCTGCTATGAAAGGCTAAAATGGGAGGGGGCAACACTTGGGCCCTGTGCCCCTTATTAGCTCCCTCAGCCACTAGACGACCCACCCAGGGTCCCTTCCCCTTCTCTAGAGTGCTCCAGCCCCCTCATCAAAATTCTCTGTCCCCAGTACAGGGCATTAGACTGACACAGCCGGGACACCACTGGCCGTGGGGTTGGGCTCACAGCAAACCTAGGAGCTTCCCCATGTGCCTAGGGCAATGTTTCTCCATTTCTGTTTTCCACTTGCTCATCCATCCTTCCCCAGATCTGCCTCGTCCCCTGGGTTAGGCATCAATGGTCTTCTGTGGCATCCCCTTCGTCCCCCAGCTTCAGAATCTCTATTCACTTGTCCCCACTCTCTGGGGGACTCAATCTTGCCTTCTCTCTGCTCACCAAGGATGTTTGTGTCTCTTGGCAGCGGCCTCGCTCCCAGAGTTCAGATGCTATCTCCACCCCAAAAGACCAGGAGCTTTCCTCTGGGTGCCTGAAGCTTCTACCACTTGGGAGATCCACTCCCCCCCCCCTTTTAAAGGTTGATGCCACTCTAGATGGCGGTGATAGGGAAACTGGCGCTTGCTATGGAATGTCCTGCACCACCTGTCCCTCGGCACCCTTGGGGCAAGCAGGCGGAGGGGAGGAGCGGGGACTGCAGTCACTGCCAGTAGCTTGGTGTGATGAATGGAGCTGTCCCCCCTCCCCACGGGGCCTTTGATCTCCCCCCCCCCCGTGGGGGAGGGAGCATCAAAGACATTTTTGTGGCACTAGAGAATCAGATAAACACCATCTCACCTGCAGCTGGCTCTTCCACCCCTTCTGGCCCCGGCCAAGTTGGGGAAGGAACGTGAGGCAGGCTACACGCGGACACGCGGACACGCGGACACGCGAGGCCCGGCTGCAGAGAGATCTGCCCTCCTAATCTCTTGCAAGTCTGCAACCTCAGCTCTACCGCTCGCTTACACGTGCGAGCGCTTGAGCGCAGGCCATCCAAGAGGTTCCTCTTGCTGTCTAATCTCCCCTTCGCAGCCCTCCCCCGAACGCGGGCTTGAAGAGGCGGGGTGGCTGGGGAGCGAGAGCGGAGGCCTAGGGCTTCCTCCTTTCCTCGAGGAAAGGCTGAGAAAGGCGCGTGCAGTGCGGAGGCGGGGCCGGTAAGGGGTGACCCCCTCCTGAGTCCGCCCGTCCGACGGTCGAGTTCGGCACCCCTCCCCGGAGCACCCAGCGCCCCAGGCGGACTTCCTCTCCCGGCCCCGGCTCCAGCATCTCCCTCCGAACCGCCCCCCCCCCCAACTCCCTCATTCCTGGGAAGTTTTCTCTCTTTACAGTCAACAAACCTGTCAGACGTCTCCCTTCCAGCCCGTCCCCCATTCCCCAGCTCCTCTTCCACCCCCCCTCCCCGCCCTTACTCCTCTCCACCCTGCTCCCCCGCCCCTCCTTGCCCCTGACTCTGGGCGGCGGCGGGGGGCTCCCAGTCCGCGAGAGGCGAAGGGAAGGGGCGAGGCAGGCGCGTCCCGCAGCCACCGGCGCTCTCGGGCCCCGCCCCGGGACCTCGCACCCGCCCTCCGCTGAGCTCCACGCCTGCAGCCCCGGGGCGCACGGCTCCCTCCCGAGAGTCCCGCCGCCTGACTGTCGCAACTGCCACCCCACGGCCCCCCTGCCCCCGCCCGCGCCCGGGCCCCGCTCCCCTCCCACCCCCGCCCCCGGCTCTGATTTCTTCTCCCGAGCGAACTCGGCTGGAGACACAGGCGCTGGCTGCCCCGTCCGCTCTCCGCCTCGAGCCGCGCCCTCCTCGCCCGCGATGGGCCCCCCCCCCCCCGCCGCCGCCGCCGGAGCCCTCGCCTGCCGGCCGCCGCCGCCGCCGCCGCCGCGCTCGCCGCGCTCGCCCTGAAGCCCGCGCTCGCCCTGAAGCCCGCGCCCCGGCGCGCCCCGGCTGGCCCGGCAGCCTCGCCCCGTACCGCACCGGCCGGCGGCAGAGCGCTCGCGATGCTGCCGCCCGCGCCCTGCGTCCTGCTGCTGCTGCTGCTGTGTCCCGCGCACGTCGGTGGGCTGTGGTGGTGAGTGCGGTGCCGGCGCGGCTCGGGCCCCTCAAGGGTGGGGGCTTCGGGGCTGACGGCGGCCGGTGGGGGTGGCGGGGCTTCCAAACGCGCTCCCGCTGCCTGCGGGCTCTACCTGCGAGCCCAGCGCAGCCCCCCGGGCCGCTGGAGAGGTGCCGGGGAGGTGCGTGCCGCTCTCCTGCCGGCCCCCGCCTGGGCCACTTCTAAACTGCCACTCAGACGTTCCGAAACCTCCACTCCGCACAGTCGGTTGCATTTCCTCCTATCTTGTGCTACACACCCTTCCCCATCCTCCCCTTTCCCCCTCCGCTTATGCGCTCAATCCAGGTCCTCAAGGAACTGGCACGTGGGTGAGAAAGAGCCACCGGGTAGACAGCGGGTGTGTGTGTGCGGGGGGGAGATCTGTAGTCAGAGATCCGAAGAAAAGAATGTGTGAGGAGGGCCCTGGATTTAGGGGAGGAGGACTGGATTTGTGGAAAAGAGAGGAACAAGGTGGGAAGGCACAAAGGCAAAGAGGGTCAAACAGCTGTCTCTTCCCCGCCTTACGCTGCTCCACAAACCCACCAGCTTCTCTCTGAGGGCTACTTCAAATGGACAGTAGTGGCGGGGGAAAAACGTAAAGGGAAACTGAGTCAGGACCCCGGCTTTCTCTACATCCTCCTCCCGGAGCAAAGAAGAGGAAGAAGGACAGGAAAGGGACCCAGGCTCCCAGTCCTTCCAGATGTGGGGGTCAGAAATGAAAAAACACAGCTTCGGAGGTACTGGGAATCGTGGCGGGTCCCGGTGGAAGGGAGGGAGGCCTGGCCAACCAAGGAGACGTGGCCTCCAGACCTGGCCCTACCTAGAGCAGACAACTACGGAGCTAAGGTCGCGGGAACTTTGAGTCTTGGGGATGGACAGCAACTAGGAAGGTGGGTGCCAGGTCGGGACCTCTCAGAGATCTCGATCCCGTGGACTTTTTTTTTTTCCTTCCCGGTCTCTCCAGAGCTGCAAAGACCCGCCCGGAATAGCTGGGTGTTTAAAGAGGAGGGACTTGGACAGTATCACTGATGCATCAGCCAATCCTAAGAAAGGAAGGTCTTGTCTATTTGCATAGCGCCATAGCATTGGCTGGATTCTCTACCCTCCACTCCGCCCCCACCCCCCGGTTTGGAAGGAGGGGTGGGGCCGGCAGATCCCTCTCTTCCAGGGAGATAGGGAGCTGGATGCCCACACAGGGAGCTGCTGGCTGCGAGCCCTCTTTCCTGATGCGGGAGAGATGTCCCTCGGGGGTGTCAGCGAGGGAGCAAATCGAGGATGACCCAGGTCCCGGCTAGGGGACTTGCGTCCTTCGATCCTGGCTTAGCATAACTTAGTATAATAATAGTGTCAGTTTTGAAATTGACCTGAGATCCAGTCTTGGCCATTTGTTAAGTCTGTGACCTTGGATAAGTCACTTCTCCCTGCGCCTCAACGTCTCAACTATAAAATTGGGAAACAGTCCCCCTATCTGGTAGGCCGGACAGGAGGATTACCTACAAAATGATATGGTGTCGGGAGGTGCTCTGTAAATGTTAAGTCACCCTCCTCCACGCTGCGGGTTCTCCTGGGCAGCTTCTGTAGGCCAGAAAAGGAGGATTAATTTAAATTTAAAATCCAGAGTCCCAAGGAAAACTTTGTAAAGCGATCTCTGTCTTGTTTCCCAGACTCACATTTTCTCATTTTGCCCTTTCTCAAGGCATGGAGACAGGGGTCTCTGCCTGATGGTAGTTGCCCTCCCTCTACTCCTTTTCCATTTCTCCAAATCATTCTCATCCTTCCAGGTAGAATACCACATCCTCCATAACATTATCTCTTTGTCTTTCCTCCTTCGCCTTCTGTGTGCTCCCACTGCACCCCACGCATTGGGCAACTATGCCAGTTACTGGGACAACCATCCCCTCTGTGGTCCTTCTTCCTTGCTCCTGGAAGGCAGAGCCTTTGTCTTTGTGCCCTGGAGGCTAAAGGTGCTGGGGAAGTCTTGTGGAGTGTTGCTGAATTGGTTGATTTGCCTTTCTGAGACTTGTGTCTATGAGGGTTCCTTTGTTCAGGAGGGGCTGCTGGGTGGGTGACAAGCCAGAGGGAGAGAGGCCTGGTCCCTTGGAGACTGACCCTGAAGCTGGGAAGCAGGGAGTGGGGGAGGAGGTGAGGAGGGCAGGTGTAGGAGAACACAGGGGCCTTCATGGCTGCAGCTGCAGGGTGAGCTGGGTGAAGAGTGAGGGGCTGGGGTGATAAGGTGTCCAGCAACTGCCTCTCTCAGCTGCCTCTCAGAGAGAACCTGCCTCTCCCACCTGCACTGGTCCCCTCACTCTCCTCTGTCTGTTTCCGACACTTCATTCCTTTGGTCTGATCCCAGATTCCTTTCTCAGGATCTTTGACTCTACTTGCTTACTCTCTTGTCCCCATCCCACCCCACCATCGATCTCCAAGATCTGGCTTGGGCTGGAGGGCTGGACCCAGCATCCCCAGTAGGCTGAGGCTCCTGCCACTCCTTGCCTACCCCTCACTCCCCACACTGCCCCCCTACACCAGCTTTACTTTGGCTAGGAACTTTATCAGGCCCAGAGCGTCTGATGTCTAGGACCTGCTTGCTGGCCCCCTTTTCCCTGCTTCTCAGAGAATGCTAACCAGGCCAGAGTTCTAGCGGTAGACAGGAAGGCAGCAGCCCCTGCAGTCGACTCTGACATTCTAGTAGCAGCCAGGCTGGGAACAGAGAGGACCCCAGGAACTCTGAGTGACTGGACTGTCCAGATTAGGAAAGGAGGGTCCTGTAGGGGAGTGATCCAGGTCCTGGAATAGGCTCAGGTACCTAGCTCCAGGTTCCAGAAAAGTTTCCCTTCCACCTTCTTTCCCCCTCCTCCTTCCCCCTCCATGCAATGCATGCTTTCTAAACTCTGCCTCCAGCCTCTCTGTCTGTCTCTCTCCCATCTGTAACCGTATCTTTGTAAATCGCAGAATCCCAGATTCCAGGACATTGGCCAGGCTCTCTTGAGGTCATCTTGTCCAGCCCACTGCCTCCAGGCCATCCAGCCTGTGCTCTGGCCCTGACAGATCCCATTTTGAGAGTGAGGAAGAGACGGAAAGTCCGAGGTTTCCTGGTCACCAGCTCCCAGCCCTTCCAGCCTGCTCTCTGAGCCCCTCCCTCCCTCCCCCAGGAAGTTCTTCTCATTGTCTGACCCATCTTTATTTATGCCTTCAATCAGTGGATGTGGAACATAGCTCACTCTCACAGAATGGCCAAATCAATCTCCCTTCTTCTCCCTTCCTCTTTCTGTTTTATATTTTCTATGAAAGAAACCAACCCTCCCCCTTGTTCCACAAGCAAAACAGCACCCAGTCTCACTCCCTTCCCCCATCTCATCTTGCCTATCTCTCCGCCCCCCCACCCCCCGCCTTATGGAAAGGAAATCGGAACCAGAGGCTTAGGACAGCCTCATCTCTGGCCCCACAGGGAGTCAGGGAAAGGACCCAGGCTTCTTCCTGACACCCAGGTTGTCCAGCTTAGACCTCCCACACCACCACTCCAGGCTGGGCTTGGCCACCCTCTTCCATTGCGTCTTTATCTGACCCTTTGTGGGCAGTCCGGTGGCTGGCCCCCATCAAGCTCAGGGTGGGGTGGAGAATGGGGGTGGGGTGGCCATCCAGTGCCCCCCCTCCAGGCCTTCCAGCTTGGCAGCTTCCCCTGGAGGGAGACAATGGGGCTGTGAGCAGAAAAGGGCAGGGGCAAAAGGAGGCTGGCTCGATCCAGCCCAGAGCATGCCCTGAGCCCACCAGAGTCCTGGCACTGTGACATTTCCTGGTGGCAGGGGGGCAACCCCCTCCTGCCCCATTCTCATCGGAAGCCAGGAGCTGGTGGGGTGGGGGGGAGGTCAGTGGGAGGTTTGGTCACCAGGGCCCAGTGAGGGGGATTCCAGAATGTGTACTTTGATGGAGAAATGCAGCTGTGGAGGGGATGAGGCGAGGGCGGGGTGGGAGCCAGGCCGCGGTCAGGCTGGTAGCAGGGCGCCCAGCCAGCCAGAGCAGGAGGCGCTGGGGAACACAGCAGCCTGTCCCCAGGGACTGGGCACAGCGCCCTCTAGCCTGTGTCCTCCTTCCTGCCCCGGGGCAGAGTGGGGTGAGACCTTGGGTGCTTCCCCTGATCAACCTGAGGAGGAGCTGAGGGAGGGAAAGGTCGCTGGGAGGGATCTTCTGTTTTCCACCTGGCCTCCAAAGCTGGTTCCTCTGGCTCCAAGCCCTTCATCTAAGCCAGAAATTAGATCTAGGAAGGACTTGGAGATCATCTAAGCCAATCTTCTCACTTATGGTTAGAAGTCCAGCAAAGTCCAGGGACAGGAGGGGACTTGCTTAAGGCCACCCAGGATACAGGCAGTGAGGACCAGGGCTGGGAGTCCACCTCTTGCTGAGTACCTCATCCCTGTGTGCAGTCAGGAAAGGGGTACAGGGCCTTCCACAGGCCCCTTCTGCTCCCCAGCCCCACCTTCACCTGGGTATTCCCCACCGCAGCATGGGAGAGCAGAAGCACAGGACAGAGAATCCAGTGGAGGGTCAGTGTGTCCACTCCTTTGCCTTCCAGAGCCCTGCCTGATAGGAAGCCCTCTCGACTGGTGAAGGCCATCAGGGAAGGGAGAGCCCCTGCCTCTCCCAAGAGTTACGAGAAGGAGAGGGGAAGGGCAGTGTCCAGGACAAGGCAGAGGGAACCCGATTGGGCCAGTGTGGGAGAGGGGGGGAATGGGGTGTCTGGTGGGCGGTGGGGAGGCAGGGGTTAATGGAGCTGGGGCATCACTGGCTTTGATGTGGTGGTTGGGGTGGGGGTAGGGGCTGGGGGAGGGGGAGCAGTAAATTACCGAGTTAGACAGAGCAGGACAGGACAGGCGGGCGGGCACAGGCCCGGGCCCAGCCGCCTCAGCAGCCGTCAGGCAACATTTTTCTGCCCCCTCTCCACCACCCACCTCCCCCACCCCCATGCAGCCCCCACCCACAGCCCCGGGGCTCAGGGCTCCCTCTGCTGGCTCCTAGGAGGTGGGGGTCAGACTAGGGACCCTGGGGGTGAGTGTGAGGAAATAGAGGGGGGCTGGCCATGAGGCCCTTCAGAGGAGGCTGGACATCAAAAGGGTCTGTGATCTCAATAATCCGCCCAGGAGTGCTCTCTGGGGAAGGGGAGGGGTCCTGGAGGGTGCTTCTGGTTCAGGGGCAGGGCCAGGAGGAGGAAACACAGGGATCCTAGCTGAGGAGTTAGGGCAGAGAGTTGGTGAGAAGGGCATTCTCACAAACCCACAAATGCTGCCTGCCCCACACTGGGCAGGCCCAAGAGATGAATCCGGGTGTGACCCAGAAGACAAAACCCACTTGCTGGAGCTCGCTGTCCGTACAGACCCTTTTCCTGTTACCAGAGAAGCAGTCAGGTATCATTTATTTCCATTTTACAGTTGTGGAAACTGAGGTTCAGGAGGTTAGGTCTCATTCATTCAACAAATATTAAGTGCCAACTTCACGGGCAAGGGACTTGCTAACATCTTAGAACAAGCAAATGGCAGAGCCCAGATCCAAACCCCAGTCACAGTCTCCCCAAACTCTGAAGGTGCGCTATTGATGATGTTATGCTTCCTCGTGAAATCTTTGTCTTTAGTGTGTCTGCAAGCTAAGTGAAGAGAGAAGACAAGAAAACAAGACAGAATAGTCATGCGCTAGCAGGATCACAAGCACAGGATCCCTCCGCTGAGTGGCCTGCGTCAGTCACCTCCCTCCTTAGATGTTCATCTATATGATGGGGGGGGGTGAGGTGGGTAGAGAGGACTAGGTGATTTCTTTTTTTTTTTTTTTAAGATTTTATTTATTTATTTGACAGAGAGAGACACAGCGAGAGAGGGAACACAAGCAGGGGGAGTGGGAGAGGGAGAAGCAGGCTTCCCGCCGAGCAGGGAGCCCAATGCGGGGCTCGATCCCAGGACCCTGGGATCATGACCTGAGCCGAAGGCAGACGCTTAACGACTGAGCCACCCAGGGGCCCCAGAGGACTAGGTGATTTCTGGCATTCCCTTTGGCCCTCTGAATCTAGCCATGGAAAGGTAGGTTAGGCCAGAACCTGGGGCCCCCGGGGCTTAGATCTACAGATACTGCTAGTAGGAACTGGCTGGCCCTTAATGCCACCTCACTTGGCTATTGACTACCAATCAAGGTCCCTGGGAGGGAGATCTTGGCGCAGGCCAAGCCAGTTAGAATGGCCAACCCTAGGCTTGTCCCTTCTTGTCTGCATACTGATTTCTCTTAGGACTAGCCTCCTTTTTTTTATGCCCAGGAATGGCTATTTGATTAGGATCTCAGATCCTACCTACTACATATTATATATTTCCTACCACCACTGTGCTCCAGCCCCCACAACATGCAGATGCTCCCAAATGGGCACATCTTCCCTGGGCTGACCCCAGGTCAATGCTGACTCAAAGGCCAAAAAAGCAGAGTTGGTTCCCTAAGGAAGCAGAAGGGAAGAAAGGAGGGTAAAGGAAGAGGGGAGATGGGCGAGTTATTTCTTGATGTGGAGTCAAGTTGTAACATTAGAGGGGATAAGGGAGCTTCTCATGCTAACTCCTCAGGTTTCTGAAGCCCAGAGAGAGAATGACTTGCCCACAGTGGCTCAGCTCACCCAGAGTTGACAGAGACCAGGGTACAGAAGTGAGGCTTGATGTTTTGTCCAACACCCCCCTGCCACTCCTCTTCTGGAGTTTTCTTTCCTGTGACTTGGGGATGGGAGCGAGGACAGCAGGGCAGGGAGCAAGCTGGCCCCTTGGGATTCTAGCTGCTACTACTGCCCATCCCTCCTCCTGACCAGCTCGTAAACAAGCCTCATTCCCAGGCAGCCAGCCAGCCTGGGGAGCCAGACCCAGACCAGCAACTGACTCTGGGGCAGCCCCTCAACCCTGCAAAGGGCTGGCCCCACCTCCTGGAGGGCCCTACCCTTCCTGCTCCTCCCGATTTCTCTCCTATCTCTAGCCCCTGGCAAGCAGACAAGGTCGGGAGGTTTGGAGGTTTTTGCTTTTTTCCCTGCATACCCCCACCCTCTCCTGCTTCCCTAGGGTAGGAGGAGTGAGAGGAGAGGGATGGGGTCAGAGTGACCTTGAGAGGATAAGGCCAGTCAACCTTGGGAAAGTAGGGAGTTAGCAGAGGGCAGGGTTGGGGCGGGGAGACTGGGGAGCTTAGTGGCATGGGGGTGGGGTGGGGAAGATGAGTTTGCAGAGCCCCAGACTCCGAGGTGGCGGGAAAGGAGCTGGACAGCCATGGGGAGGCCTGCTTCCCTGCCTCTGCATCCAGTGTAAGGGGGAGGGGGTGGGGAGAGAGGAAGCTAATAAGGAGTCCTGGAATCACGGGTGGACAGGAGCCTGGCCTCAAGTGAGGACATTCTCTGTAGATGGCTCATTCATTCATTCAGAAACATGTATTAAATGGTGTTCATTGTAGTATTATAGTAATCATAACATGCAAATTTTCATAATAAAAATTGGGGGAAATACAAATTAAGCATCTAAAAATCTGCCATGGGAAACGAAGGAAAATATCACTTTTAACTCCCAAGGCGCTCATAGTCTTATCTACTGACCCTATACAAGCATGCTGGAAGCTGCCTCAAATCCTTGTAATGAGGTGGATAAGTGGGTGGAGGGAGGATAGATAGATAGATAGATAGAGATTGATCCACACTTGACGGTCATTGGGCCACTGGGAACCAGGTTGGGTTGCCCTACCCTACCCGTGGCCCACTCCCCACTACTCCATCCACCACTTTTCTAGGGTTGGGAAGGGGTTGGAGCTGGACCTTTCCAGGCTGCGGTTGGAATGCAGTGATGAGTAGGTCTTAAGCATGGAGGAATGAAGGTCTGGACTATAAGTCTCTTCACTGAGAAAAGAATCTTGGCTCCAGGACTACTTGGGTGGAGAGGTTGACAATGATCTGATAGGTGGGGGTCTGGTGGGGCGGGGGGAAAGACTAGGAGACCTTAAAGGACTGAGCTTACACATCTTCCTGCAACTTCCTCTTCAAGCATCTCACACCCCAAGAGTTGAGAAGTTCTACATTAAGACCTAAATTCTGCTCGCTGCTGTTCAAGCCCATTACATCTCATTGTTGTGGGGCCAGAACATGCCTGGGCAGCCTGCACTTGCAGAACAAATGGGGACGGGACTGGGGGGGGGTGCGGCAGATGGGCATGAAAGCTAAACTGAAAAGTAGGCCACCTTGACCTTTGGCACCTAGCTCCCACTCTCCTCTGTGTTTTCTATCTCCTGGTGCCACTTCTCCCCACCAGGGAGTCATTTTCTGCCCTCTGCTGAAGGGCTTTTGTGTGATCTCAAATGACTCTCAGGTCCAAGTGCTCCACCCACTCATTCCTACCAGCAAGCACAGGGATCCCAGCTAAGGGTTCAAGTCAGAGCAATCTGATTAAAGCAGTTCCACTCAGGTGTGAATAACCTTAACCTTCAGGGGTCTGCTATATGGAAACCAAATAACAGCTCTCCCGTTAGGTGGAATGAAGGCTAGGCATGGAGGGATTTCTGAAAGTGTGTGGAACTTCCTGTGAGGTCTTTACCCATCAAGCCAAACAGCAATTCCTTCTCCCCAAACCAGTCACAACCAGTGACATCAGGACTTGGCTTGCTGATCTGCTGCTCTGAAAAGGTCACAGAGGATGTGAGGGCGATCTGGCTGCGACATCTGTCACCCCATTGATCGCCAGGGTTGATTCGGCTGATCTGGCTGGCTAGGCGGGTGTCCCCTTCCTCCCTCACCGCTCCATGTGCGTCCCTCCCGAAGCTGCGCGCTCAGTCGAAGAGGACGACCTTCCCCGATAGAGGAGGACCGTTCTTCGGTCAAGGGTATACGAGTAGCTGCGCTCCCCTGCTAGAACCTCCAAACAAGCTCTCAAGGTCCATTTGAAAAGGTCACAGACCCCAGAGCAGAAGGGTCGCGTCACTTACTTCACAATCATGCTTCAGAGACTCAGTCCCCAGCTACTTCCTCCTGCTCTCCAGTTCAAGGAAACAGGATATCATGGTTGAGGGTCCACCTTAGAGATCAAAGCCCAACCTTCCCATTTTACAGAAGGACAAACTGAGCTAGAGAGGGGGTGTGACTGCCTTCAGAGCTTCCCTTCCCTAGCCATTCTAAAATCCTGTGGCCTTCTATATCCCTGGGATTGCCCCTGCCTTTCTAGCATCAGGGTTGTTCAGCTGCCAAAACCAGCTTGTTGTCCACTAAGACCAGATCCTTCTGTGATACTGCCCATTTTTCTTTGTATCTTTTTGTGATTCATACTGTTTTCTGCTCTGACAGTTTTCTTGATCTTCCTCCTGTTCATTTCTTCCTTGTCTCCCTTTTGGCTCACCTGGTGCCCCGTGCCTTGACCTTGAGTCACATTCCTATAAGGACTTATTAATGAAGATGTGCACAGAAGGATAAGACCGAATCCTTGCCCTATAGCAATTTCAGTCTAAAATCTAGTTAAGAAGGGACCTGGGATGGTAAGAGAACCAGACAGGACAATCTCAAACTCGGTTGGGGTGGGGTGAGACAAGAGGCACATGCCAGCTCTTAGCCCTGGGCTGAGCAGGGCCGGTCTCCCTCCCCCCTCCCTCCTCCCCCCTCCCCACAAAGCCCCGTGAGTCATACCCTGGACCTTGGCTCTTCGCTTTCCAGGGCAGTGGGCAGCCCCCTGGTCATGGACCCCACCAGCATCTGCAGGAAAGCACGGCGGCTGGCAGGGCGGCAGGCTGAGCTGTGCCAGGCCGAGCCAGAAGTAGTGGCGGAGCTGGCCCGGGGCGCCCGGCTTGGGGTGCGAGAGTGCCAGTTCCAGTTCCGTTTCCGCCGCTGGAACTGCTCCAGCCACAGCAAGGCCTTCGGGCGCATCCTGCAGCAGGGTCAGTGAGGGCAGAGCACCCGGGGTCGGGGCGGGGGGAGGGGGCTGCTTTTTGGTCTCTAGGGGATCAGGGGGGTTGGGGGAGGCTGCCGGAGCCCCGCCTGTCCCACGGGTCTGTGGGCACCCTGCCCTGACCCTGTCTCCCAGCCACGCCTCCTCGCCCCTCCCCTGCCCCCGTGCCCCCGGACCGGGCATCGGTCCTGCCCGCTGACCGCCCCTCCCCGCGCCCGCAGACATCCGGGAGACGGCCTTCGTGTTCGCGATCACGGCCGCGGGCGCCAGTCACGCGGTCACGCAGGCCTGCTCCATGGGCGAGCTGCTGCAGTGCGGCTGCCAAGCGCCCCGCGGCCGGGCCCCTCCCCGCCCCCCTGGTCTGCCCGGCACCGCCGGGCCCCCGGGCCCGGCCGGCTCCCCAGACGGCAGCGCCGCCTGGGAGTGGGGAGGCTGCGGCGACGACGTGGACTTCGGGGACGAGAAGTCGAGGCTCTTTATGGATGCGCGGCACAAGCGGGGACGCGGAGACATCCGTGCGTTGGTGCAACTTCACAACAACGAGGCCGGCCGGCTGGTGAGTTGGGGGCAGGGGTGTGTAAGAGTGTGTGTGGGTGTGAATGTGTGAGCATGGGTGGGTGTGAGTGGGCGTGGGTGAGGGTGGGGTCTGTGGGCGCGTGTTTGTGGAAGCGTGAGGAAGTGGGGGTGTGTGCGAGGGCCTGTGGGTGCAGGAGTATGTTAGGTGTGTGGGAGCCAGCTGGCAGAGAGGGACTACTTGTAAGATGGGCTGGGGGGAGGGGTATGTGGGAGGTAAGGTGGCTAGCCTAGAAGAAGGAGTCCCTTGGGAGGCCTGGGAGGACCTGGAGCTGGTGGTCTAATGGGGAGGGGAGGGAGGGGACACCCAGGGAAGAGGACTCGGGGCCTTAAGGGACCTCAAGTAGGGCAGAAGAACCTCTGAGACCGGACAGATGGGACAGAGCTTGGGGTAGGTAGAGACCTAGCTGCCAGGGCATGGGCAGAGGAGGGTGACAAAAGCTGGGGATGAAAGAAAAGATAGAAGTTGGGGCAAAGGTGTGGGGGTCTGGAGGTAGGGGAGCCAGGCAAGGCCTGGGAGGGACTAGAACAGGCCCAAGAGGGACGGGCTTGGAAAGGTGTGAAAGACAAAAAGTAGATGTTGGTGAAGGTAGGAGGGAGTCAGGCAGAGGCCAAGAAAGCTGTGACCGAATCTGGGTACTTGCCAACTGGCTGCCCACCAACCCCAGAGTGGGGGCCCTGCTCGGAATCCTGGCAGCCTCTCTCTCGTTCCCTCTGCAAGGAGGGGGGCCCCAGGAGCTCCTGTTTAGGGACAAGAAAGCTCTCTGGGTCAGCTGTTTCCAGGAGGGGGTGTGAGGAAGGAGAGAGACCTGGGAAGAGGGGGGCACACAAGTCCGTAGATCAGGTTGGCCTCTGGACTCTGAGCTTCCAGAGATGATCTTCCTGTATCATCTGACACCATAAATTTCTAGTGGGGTTGTGACTCTTAGACCCCCAGCTTCAGACACAAAATAGCAAATAAGCGGCAGGAGTTCTGGATTCCCGTTCTCAGTAATGCATTCACGGTGGGCCCTCCCGCACCCTAGGCCTCAGTTCCAGGGTACTCTAGGGACGCCCCCACACACATTCTGCGTCCTCCAGGGTTCAGGCCTGAGGCATCAGGCAGGGGCTAAGAGGGGGCCCAGAGAGGAAAGTCCAGACAGGCCCACATACCTGTCAGAGAGGAGTGGGGAGGGGTGGCAGAGACAGACGCCCAGGAGGCCGGCTCTGCGACTCTGCTCAGCCCTGCCTGGGGCCGTGAGGGGCAGCAACGAGAGGGGGCCGGGTTGGTAGGTTGGTAGGAGGAATAGAGCGGAACAGCTGCAGCCCTGCCTGCCTCCCTCCAGGGAGAATCTCACCCCTGCCGTCCATTCTGCTTTCTCTCCCATCCCTGACTTTGGATCCTGCGGTCTCTGTGCGACGTACAGTACAGCGCCCCCCTTCCCCCACTTCTCTTACTCTTCCATCTTTACCATTTTTCTTTCTCTCGGAGCTGTTGCTCCCTGGATTTCCTCCTCTCCACCTTGCGCTCTCCTTTTTGTTTTTGGCCTGCTCTTTTCTCTCTTCCGTCCACCCCACCCTCCCCATCTTATTCTAGGTCGGTCCTCTGGGCCTCCCTATACCACGCACCCGCAATCTGTCCCCATCCGCGCGCTCATTCGCTCTCCGCCGCAGGCCGTGCGGAGCCATACGCGCACCGAGTGCAAGTGCCACGGCCTGTCGGGCTCGTGCGCTCTGCGGACCTGCTGGCAGAAGCTGCCGCCGTTCCGCGAGGTGGGCGCGCGGCTGCTCGAGCGCTTCCACGGCGCCTCGCGTGTCATGGGAACCAACGACGGCAAGGCCCTGCTGCCCGCCGTCCGCACTCTCAAGCCGCCCGGCCGCGCCGACCTCCTCTACGCCGCCGACTCGCCCGACTTCTGCGCTCCCAACCGGCGCACCGGCTCGCCCGGCACGCGCGGCCGCGCCTGCAACAGCAGCGCCCCGGACCTCAGCGGCTGCGACCTGCTGTGCTGCGGCCGCGGGCACCGCCAGGAGAGCGTGCAGCTCGAGGAGAACTGCCTGTGTCGCTTCCACTGGTGCTGCGTCGTGCAGTGTCACCGCTGCCGCGTGCGCAAGGAGCTCAGCCTCTGTCTCTGACGCGCCGCCCGGCGGCTGGGGGGCCTCTGGACCCCAGCGGGGGCGCTGCCCAGCTTCTCCCGGCGACAGCCCATCTCCCAGGCCTCCGGAAACTAAGAGGCGGCGGGGCTGGGGATACACGCCTGCCCAGGAAGGCCCCAGGGCGCTGGAGAACCGCACCCCAACCCCCCCCCCCAACCCGCCAGGGAGCGCTCTGGAGGGCTTGGGGGCGGGGAGGCAATGCAGTCTCTCTCGCTCTTTGGCCCCCATATGGAAACCAAAGAGCCAGTCTCTAGGCCTCTGGATGCAGGACTCCTTAGAACTGCTGGCCATGGGGTGGGTGGGTGAGTTTAGTATCAATAAAAGTATTTAAACCAATAGGACTGGGCCCACGGTTTGGGAGGGGGGCTGGCCTCCAGGGGGCTGACATGGGGCCAGGCTTCCCAAGGAGTGCGTAAAGGAAGATGGTTTTGACAGAACTAGCATCTCAGGGGTCATCCTTAGGCCCCTATCTTCTCACCTTTTGGATTAAGCTCTCCTGGCAACGTGATGAAGAGTCACCCTTGCCACATTTCTCCGGCCTGCCTCTTAGGAAGACCTAAGCCGTCCCTTTTTAAAGGAACAGACTGAACAGGTCTAGGAAAAGAAGCCCAGACAACTCTGGTAGTGTACTCAGCTCTCAGATCAGCCCTCATCTTAATTCTAGGGGACTGTGATGCCTTCATCTGTCCTTCTGTTTCTGTGACCCCTGGGGGTATTCGAGGGTAGATTTTTAGGGCCACCCAAGCCCGTAGGATTAAAGCACTTTATAAACTAGAATGTGATGAAACAATGTTATTAGTAACATCTGACTTTGTTACCATCAAAACTAACTTCACCCCCGTTAGTGTCCAAAAGACTGCTCAGAACGGCATTTCTAATCACACTCAGAAGGAGAAGAAGCGAAGCTGTCCCAAGGTTTCTCTTGGCTCCCAACCACATTTCCTTCCTTCTGGTTCTTTCTCAGGAAGCCCCCAGTTTTCCCACAGTCCAAATACTATAGTGGACAATGACTGCCCCACCCAGGTATGTAGGCAAAGCATGAGCTTCGGATTCAGGCACTCTGGGTTGGAACCCGCTGCTGCTGCTTAGAAGGTTGCAATATAAGCATGTTAGCCTCAGTTTCTTTAGCTATACAATGGGAACACCATCGTGTCTCAGTTATCTATTGCTGCATAACAAACAACCCCAAAATAATTACTTCTCACGATCCTGTAGATTACGAATTTGCCAGAATGCCAGAATTCAGCTTGGTGGTTCTGCTCCTTATGGCAGAACTATTGGCTGTGGTCCTTCATTTGGTCCTTCACTGCTGCGGTGGCTGGGCTGGGCTGGACAGTCGAAGAAGCTTTCCTCATATGTGTCTAGTGCCCTGGGGCTCCTCCATGCTCCTCTCCAGGTGGCTAGCTTGGGCTTCCTCACAGCATGGTGGCTTTAGTGTCATCAGACTTCTCCAGGCTGGCTTTCAAAATAGATTGTGTTGAATGTCAAGGCAGAAACTCCTTAAGGTCCAGCTTTGAAAGTTACACAGCACTGCTGTCACTCGCTATTGGTTGACACAAGTCACAGAACCAGCCAAAATTCAAGGGAAGGGCAAATAGATTCCGTCTCTCAATGGGAAAGTGGCAACACCGTCATAACCCATTCACATCATCATAGAATCATGGGGAGGAATTTTTTTGAGATATGAAAAGCACTTAGCACAACACTTGGCACAATAATTTATGTCAAGCTTATATGTAATGAATGGCAGTTACTGTGGGAGTGGGGATAGGGAGCTGATACTCTCAGGGCAGACCCTGATTGCAAATGAAGATACGCAACTCAAACTAGCTTAGGCCAAAGAAATGAATTATTGGAAAAATAATTAAAAAGGGAATTAATTACCTGGGAAGTCCAGAGGTAAGAATTCAAGCACAACTGAACCCAGTGGCCCAAACAATGTCATAGGTCTTTCTCCCCTGTCTTCTTCCCTCACCACCATCCTCACATCTATAGTTTCTAGCTTATCTCTGCTCTTCTTTTCATACTGTCCTCATTACCTCCTGCTGCAGATAGACTTTCTCTATATGTCAGCCCGATGCCCACATTCTTAGAGCTAGTGGTCTAAAAAAGAATGGCTTTCCCAGCAAAAGTCTTAAGGAAGACCCTGATTTGGTCAGCATGGGTCACTTGCCCATCCCCAAACCAATAACCATCCAGGAAGATGTATTACTGTGATTGGGACTGGCGCCCCACCCCCCGCCACCCACCCAAGACTAAGGGAGGAGAGGAGAGTTTTTCAAATGAAACAAAAGGAAGGGGAACTCATCCTGGATGTAACAGACCTTAACCATGCCTTCTAGTGCATCTGTCCTCCCTCCCCACAAAGCCTTCACATCCACCTCTTGACCTAGCTTGGTTCAGCCTTCGAGAATCACGTCGGGACCCCAGTGTGAGGCATGTATGGAGAGGGGGTATCAGGCGGCAGTGGGAAGGAAAGGGCATCTGACTTTTCCTTCCTGCCTCCTCCTGGCTCTCTTAGGTCAAAGGTCCAGGCTTCAGGGAAGTGTCATGGAGAATCTGGACTCAGAACCTCTCTACTCAAGGGGGTTTGGATAACTTACCAAGGGGGAGAGTGGAATTGGCATCATGGCATCACATGAAGGAGAAAGGAAGCTCCCTAAGGGTGGGGTTTATATTCACAGCTCTGCCTTCCCCAGCTGGGTTCAATACGCTAAATAAATAAATAAATAAATATCTCCTGCACTTCTCTCAGAGACCACAAGAGGGTGCACAGTGCCCAGCTTCCCTATTAACTGGACCCAACAGGACCTGCAAGACATCTGGGGAGCTCAGAGAGCCGTGGGCAGGAGAGGGTAGGATGAAAGGAAACAAGGAGACCCATGGACAGCTTGTGTCAAGCTGCTAGGGTTCCAGACTGTCTGGAACCTCTGGGGCTGACCCGGACCTAGGGCTGGGACGCTTGCCTCCCGGTCTCTATTGCCAGGTCCTGGTGAGTGGGGTACAGTGGGTGATGCTGGACTCCTCCATGATGCCACAGAAGGAAACTGAGGCAGTGGCATGAACTGACACCACCCCAGTCAGGTTAAAAGGAATTCAGAGGAAGTAGCATGATACAGTGAAAAAAAGGCTTACTTTGCTAGCTGGACCTTGATCAAGTCAGTTAATCTCTTCAAGCCTCAGTTTCCCATCAAAAATGGTGGTGCCTGATAGCTTTTTATTTTTTTATTTTTTAAAGATTTTATTTATTTATTTGACAGAGAGAGACATAGCGAGAGCAGGAACACAAGCAGGGGGAGTGGGAGAGGGAGAAGCAGGCTTCCCTCGGAGCAGAGAGCCCCATGTGGGACTCGATCCCAGCACCCTGGGATCATGACCTGAGCCGAAGGCAGACGCTTAACTGACTGAGCCACCCAGGCGCCCCTGATAGCTTTTTAGTACATCGTAAGAGGGCATTGCGATCTTCAAACTGCTAGTTGTATGCTAGTGGTCCATCTTCTGTGACCAAGCTCAGCAGAAGTCTGGGAAATGCCCTCTGTGAAGGGTCAGAGCCTTGTCCTGAGAGGCACCATTTTGACCATTATCTTGGTCATCTCTAAGCTCAGAGATAGCTCTATGCTCTTGCACATTGCCTTGGGAGAAGGCTAGGCCCAGAGCTCAGAAATGCCCCCTCACCACCACCCCCTTGCTCACCCAGCTGCTCAGCCCAGGGCACAGTCTGAGCCATGAAGGTTCCCTGCTGGCTGAGTGGTGGGGGACATGTGGTACCGGGGAGTTGGGGGAAGAGCACAGAGGCGCCCCAGATGTGTGCATGACCACATCAGGAACAGCCAGAATGCAGGCAGAAGGGTGGGGAAGCTACTGGAAAGCCCATGATCAGCCTAAGGCCAAGGGCTCATTTCCCCTTCCTTCCAATGACCAACCAGGAGTTTGGGTGACTAAAGCAGCAAGTTAATCCCCTTACCTTACTGAGGGGCTCTGGTCCCTGAGGCCTGAGGATAAGACAAAGACCTCCCTTACTGGTCTGGAGCTCCTTCCCTCTCCTCTTCACCAAGATAGACTTCTCTTGCAGAACCTCGGGACTGAGCCTGGCCTGGTCTGGGTTGGGGCCGTGAGGGTCCCACCTGTTCTCACCCTGGTGCCTCCCCTTGCCCTCCCTTCCCTGCAACCTCCTCCAGAGTTGCCACAGCTGGAACCATTCTCTGAGCTGCCTTTCATCCCTGGTGCTCCCCCCACCCCCAGTGGCCCCTATAATTGTGGTCTCAGCTGGTGGCTGCGGGGGCTGGGGCTGGGCTGAGGGCCAGGGCCCAGGGCAGGGCCAGGGTGGGGTCTGGGGGCTGCTGATAGGGGCTTGCCCATGGCAGGGGTCATTTGGGACTGGGGTGCCAGTTGCAGACACTCTTTCTGGGCCTCCTCTCCCCACATGCCAAGGTCCTGTGCCTATATATGCACTCTCCTCCCTGCACTGAGAAGTGCCCCAGGCTTGGGCACTTTTAGACCCTCATGACATCAGGCCAGAATTATATCCCAGTGCAAACAAGGCTTGAAAATCATTATTTGCCTCCTGGGGTTTTCAAAGAAAGGGCCTTCTCCTTCTCTTTTACACCTCTATATTTCATGAGCAGTAGAGTGGGGCGGGGGGGGGGACAAAGAGACCTTCCCTTGGCAGGTCAAAGGAAAAAAAAAAAATTGACCTTTCAAGCAGCTCAGCAGAATTTCCCAAATGTGGTCCTCATGAAAATCACTTGAGATACCAGCTAGAAATGCAGACCCCGGACAGGCTGATTCAGCTGCATGGGACCCAGAATCAGTATTCCCCACAATGGCCTACCCCAGGGGATACATATGATGCCTCAAGCATGGAAAGGCTAGTGTGAGCTCTACCCAGGGAGTAAGGAAGTCATGAACGAATTCCCTGTCCCACCTTGGGCCTCTTCCTAATCCCTTCTGTGCCTCAGTTTCCCCAACAGTCAATGGGCACCTGACTCCCCAGCCTGGCTTGTCCCTGTGGTGCCCTCTCTCAGCCCAGGCTCATTGCCTCCTTCCTGTGCTGAGTCCGGTCCTGCCCTATCCTTCCCCATACTCTTCCCAAACTCTAGTCCCAAGCTGTCCTTGTCCTTGCAGCATGGCGAAGGAGAGTGGGGAGGGCAGGGGGCGGCCAGGGTCAAACAAGGCTCTGGCTGACGCAGACTGCTTCCTGCCCCCGGCTGTTTTCCTGCTGTCCAGCCAGACTGCTCCCCCCATTGCCCCACCCCCACCCCCAGCAGCCTCAAGCCCTTAATTCCTGACAGCTGCGGTGGCTGCCAGCAGAGATGGGGGAAAGGAGGGGGGGGAGGATGCCGTCAGCCTACTGTTGCTCAGGCTGCCCCCATCACCTGACAGTCTGGGGACAGGGAAGGCCCCACCCCTCTCCAATTCCCCAGGGATGGGCAATTCCAGGAATGGGCCCCTTTTGTCTCAGAGCCCAGAGTTTGTCCTTAAACCAGGAGAGGACACTGAGGTTGGGAAGGAGGTGTGTGTATAGAGGGGAAGACTTGCGCCCATTTTACAGAGGAGGATGCTAAGGCCACAGCAGGGGTAGGATTCACTATCAGGGCCCAGGTTGGAACCAGAAACAGAGCCTCTCTCCCCAACCCTCTGGTTTCTCAGGCCCTTCCCTGGGTCTAGTATACTAACCCCATATTGAGATGAGCTCAGTATTCAGCCGGGGCGGGAGGACAAGAGGAAAATCCCAGAGAGGAGTGGGCCTGAGCTAGGAGCCTGGTTTGGGGTGGCTTTCAGAGGACCAAGTACAGGTAGCAGGACCAGGGCAAGATCTGGAGCATCTGCAGAAAGGCCCAGGCAAGTAACACTCAGTGTGGGGGCCACTGCTACCATGCTCAGGGTCAAGAGAACTGGGCTCAGTTCTAGCTCTTGGACTAATTTGCTGTGTGACCTTGAGTAAGTCATGACCCTCTCTGAGCCTCATTATTTTCTTGTGAAATAAAAAGGGACAAAGTAAGATGACCCCCAAAGCACACTTTTGGAATTAAAGGACTCACTAATCCCTCTCCCAGGGTGTGTCACCCCAAGGAGCTCTGCTCCCAAACAAGCATTTACTGGAGTCCCAGCATTTTTACCTTCATTGGCTTACTGACTAGATGAGGTGGGCCTCAGTAACCTCATTTCACAAAGGGGCAGAGGGTGGCTCAGTGTGCACGAGGCACCTGTTTAGGGTCACACAGGGAAGAAGAGCAAAATCCAGAGGCTGCCAAACCCCTTTACAGGATCCCCCACACCTGCCACACCAGTCAAGCCTGGGAAGTCCCTCCTGAGGTGGGAAAGGCAAGCAGGGGGGACAGCCCCTCCCCTCCAGCCCCTGCAGGTGTGTGTACTGGGGAGGACTGCTCCCCGGCAGCTGTGTCCCGGCCAGACACACACATTCCCCAGTAACACACAGCTTCTTACACAAACCAGCGCGCCCTGGCACTGGCACCTCCACGTGCACGCGCGCACAGACCCCCAGCACCTCTCCTTCCCCTGCCCTCCCACCGCCGCTCCCACCCGGAGTCCTGAGCGGACGCAGTGGCCTCAGGACCCATACACGCCTCCACCCCCCGTCGTGACGTCACCTGGGGTAGAGCCCTGAGACACTCGGGCGGGGGCTGGGGGGAGGAAAGGGGAGGCGGCAGAGCTCCCCGAGCCGGGACAGTCACTCACTCTCTGGGCGGTGGGGCCGGGCACAGACAGCGCCGCCCCCCCACGTCCCCCCCCACCCGCCCGCCTCTCACGCCCTCGGAAGTGCAGGCTCGCGGCGCTGCTCTGGGGGGCTCCCCGGCACCCCAGCCTCTCGCCCCCAGCCCGCAGCACCTCCGGCCCCCCCCTCGAGAGGTACCAGGAGTTGTCGCAGGGGGGCCTCGGGAAATTCCCTGGACCCCTGTGCCAGGAGGTGCCCGGTGCGCCCGCCCCCCCACCCCGAGGGCGGTGCCCGGGGGCGCTGCCCCATGGAGCGGGGAGGCGGGCGCCGTCTGCTCCCGGAGCCGTGACCCGAGTCGGAGCTGTGTGTCGCAGCCGCCCCGACCCCCGCGGATCATGCGCCGTCGCCCCTGGCCCGCCGGTCCCGCCGGGCTGTGAGCCCCCCACTCCTGGCCCGTGACGGCCCGCGCGCCATGGGCAGCACCCACCCTTGCCCCTGGCTGCGGCTCCGACCTCGGCCCCAGCCGCGGCCCGCGCTCTGCGCGCTCCTGTTCTTCCTACTGCTGCTGGCTGCCGCCGTGCCCAGGTGAGCCCTCAGGTATGCCCCGCCCTCCTGGAGAGCTGGGACCCCCAGCCACGGGGGGCCTCTGGTGCTCCCGCCGGGGCAGGGGACCCTGGAAGGAGGGAGGGACAGTGTCGTAGGAAAGTGCTGGTACCCAATGAAAGACACTGCCCTCACAGGAGGGGGCTGAACTGGTGACAGAATCTGGGCAGCCCAGGGAGACAAGGCAGTGCCCAGGAAAGTGAAGGCTACTAGAAGCGGAGGAGTGTGTATGTGTGTGGGGGGAAACAAGTGCCAACCTGGAGTCCATGCCAGGCCGGGGGCATGCACCCCCACCCCAGGAGAAAGCTCAGACTGCCTTGCTCCACCTTGGATATCACTCCCAGGCAGGAGCGTGGGTGGGGGGCTGGAAGGGAGTAGTTCAGGTGGGGTCCCTGAGACACTGAAGCTGGAAGGGTTCTCAGTGTGTGTGTGTGTGTGTGTAATTTTGTGAACCCTGCTAGTTATGCTGTAAACAGCAGTCTGTGTGTGCACATGGGTGTGACTGAGAGCTTACGGATCGATATACGTTAAGATGCGCACATGTACATGCTTGTGAGTGTCTGTGTGTATACCTCTGTCTGAAGTGCACGTGTGTGTAAGAGTTCCTGGGTCTGTGTGGCCCCTCAATGTGTGCAGAAGTATGCCTGTGTGAATGGGACTGTCTGAAACATGCGCTGGGAGTGGTCTCCTGGGGAACGCTACGTATGTGAGCATCTCTGCCTCAGGATGTACTTATGAAATACTATGTGCACAGGCATTTTGGATGTGTGTGCATTTACATGTTAACTTGTGTGGGTGTGCAGCTGGGCAGGTGGTGTTGGAGGAAATGATGATGAGAGGACCAAGAACAGGAGAATGCTTTAGGACTCTACCTATAGGCCTAACCTTTAGAAGAGGTTGGAACAGAGGGACTATGGCCTTTGGGAGAGAGTGTAAATTGCTAAGTGGGGCCCTCCTAGCTCCCCAAAACACTCACCCACACCCACACCCACACCCCACCGCCTGCAGGTCTGCACCCAACGACATTCTGGGCCTCCGCCTCCCCCCGGAGCCCGTGCTCAATGCCAACACGGTGTGCCTGACATTGCCGGGCCTGAGCAGGCGGCAGATGGAAGTGTGTGTGCGCCACCCTGACGTGGCTGCCTCCGCCATCCAGGGCATCCAGATCGCCATCCATGAGTGCCAGCACCAGTTCCGGGACCAGCGCTGGAACTGCTCCAGTCTGGAGACTCGCAACAAGATCCCCTACGAGAGTCCCATCTTCAGCAGAGGTAGCTGCCCCCCTCACCCTTGCCCTTCTGCGCACCCATCCAACACCTTCACCCCAAAAGCCAACCACCCCCAACCCACTCCCTCAAGCTGGCAACCCCCCCCCCCCCACACACACACAGGTGCCCATCTACCAGCCATATTGCTCCTTTCTGGTCTTGGGCAGTCCACGAGGGCCAAACGGGGCAGACATGTCTCCAGCCTGAGCTGCGTGGGCTGAGGGTAGTAGGTTCCATGCCTGAGAATTGACTCCTGGGTTATCTTGCCCTGTCACTATATATCTCAGGCCCAGGAAATATCCACATCTGTCACCTTCCTCAATTTACCCTCTACCTAGTAAACAGCATTTAGGATGGAGAGCCTAGGATAAGGTGCCCAGAGTCAGCATGAAGGACTTTTGCCAAACGGTGTAGGTGAGGGAAGCCCAGGCAGGTAAAATGTCTGTACTTCTGTAGAAACTCTTCCCGGCAGGGTACACCACCAGCCTCTGTGTCATTCCCGCCGCCCCCGAGAACCTTCTCTGAATCAGAGGCACTGGGTGTGTGCATGCCTCCTGCCCAGCAGGCCCGACAGCTCTGCCAATCCCTCTTCCCTTCACAGCCCCGAGAAACCACAGCCCACTGCCTGTCCTCCCTCTGGGACTTCTGGGTGACCCAGGGCCCACCCTGACGATCCCTAGAGTAGCTTGGGCTGGAGATGGCAGGAGCTTTTGTCACTCCTTTCTGTTCACAACCACCTCGGGCCCTGAGATCTTAGGCCTTGACTCTGAGATCTTAGGCCTTGACTCAGGTCTTTTGGGGAAGATGGGGGTTATCTATCTTTCCTCTCAGCTGCTTGAGTGGGACAGTGTGGGGACCTGGCTCCTTGGGACTTGTCCAATTCTCAGTTGACAGTGGAGGAAGAGGGGTACCCCTATACCCTTGTGGCCTTGGGGCCCAGAGGCTTCTGGAAGAGTCAGATTTCTAAGGTACCCTAATTTCAGAAAGAACTCGGCCAGCCGGGGACTTTCCCTTTTCATCAGACCCCTCCTTGCATCCCCAAGGGCCCCCAAGTCCGGGGCCATCGCCGCCTCCCCCAGCCCAGCCCCACGCCGCCCGCCCCGCCCCCACGCGCCCTCCCCCCTCCCTCCCCCGCGCGCCCCGGGCGCTGTTTCTACCCGGCCGAGCCCAGCCCGACGCGTGTGGCGGCATGCAGCCGCGAACTAATCCCCGCGGGCCGCGGCAGACGGCTCCGGGCCCGAGCCGCGCGGCTCTCCAAGGGGCGTCCCCCGCCACCCCGCCCCAGTCCCGCGCTCCCGCCCCGCCCGCCCCGCCGCGCCCGAGCCCCGCCGGTCGGCAGACGGCGGCTGCGGGGGACCCCGGCCGGGCGCCCCGCCCCGCCCCGGCCGCCCGCGCTCGACCACGCCAAGGGACGGGCCTGTGCCTCTCTCCAGCCCTGACCGGGCCGGGCTGGAGCTCGCCGCCGCCGCGCGCCCGCTCCCACTCCGGGTTTCTAGGTGACCCGTGCGCTCCCCGACGCCCCGGGTTCCCTCCAGCGCTCGGGGCCCCCGCAGTGAGGGCGCCGGAGCCCTTGCTTTGGGTTCTGCTCGCGGGGGGTTGACAGGCGCTGAGGTTCTCACCCCTGCCGCTTCGGGTGAGGCAAGGCAAGGCAAGGCAAGCTCTTCATCTCTCTTCCCGGCCACGGTGTCCCCCCTTCCCCTCTGGGCTTCCTGTCCCCTCTATAGGGAGTGAACCCATGCGTCCTGATTACTTCGCCCGCGTGAGGCCCGTGTGGCCCGGTGGAGGACGTGGGGTCTTTGAAGCTCAGGGGTGAGTTTGGAGAGGTGGAAGCGCGCGGGGTTGGCGCAGCGCCAGGCGCTCCCGGGTTCACCTGCAGTTTAATAAGCGGGAGGTGAGCTGGGGGGACCGGTGGCGGGGGAAGGTTAGGGGTGGAGGGGGGAGACTTGCCGGGGCTAGCCAGGGCGGGGCGGTGCCCAGCTCGGGGAGGAAGGAGCGGGACAGCCGCTCCTGGGCTCTGGCAGGGGGGCTGGGCTCCTTCCTTTGGCCTTGGAACACTGTCCTACCTGGGTGGCTTCTCCTCCCGCATTGCGACACCCCATTTTCTACCTCTCCCTCCTCGGAGGGCCTCTGGGCCTCTGGAAGAAATGGCCACTTTCTCCCTCCACGGGCCACCATTACAACCCTTCCCTCACTCCATATCTGGGTTCACACTTCACCCTCCTGTGGGGTTATCTCCCTTGGCCCATCACCTCAAGGACTAGCTAAATTTGAATTCTACGGGGCCACTCTTGGTGGCAACCAGTCCCTGGACTGGGTCCATCCCCCCAGTCTCCCTTCTTTTCAAGTTGTGAATTGTCCCATGTGGGGTCAGGTGACCCGTTTCCCCCAAGTGGAATACAGGGTGCTGACCCCTCTTCCAACCCAGTGGGGTTCTCTTAAAGGTGCGTTCTGCCATGTCTAAAATTCAGAGACTGCTGGGAGGAGGTGGTCCCTGGGGCCTTCCACCTTAATGCTGTTACTGCCATCTGATTGTCCTGGCATCTCCCCTGAAATGGATTGGGTGAAGGGATGAGTTTCCAGTGTAGGAGGGAAGGGTGCTTGAACACCTGGAGTGGACAAACTTGGGAAGATAGGGCATATAATAGGGCTTTACCCAGTCTGGGAGACGACATGACAGGGTGCTAGAACCTGGGTGGGTAGGGGACAGGGAGAGAGGCCTCTCGGGGGTTAGAATAAAAAAAAAAAAAAAAAGCTGTGGGAAGGTCCCCAACCCAGGGGCTGCTCTTACCTAAGGGCCAGGGCAATGATATCCCCAGCTTTTTGTTCTGAGGACCCAGACAATTGGTACCTGCTGGGCAGCCCATCTAGAGGGGAACCCCTCATTGTGAGAACTAGAGCACCCGTCCATCTCTCACTCTGGATGCAGGGGCAATGGAGTGGAAAGGGATGAGGGGCCAGGGAGAGGCTGGTGGAGGCAAGTGTAGGAGATTCAAGCAGCAGGTCCTAGGAGTGCCCACACAGGTTATTACTGCCCTCTCCCAAGGCCTAGACCCATCTGGAATGGATGGAAAGAGAGGGGGCATGAGGCCCTGCAGCCCAGCCAGGCTCTCAGCCCAATGGAAGCCCACAGTTTGAGAGTCCAGCTTCTGTTTTCCAAGGGCCTCGCTCTTTCTTCTCCCACCTCCCTTTTACGGTCACCCTTGAGGAGCATTGGTTCTATGCCTAGGCCTCCAGGCTTGGGGTGGGTGGTAGCACGCAGATAGGGAGACAGAGGCTCAGGCAATCATATCCCAGGATCTCCTAAAGTTCCATTATTCAAATAGCCCCCAATAAATTAGCTAATACATATTAAGTACTTGCTGTTTGCCTGGCACTGTTCTAAAGCACTTTATCTGTACTTTAAGATTCTCAAACAATCCCCACACAATGGGTCCTATTAGTATCCTCATTTTACAAGTGAAGCAATGAGAGGTTGGGTAACTTGCCATTGGTCACACAGCTTCTAAGGGAGCTATAGAGCCAGGACTCAAATGCAGCCTAGCTGACTTTAGAGATCGCCCTCAACCCCCTCCCATACTGCCTCCCTAAGCTACCAGGCCACCAGGGTCTCCCACCGTGTGTCCAGAGGTGAGCGGTACAACCGAGGAGTAGTCTAAGAAATGAAACTGACACGTATACACACACAGACAAACACCTACCTCTGTTTGTGCAAACGTGTAGCCACATTCAGTGTTCCCCCTAAGTGTTCCCACATGCACACAACTCTCTCTCTCTCTCTTTCTCTCTCTCTCTCTCTCAGCCCAGGCACCGGAGCGTGCACAGATTATTTGCATGGAGGGGATGGAGACCAGATCTCTCCCCTTGCCTCCCTCTTTGACTCAGACAGCCGGGGCTCAAGCTTCTCTGACCCCTCCTGGTTCCCACTGGCTCCTGAATCCCCTCTCCCCCAAGCTCCCCTGCCCTCCAAACCTCCTCCCTCAGCCCCATCCTGGCCACTGGCCTGGAGCAGCAGCTGACTCCACTTAGATGCTGGCAGTCCCTGTCCCAGATCAAAGGCAGGATGGCTAATTGTGCGTCTTAACAAGCCCCCCCCACCATGCTCCAGGCAGCCCAGCTGGCCATGGCCCCACCCCTCCCCCTCCAGCTGGTCAGATGGCACAGCGCCGCGTCTGCCCCAGACAGACGGGGCCAGGACCGAAACTGGGGCCCTGAGTGGGAGCTGGGGGCAGAGCCAGGAGGCTGGACTTCTCTGAATCCTGGATGCTAGGAGCAGAGGGTGGTCACACAAGCCCAGCCTGGCCGCCCCTACACGTGGCTGTGACAGTGGCCAGAGGCCCTGGCATGGTGTCTTTAGCTGCCTGGGGTAGGTAGGGGTGTTCTTTGTAGATTGTGAACTACATTTTTCCAGACTCCTCTGGGCCTGCCTCTGAATGTAACAGAGCCTGGAAGATGGTGGCCCAGCACATCCCCCTGGACTAGGCTCTTGCTCTTTCTTGGTGGCATGCGTAGATAGGGCCATAGGAACTGGGACCTGGGTGACCTGGGTTTCTTACTCAGGAACATGTCTTCCCTAGAGCCAAATGTCCTTTAGCAGGAAGTTACCAGGCCTGGGAGCTGAGGGAGCTGGGGCTGGGGCTGCTGCATAACCCTGTGACCTTGGGCATCTCCCTTTTGCACTGTGTGTGTGTGTGTGTTGGGGGGGACAATTTCTGAGGCCTGGGCTGCTTCTGAAGGTCTGAGTATTGCCATTTGTCCTAGCAGTGGGCTGATGAGCCCCCTAGCAATAGGGGGAGTGCTGAGAGTTCCACAGCTAAAAGGCAGGGGATAAACACAGGGTACGCTCCCTAGGGACTTGGTCTGCCCTCCTTTCCCTTGGGCCCCACTCCCATGTCAGTGTCTACTCCTCTGCAACTCCCACCAATTCCCAACAGCCCCTTAAAAGGCTCCCACCCAATCCTCATCCCCTCCTGTCTGCTAATAGCTGGGCTCCTTACAGAAAAGGTCCTGAGATGCCACAAGCTGGAGAGAGAAGATAGAGAGGGATGTCCTGCTTCTCGGGCTTCTGGTGGCCCATGTGATTTATCCTAAAGTGGGTCATGAGCTGCTGGGCTCTGTCCCTGATTGGAGGAAACAAGAACCAATGGCCTGAAACTGCAACTCCAGTGAGTGGAATGAGACAACATGAAGAACTTCTCAAAAATAGCTAATGTTTGTGCAGTACTTACTACGAGGAAGGCACTCTCCTAAGTATTTGAAATTTACTAACTAATTCAATTTTGGGGACAACAGTGAAGCAGATAATAACAATCTTGTTTTACAGATGAGAAAACTGAGGCACAGAGGTCAAGTCACTTGGCCAAGATCATGTCGCTATTAACAGTTAGTTAAGTGGAAGAGCTAAGATTTGAACCCAGACAATTTGGCTCCAGAGTTCATACTTTTAACTACTGCACAACTTGTCTTTTTTGGGAGGGTGGTGTGGCTAGGTAAGGACAAGGGGACAGGACCCTGTGATGCAGAGGGTGAACATGGGGGGTGTAAGATTGGGGTCCAGCCCTGGTTGGCTCTCTGAGGTCTGTGGGAACTCCCAGAGCACATCCTTCCAGTCTTTGATGCTAGGGTGGAAGGACCCAGAGTTTTTTCCTCTGAATCTCTGGTCTCCTGCAAGCCTTCAGTCTCTTGCCAGGGTCTGGGCTTCCCCCAACAGGTGCCTACGGCACAGGTAAGTTCTCCTCTTCATGTGCAGGCTATGATTGCTCCTGGCTTCTTCTCCCACTGCCCACACTCTCTCGGTTTCAGAGGCTGGTCAGAGACTTGTACCAGAAAATGCTACTAGCTGGTCCCTTGTCAGATGCAGAATAAGCCAGAAACCACTTGTGGGTCCAGGAGCCAGAGCCTCCTCTGCAAGCAGACCTCCCTCTGCCAGGGAGGCCCAGACCTACCAGGGCCTTCCCAAAGGATGGCTCAGGCTGGGAAACACTGAGGAGAAAAGTAGTGTAGACAAGTCCTGGGCCCCTGAGAGTGGTTCATCAGGGTCTTTGTGCCCCCCGAGCATCTCAAGGAAGGTGTCTGCCTTAGTTCACCTTTCCCTCTCAACTTTCAACAGCAGGGCACTGGGCTGACTTCCAGCATTCCTCCAACAACCCCTTCAGCTGACCTAGACCCGCTGCCATCAGAGAGTGTTCTGTAGTGGGCTGAAGGGGTGGCAGTCGGCAGGCAACCTTGGGGCTGGCAGCTTTAGGAGGACCCCATCTCCTCTTACTTGCCCTTCTGCCCATTAGCATCTCCTAGGGCCTGGAAGTCCATCACGAATGATTTATTTTTTTAGGTTAAATTTTGCCTTCTTTCTGCAGGCTTATTTTTAAATTGCAAACATCACATGAGAGGTAATAGATTAAGTCCCTGATCTTCAAAAGAATGTTTACCAGATACTTTCTGTCCAACAGGAGAGAGGTAGACACGAATTCTGAGCTTGCTAAGGGTGATGTAACCCTCCCTCCCCCACTCCACCCTGCACCCCGAACTTCTAGGGGTGATTTCTGCCCCTCTTTGAGTCTGTGTCCTTGTACCAGACCTTCCCCCAACACTGGGCCTCAGTTTCTCCCTCTTGTGGTAAGAAGGGTGGGCAGGGAGGGAGGAGGGATGAGATGTCGAGGCCCCCCAGAACCTGTTTCCTGGATCTCCACCCTCAGGTTTTCGAGAGAGCGCTTTCGCCTACGCCATCGCGGCTGCTGGGGTTGTGCACGCGGTGTCCAATGCTTGTGCCCTGGGCAAACTGAGGGCGTGCGGTTGCGACGCCTCCCGGCGCGGGGACGAGGAGGCCTTCCGCCAGAAGCTGCACCGCCTGCAGCTGGACGCGCTGCAGCGCGGTAAGGGCCTGAGCCACGGGGTCCCGGAACACCCAGCCTTGCCCCCTGCCAGCCCGGGCCTGCAGGACTCCTGGGAGTGGGGCGGCTGTAGCCCCGACGTGGGCTTCGGGGAGCGCTTCTCTAAGGACTTTCTGGACTCCCGGGAGCCTCACAGAGACATCCACGCACGCATGAGGCTCCACAACAACCGAGTTGGGAGGCAGGTGAGAGCCCCACCCGCCTGGGCCTGCTCCAAATCCCTCCGCCTAGGGCTCCTCCCCTCCCCCACCAGGCCTACCTCTCCTCTGGGGACCACACCACTTGCCCTAGCTCAGCAACTTTCTCATTGCCCCTGCCTAATCCAGTCATCAAACATGCATTGGATACCTACTGTGTGCTGGGCACTGGACTAGGCTGGGGATGCAGGGATGAACCCCCGGGGGCCCTGGCCTGGATCAACTCCCGCTCTGCTGAGCAGCCTGCTCCTCTCATTATTTGGCGGTGAGCAGTGGAGGGGGCACTGGGCTGCAGTCAGGGCCTCCCGGGCCTTGGCCCTGCTCTGCCACTCTGTCGCCTCCCCTGTAAAGCAGGAAAGTGGAACTGGATCACTCAATCCCCGAGTCCCCCTGCCCCGGCCCAGCTCTAATGTTCCATGATTCTGTGCTATCCTATGCTGTGATCCTCTACCTCCTCTCCCAGCCTTTTTGTGCAGAATGAGGGGTTCCTGCAAGGGGAGGTTCCTGGGGGGCCACCGTGGCCCTGTGTGGTGGTTGCATGGTTGCCTTTCTCCTTTTTCTCCCTACCTTTGAATGTTCATACTACCTCAAAGGTCATTCATTAAAAAAAAAAAAAAAGAAGAAGAAGAAGAAGAAAAAGAAAGGAAGGAAGGAAAGGAAAGGAATAATGAATAATCGCCTGGATTTACGGAGTCCTTCCTATTTGGTTAGACACTGCCTGGAGCACCTCAGTGCACAGTGGCCTGTTTAATCCTTACAACTAGCTATGAGGGTCCTGGTATTAGCCTCATGTTCAGATACGGAAACTGAGGTACAGGGAGATGGAGAAGCTTGCCCAAGGTGGTGCAGCCAGTGAGGAAGTGGTAAAGTCTTCCTCAGGGTTCGTCACCAGGCAGCTGAGCACTGGGCCTGGGCTCTTTCCCTCTGCGGCCTTATCTGCACTCTATGACCGCCACCACTAAGAGGCCTCCTTAGCCCGCGTGGGAGCTCCGCACCCTCCTTTCCTGGCTGTTCAGCCCCCGTCCCTTCTCTCCGCTCTGCCTGGCCTGCCTTCAGGCCTTGTTTCTGCCTTCCCCTCGCTCTGGCTGGCACCTGCTCATCCTCATTCCCCTTGCTCCTGGCCTCTCAGCCCAGGCGGTTCACCTTCTCCTTCCAGAGATACTCGGAGCTGATTCAGCTCTTCCCATCCTGACTTAGAGGTGAAGTAAACTGAGGCATATCCACCCTCAGGTCACATCCAGCTTCCACCCAGCCCTGCCCTGTTCATGCGGCTCTTTTCCCAAGCTTCCATACTATCCCAGCCCATACCAAACAGTGCCTCCTCCTCCTTGTTAAACTGGTTAATTAATGGCTGCTGCCGGTGGGAAGAAAATGTTCTGGAGCTGTTGGCCAGGGGAGGCCTTGGGCTGGTTCCTCCGTGGTGCCGACAGCACGGCCTGCACCTATAAGCTGAGGAGCCCTTTAAGACTCAGAGGGCAGGGTCTCAGGTTAGAGGGCCCCACATCACTGCTCTCCCGGTCTGCGGGTGTGTTCTGGAATGGAGTTGGGGAAAGGAAGACGTGGCCAACTGCTTCTGTTTTCTCTAGCGAGGATAATGTCAAGGGATTCTTTGGGAGGAGATTCTAGAGCAGGTTGAGAGCTGGGCAGGGGGTGGGTAGGTTGTATTCCTGTAACTACCTCCCTTGGAGGTTTGGGGACTTCTCCTCACTTTCATTGGGCAGAGGGTCTGGTTCTCTGGGACTGTTCCCATTCTGTATTCAGGTAGAGCCTTTGGCCCCTGTTGGTGCTCACTATTCCCTAGGAGGAACCGTGGCATTCAGCATTGGGCAGAATAAGCGCCAGCCACTATAATGGGGGAAAGAGAAGTCTCCCCAGTTTCTGTCCCCTCCTTAGGCTCCCTGCAGAGGGCTGCAGGGCCCAGAGGAGGAAAGGGGCTTTCTCAGACTCCCCGCAGCCCCCGCTCACGCCTGGATTGAGGCCAGAGGCTTTGGGGAGGGGATATAGTGGGGCCAGCACCCCCCTGCTCCTGGCCCCCACCTGAGGGATGGAAGGAGAGGGAATTTCCCTGAGGATCTGGGATCCCCCCTCAGGAAGCAACAGTCTCCAGCCTCAAGGGCGCCCCTGCAGCTGCTGGGAAAGGAGAGGAGGGGAGGAAAGGAGGGAATTCCCCCAGGACCTGGCCTGGTGGGAGGCGGATGGGAGAGCAGCAGAAGAGCGGGCGGAGTCCTTCTCAGGACTGCCAGGCTCAGGAGCTGTGCGCCCCCCAACCCTACCCTCGCCCCCCTTGTCCTCTTGCCCCCCCCCCCCCGCCCCTGCTTCGGGCCTCGGCTTTTGCCTCTGTTCCATGGGAGTCGGTTTCAGAAGTCTCCGAGATTCTCGAAGGCCAGT
>NC_138371.1:16695662-16779078 GCF_054177405.1 Leptonychotes weddellii | reverse complement strand
TCTAGTGGACTGAGGGAATATGGCAGATGCTAGACGGCAGGGAGGAACAGCAGAGACATCGAGAGCTCATCACCCTGAGCGAGTAACAGTTTTTGATGGAGAGGGAAGGGGCACACTGAACCAAGCAGAGGGAGGAGTATTAACTTGGAATGCTGTGAAGCTGAGCATGACCTCGTTGTGGCTCAGCACATCCCCATCCTTCACTCTCCCTGAGCCTTCCCGGTGGAGGAGGAAAGATCTGGGGTATAATGGCAAAGAGAGGGGCCACCAGAGACACACACATCTCTACCATGGGAACCCTTATGAAAGAGCTGAGAAGGAGCAGAAGATGCTTTCTTGCCTCAGAAAGGGAGAGTTATGCCAGGAGTCCATGGGCACAGGGATCCATGGGCCGGTGAGCAGGTAGAGAGGCTAGCCATGATGTTGAGATGGGTGGCATTGGGCAGTCGCCCTGATCACATGGGAGTCAACCCCATCAGGCTTCTTCTTGGACTCCCACTGGAAGCGAGGAAACATGGAAATCTGGGAGTTACAGATTAGCACATGCTGTCTGATTCCAGTTGCATCCCATGCAAAAACAAGCAAACCTAATGTCTATTAGTAGAAGGCAAGAAAATGGTTACCCCAGAGGGATATATGCCTAGAAGGAAACATGAAGGGCATTCTGGGGGCTGGTAATGTTTTGCTTCTTCATCAGGGGACTGGTTATACCAGTGTGTTCATTTTATAAGAACTTAAGTGCACTTAAGATTTGTGCATTTTTCTTTTTTAAAAATACTTTATTTCTTTGACAGAGAGAGAGAGAGAGAGCGAGCATGCACAAGCAGGCAGAGCTGCCGGCAGAAGGAGAGGGAGAAGCAGGCTCCCTGCCAAGGAGAGGGAGAAGCAGGCTCCCCGCCTAGCAGAGAGCCCAACGTAGGGCTCGATCCCAGGATCCCAGGATCATGACCTGAGCCCAGGGCAGACGCTTAACTGACTGAGCCACCCAGGCGCCCCTTGATTTGTGCATTTTTCTGTACGCTACTTTAATAACAAGTGAACACACACACAACTGTTTGGGAAAAGGAGGATGAACCGTCATTTCCCACTTCAAGCCCTTTGAGGTGTAGCCACACCAGGGAAGGGGATGAGATTAGTGGACTGGAGGCAGGGACCATCTGGTGTCTGGCCAGACTTATTCATTTCTCCCTCCATTCATTCACTCATTCACTTATGGCTTATTAAGCATCTCCTACACATTGAACACTGCACAACATGTAAGGGGATAAAAAGATTATTAATAATAATAGCTTCCATTTATTGAGTGCTTATTTTGGAGTAGGCACTGAATATACATCCGATCCTCATAATCCCATGAGGTATTATTATTCCCATTTATCACTTGAGTCTCAGAAAGGTTAAGCGAGTTGCTCAAGGTCACACAGCATAGAACGTGTCTGGATTTTCATATGAACATGAGTCGGTGTGAACCCAAAGGTGGAATAGTTTTCACGGAGCTACACTGTCCTCTAGGAATCTAGGGGTCAGAGGAATCTGTTGACAAATTGCTTTACCAAGTAAAGAGACCTTACAGTCAGACTGTCCCGTCACATCCTTTCCCATGACCTCGGCATTCCTCCGCTTCTGAGCCTCGGTTTCCCCATCTCTATAACGAGGGTAAAAACCACGCCTTTCTCTCGGGGTTATTGTGGGGATTAAATGAGATGACGTGCGTAGAGCCCAGTGTCCGGTAGTCATTCGTATTTTTGAGTCCTTATCACCCGTACGCGCACAACTAGACCAGGGTCAGGTTGAAGGCGGACCCCCGCCCCTCCGCTCCTGATCTGAACCTTGGGCCTGATGGACTTAAGTGCGCCTTAATTAGCCTGGTCCGTGCTGCTAGAAAACATGCCGGGCGAAAAGCCCTAGTCCCAAACGCCAGCCAGAAGCGTCACCACCGGGAGACCTGCGGGTGCTGCTCTCTGGGGTTAGCTCGGGGAGGCGAGAAGTCGCGATATCGCGAGACCCGGTGGGACCAAAGCGTTTCCAGGCCGGAAGTGAGGGGCGGGCCCGCGGGAGCGCGCTCCTTTTGAAACCGGAGGCGGAGGCCTGGCGGAGCAGAAAGGTGGGCTGGAGGTAGCTGACCTTTGTGGGCCTCGAGTGGGGCCGCAGGTGTGTGTGTGGGCGGGGTTAGCCGGGACCTCTGTGTGAGGTTTGGCTGGCAGTGGCCGCAGCTTCATTCACGGGGGCACTACCGTGGGCCGGCCACCAGCTATGAGCCAGGCTTTTGGGGCCGCTGTGCATCCCTCCAAACGTGAGTAACATTCCCTGCCTCTGGCTCAGCCTTTTAAAGAGTCTTTGTGGCCACGGAGGTGATTTGCCCCAGCGCTAACGCAACTTCACTTTCTGGACCCTCGCTCGCCCAGGCCCCCTCTATGGCCATGGAAGAGGTCGTGTTTTTATAAAATTAGCAGAACTAGGATATTTTATTTTTTTAAAGACTTATTTAATTAATTTATTTGAGGAAGAGAGAGCGAGAACACTAGTAATGAGGAGGGGCAGAGGGAGAGGGAAGAGCAAACCCCCCCTCTGAGCAGGGAGCCCCCGTGCAGACGGATCCCAGGACCCCGGGATCATGACCTGAGCCAAAGGCAGAGGTTTAACCGACTGAGCCACCCGGGCGCCCCAAAACTGGGATATTTTAGCCCAAACCTGTTAAGACCACTAGTGGTCTCTTTTCACTACGACTTCCCTATGTGGGGCTACTGAAGTAGCCATGAGCATTTGTAAGCATTTTGGAGTAGGGAATACTCTTAATTTGAGTTAAGTTGGGATACATATATTTGGTTTGTGTATGTGGTTAAATTATTGCTGCCTCCCATGTGTAGGAATGGCTTCTAGAATACTCCTAACTCCCTTTGCTGAATTACAAGCATGGTGATCTGAAGGTGCCAGAGGTCCTTTGGTCCTGGTGTGTCCAGCACCAGAAGAATGAGGATATATAAGAGATTAATCACTGCACAAGAAAATGTGAAATTCCTTGAAATCTTATAGCTTAGAAAGAAAAGAAGTTTGATAGAGATTTTCCCAAATTTGAGAACCATTGTAAAATAATGAGCTGGGACACTGAAAGTATCTTTTTTGAACTGGCAGTAATAACAAATTTTGATCAACCATGAGAGAGAAAGACTAAATTATCTTCCTGTTCTCTCCGTAGAAAACATTACAAAATTGTTGTCTTTGAGGAAACCATTAAAGAATATGTAGCCAAAAAATGTAGTGGGAAAAAAATGGATAGTAGTATGCCAGGCAATTAATTTAACAAATAGGTGATTTAAAAATATATATTTTATTTATTTGAGAGGGAGAGAGAGCTCGCAATTGCTCATGCCCTGAGAGGGGCAGAGGGGGAGGGAGAGGGAAAGGGAGAGAACCTCCAACAGACTCTGTGCTGAAAGTGAGCCCAACACAGGCTCGACCCTATGACCCTGATAGGACCTGAGCCAAAACCAAGAGTCGGGCGCTCAACCCACTGAGCCACCAAGGCACCCCAACAAATATGTGATTTTTAAAAATGTTTTGATTTTTTTAAAAAAAGATTTTATTTATTTATTTATTTATTTATTTGACAGAGAGAGACACACAGCGAGAGAGGGAACACAAGCAGGGGGAGTGGGAGAGGGAGAAGCAGGCTTCCCGCTGAGCAGGGAGCCCGATGTGGGGCTCGATCCCAGGACCCCGGGATCATGACCTGAGCCAAAGGCAGATGCTTAATGACTGAGCCACCCAGGCGCCCCAAAAAATGTTTTGATTTTTTTATTACCTTCTTAAAATTTATTGTTTGATATAATTTCTCGTTATAAACATATATTCACATCCGTACCTAATTTTGTTCTTATAATTTTATATTCTTTTTCTTAAAGGGGTCCCATGAAATGATACAAACTTCAGGCCCCACAAAATTTAGATATGCCCTTGCATGGTTGTCATCTCCTCCTAACCACTCTGATCAGGTCAGGGCATGTGTTTATTCTCTTCATTTTTGAGCTGAGCAGACGGAATCCCAGAGAGGTTAAGTTGCTTGCCCAAGGCTTTGCTACGGTGACTGACAGAACGAGAACTAGAACCCAGCCTTTTTGGTTCTGAGTTCAGATATCTGGTCACACTATGGACAAGTGCCCTATTCCAAAAGCTTTTACCTTTAGTCTCCAGTGAATAGGCCTTGAGTGTGTCTACTTGGCTTACGCTTGGATTCTGGGCTTGTACGTAGTCCAGGTGAGAGGCCCAGTGAAGCTAAAAGGGGACAAGTTCTGTTTCTGAAGTGTCCCCAAGTCTCAGATGATGGCAGCCTTCTCTGTGGCCTTCCATCCACCACTCCCAGCAATGAAAGGCCACATCTGGTGGGAGGGAATGAAGAACTGTGCCATGGGTCCTCCCTCTGTGTCAGGGTGAGAAGTGTGGAACCCTTGAACAGAAACAGAATCAGCTGGTGAACCGGCTGTGTGTGAATATTCATGTGAACATGTCTTTTGTTATTTCCCAAGCCAAGTGTATTTTTGGTCGGTTTCCTTGGAGACTTGTGAATATGGAGAGGTCTTACCAAGTGTAGTATAATTTTGCCAGCTCTACTTCCTTTCCAGTTCCCCAAATTAGTCAACCCGTCTCTCTACCTGGACTGATATTGTCCAAGGTCACCAACAACTTCTTTGTTGCTAAATCCAACTTTTCAGTCCTTACCTTAATCAACCCTCCCCTGCTACTGGTGGGGTCTTTTAAAATATAAATCTCTTCCACCTCCACTTCAAATCCTTCAGTGGCTCCCCATTGCTTTTAGGATTCAGATCCAAATCTCTGACCTTCACGGTCCACTGGTCCTCTTCAGCGTCATCCGGGTCACACACACACAGATCTTTTTCTCCAGAGGCCAGTGCTCTTTTCCGGATACAGGGCTTTTTATTTTTTATTTTTTTTTATAATTTTTTTTTTTAAGATTTTATTTATTTATCTGAGACAGAATGAGAGAGACAGAGAGCACATGAGAGGGGGGAGGGGCAGAGGGAGAAGCAGACTCCCCGCCGAGCAGGGAGCCCAGTGCGGGACTCGATCCAGGGACTCCAGGATCATGACCTGAGCCGAAGGCAGTCGCTTAACCAACTGAGCCACCCAGGCGCCCCAGGGCTTTTTATTTTTTTAAAGTAAACTCTACCCCCAACATGGGGCTTGAACTCACGACCCCAAGATCAAGAGTTGCATGCTTTACTGACTGAGCCAGCCCCGAACCTTTTGCGCATGTCACTGTATTATACGTTATACTGTGCACTATAAATACGTGTGTGTACACACACTATACCTACTATTTACCAGACATTGTTTTGCTACTGGGAGTACAGTAGTGAACAAAACTGGCAAAAATCGCTGCCTTTCTGGAACTCACCTTCTGGTGATTATCTTTTGCTGGAATGTTCTTCCCCTTTCTTCCTTTTCTTTCATGGTAAGGAGTTTATTTATTTATTCCTATTTATTTGTTGTTATTTTTTAATAACAGTTTTATTAAGATACAATTCACATACCGTAAAATTCACCCATTGAAACTATACAGCTAAACTGTGTGTATTCATAGTTATGCAACCATTACCACAGTCAATTTCAGAACATTTTCATTACCCCAGAAAGAAACCTTGTACCCATAAATAGTCACTTCCGCATACCTTCCACAAATTCCCCAGCCCTGGGCCACCAATCTACTTTCTGCCTCTGCAGATTTGCCAACTCTGGACATTTCTTATAAATGGAATCATACATTATGTGGTCTCGTACGACTGGCATCTTACAATTAGCATAACATTTTCAAGATGCATCCATGCTGTCATGCTGACTCATGTGTCAGAAACTCATTTTTTATTGAGATATAATTGACTTATAATACCATGTAAGTTTAAGTACTTCATTTATTTTATTGCCAAATAATATTCTGTGGTGTGATAATACTACATTTTGTTTGTCCAGTCATCAGTTGAAGGACGTTTGGACTGTTTCCACTTTTTGGCTTTCATGAGTTATGCTGCTATGAATATTTGTATATAATTTTTTGTATGGACATATGTTTTCATTTTCTTGGATATGTACCTAGGAGTGGAATTGCTAGATCATATGGTAATTCTATGTTTAACATGCTGAGAAACTGCCAGACTGTTTTTCAAAGTGGCTGCACCATTTTACATTCCCAAAAGCACTGTATGAGGGTTCCAATTTCTCCATATCCTTGCTGTTATGGGTTGAATTATGTCCCTCCAAAATTCGTATGTTGAAGTCCTAATCCCGGAGTCCCTCATAATGTGAACTTCTTTGGAAATAGGGTCATTGTGTGTGTAATTAGTTAAGATGAGGTCAAATTGGGCTCCTAATCCAATATGACAGGGGTCTTTTATTAAAAGGAGAAATCTGGACACAGAGACTCACACACAAGGAGAAGGCCGTGTGAAGATTGGCATCAGGCTGCCACAAACCAAGCAACTACCAGAAACTGGGAGAGAGACCTGGGACAGATCCTTCCCTAGCCCCTTTGGAGGGAGCATGGCCCTGCTGACCCCTTGATCTTGGACTTCTAGCCTCTGTTAAAAACAAGATAACAGACCCACAGTGGAGTCACTTATACTGAGCCCCACGTCACCAGCCTGAGGCTTAACTTAATTACAGTTTCAGCTCTCCCAGACATGGAATCTTAAACCAGTCAATCAGGAATCACCTGATCAGCATTAGCTAGACCTCTGCCATTCCCTAAAGGAAAGTAACCTTGCAACAACCAATCTGCTTTTTGCTGCTGTAACTTCCTTATTCCCACTGCCTTCTGTCTATGAAAGTCTTTCATTTTGTACAGCTCCTCAGAGGTCCCTTCTATCTGCTAGATTGGATGCTGCCTGATTCAAATCAGTTTTTGCTCAAATAAACTCTTAAAATTTTTAATGTGCCTCAGTTTATCTTTTAGCACATCTAAAACTGTGAGTTAATAAATTTTTGTTTAAGCCACTCAGTTTATGGTACTCTGTTATGGCAGCATTAGCAAACTAATACATTCACCAACACTTGTTAGTTTCCACTTTAAAGGTTATCATTATGACCATCCTTTTGGGTGTGAGGCTGTATCTCATTATGGTTTTGATTTGCATTTCCTTAGTGCAAATGATTTGGAGCATACTTTCACATGCTTATTAGCCATTTGTATAACTTTGGATAAATGTCTATTCACGTCCTCTGCTCACTTTTAAGGTTGTTTTTCCTTTTATTATTGAGTATTAGGAGTTCTTAATATATTCTAGGGGTGCCTGGGTGGCTCAGTTAGTTAAGCATCTGACTCTTGATTTTGGCTCATGTCATGATCTCAGGGTCGTGGGATCAGAGCCCTTTGTCGGACTCTGACTCAGCACGGAGTTGGCTTGAGATTCTCTCCCTCTTCCTCTGCTTCTCCCCTGACTCATGCGTGCGCACACACACACTCTCTTTGTCAAATAAATAAATAAAATCTTTAAAAATTTTTTAAATTAACATATTCTAGATAGAAATACCTTTTCAGATACATGTTTTGCAAACATTTTCTCCTGTGCTCAGGATATGTTTTCACTTTCTTGATGGTGTCCTTTGAAGCACAAACATTTTTTTTTTTTTTAAGATTTTATTTATTTGCGAGAGAGAGAATGAGAGACAGAGAGCATGAGAGGGAGGAGGGTCAGAGGGAGAAGCAGACTCCCTGCTGAGCAGGGAGCCTGATGTGGGACTCGATCCCGGGACTCCAGGATCATGACCTGAGCCGAAGGCAGTCGCTTAACCAACTGAGCCACCCAGGCGCCCGAAGCACAAACATTTTTAATTTTGATGAAGTCCAGTTTGCCTATTTTTCCTTTGGTTGCTTGTGCTTTTGGTGTTTTATCTAGGGTCCGCCTGTCTTGATCTTGCTCAAACTTTACTTCCTCAGGAAGATTGAATTCCTTTGATAGATGCTCTCACAAACAGGACAGTAGGGTCTAAGTCTGCTTTTTCTCTTCCAGTGTGTCCTTAGCACAGTGCCTGCTATGTAGCAGGTGCTCAGAATTGTTGAATGAATAAATGCAGATTTGACTCTATGGGCCGGTCCCTGCATGAAACACTCTTCAGTGGTCTTGATTACACCCACTCTCCTGCTTCTCACTCTCCTGCTTCTATGTCTTGGCTGCTTCTCAGGTTGCTCTGCTGGTTCCTCTTCCTTCACTCATCCTCTCTTCTCACCCTCCACACTCTTTGCCTCCACTCTCAAGGCTTTGATTATCATCTTAAAGTTAATGACTCTCAAGTCTCTTTCCTACCCAGGTGGCTCTTCTAAGCTGCAGACCTGCATATCTGACTGAAAAGAATGTTGCTGTTGTTGAGAGGAGTGTTCTATAAATGTCACTTAGGTTAAGGTGGTTGATAGTGGTTGCTTATATCTTCTGTATCCTTATGAATTTCTACTTGTTCATCCATTATTGACAGAGGGATATTGAAATCTCTAAATAGAATCCTGGAATACTCCATGCAGTCCTGTTAGTTTTTGCATCCTGAATCTTGGAGCTCTGCTTTCAGGTGCATAAACACTGAGGCTTCTCATGTTCTTTTGATGAATTGACCCCTTTGTCATTATATAATGACCTTCTTTATTCCTGGTTATATTTTTTCTCTGAAATCTACTTTGTCTGGTATTAACATAGTCATCTTGGCTTTCTTTTACTGATAGCAGGATATGTCTTTTTCTGTCCTTTTACTTTTTATCAAAATGTCTGTGTCTTTATATTTGAAGTGTGTTTCTTTTAGGAGACACATAGTTGGGTCTTTTTTTAAAAATCCAAACTGACAATCTCTGCCATTTAATTAATTCAGCTACATTTAATGTGATTTTTTAAATATGGTTAGGTTGGTTATTACCTTGTTTGTTTTCTGTTTGTCCTATCTGTTCTTTGCTCCCCTTTCCTCCTTTTGGATTGAGTACTTTTTATTATTCTACTCTTTGCTTCATTGGATTATTAGCTATATAACTCTGTGTTTGTTATTTTAGTGGCTCCTGTAGGGTTTATAGCATACATCTTAAACTTACCACAGTCTGTATCTTCAGGTTCACTAGTCTTTTCTTTTTGCAGTGTCTAATCTGTTGCTAATCCCTTTCAGTCTCACACATTGTAGTTTCATCTGTAGATGGTTGATTTAGTTCTTTTAAAAACTTTCTTCCGAGTGTTCACTTAACCATTGAACATATGTAATACAGTTACAATAACTGTTTTAATGCCCTTGGCTGCTGATCCTAAAATCTGTATCAGTTCTGGGTTGGTTTTGATTTATTTTTTTCTTCCTTTTAGGTGATTTTTTCTGCTTCTTTGTAAGCCAAGTAATCTTTGATTGGGTGCCAAACATTGTGAATTTTACTTTATTGGGTGTTGGGTTATTTTCTATTCCTTTAGAATATTCCTGTGTTTGAGCTCTGTTCTGGGATGCAGTTAAGTTACCTAGCAACAGTTCGATCCTTTTGAGTCTTCTTTTAAGCTGGGCCATAACAGACATCTCTACAAATTTTATGGGATTAAAATCTGACAAATAAGCTGGAAATCAGTAATAATAAGATATAAGACTTCCAGTTTCTGGGCTTAGAAGTCACCACTCTGTCCTAACAACAAATAAAAAACTAAACAAACTGGAAAATCAACAATTCTTCTTTGATTTGTGAGAGAAGTGAAGTTATTAGGGCAAGCTGTTGCCCTCTGCATTGAAGAGACCAACAGGCAAATGGAGAGAATCAGAGCTGACGGTAGCAGGAACCCAATGAGCTGACACCTCCGTAGGAACCAATGCTAGGGTATGGAAACATGAACTGTAATTTATGAATTGCTGGGAGCTCAGTATGGAAAATTCTGAGAGTTAAAAACTCCGGGGGAACCCAGTCATCCAGAGGTGCCCACACTTTTGTGAGTTTTACCTTCTGTAGTTCTACCTGGATCTCACAGTGAATAAATGGAAAAATTTCCACATGCTTCTGGAAGGGGGAGGAGGAAAAGGAACCATTTTGAAATACACCAGAGCATTTGTCTTAGCAAAGTCTGCTTCCAGAGAAACTGTTTAACTGGAGTCTAACTTGCTGGGGTTTATCAGAGCCTAACTCACCTGGGGGAAGGGAAATACCCACCAGCTCCCTCTGGCCATCCTGTCCCACCTAAGTGGGGTAGGAGGGACCGAGAAGTACATGTGAAGTTCAGTCTAGAGGCACATGCTCAGAGACCTAATCATAGGACTGTAGAATGCTTCCTCTCCCCCTACAACTGAACACATTACTAAAGACTATTTATAATAGTTCCTGTTAGCCAGTACCTCATGCCTGTCCCCCCCCCAAAAAAATCATAAGACATATTAAAAAGAAAATACAGTTGGAAAACAGAGCACGCATCAGAATCAGACTCAGATATGGCATGTTGGAATTATCAGATTGGGAATTAAAAACAATTATGATTAATATGCTAAGACCTCTAATGGACAAAACAGACAGCATGAAAGAACAGAGGGACAATGTAAACAGAGATGGGAATTCATAGAAAGAACCAAAAAGAAATACTAGAGATTAAAAAAAAAAAATCATTGTTATAGGAATGAAGAATGACATGTTAGTTATACTTAAATAAATTATACTTAAATTATAAAAAATCATTTTAAAAAAGAAAGAAATGAAGAATGCCTTTGATGGACTTATAGGTAGACTGGACATGGCTGAGGAAAGAATCTCTGAGCTAGAGGATATTTCAATGGCAACCTCCAAAACTGAAAAGCAAACAGAAAAAGACTGAAAAGACCAGAACAGACTAACCAAAACTGTAGGACAGCTACAAGAGGTATAATATATACATAATCGGAAAACCAGAAGAAAAAAGAAAGAAAGGAACAGAAGAGATATTTGAAAAAATAGTGACTGGGAGTTTTCCCTAAAATAGTGTCAAACACCAAACCATAGATCCGGAAGCTCGGAGAATACCAAGCAGGATAAATACCAAAGAAAACTACACTTAATCATATTATATTCTAACTACAGAAAATCAAAATAAAGAAAAAAATCCTGAAAGAAACCAGAAGGACAAACACCTTACCTATAGAGAAGCAAAGATAAGAATTGCATCCACCTTTTCCATGCAAACATGGAAACCATGCAAGCAAGAAGAGAGTAGACTGAAATATTTAAAGTGTTAAGAGAGAGAGAAAAAATCCTTACCAACCTACCATTCTGTACCCTGTGAAATTATCCTTCAAAAGTTCAGGGGAAACAAAGACTTTTTCAGACAAAGTTAAGAAATTTGTTGCCAAAAGACCTATTTTGCAAGAAATGTTAAAAGAAGTTCTTTAGAGAGAAGGAAAATGATAATGGATAACAAACTTGGATCTACATGAAGAAAGGAAGAGCATTGGAGAAAGAATGAGTAGAGGCAAAATGAAAACTTCTTTAGCTTAATTGATCTAAAAAATAAAAATATGTTCAAAATAATAATGGCAATGATATATTTGACTATGTATGCTATGTATTATATGTCACACACACTTAAGTATAAATGAAATGAATGACATCAATGATACAGGGATGGGATGGAGGTATTAGGATTCTTTTGTTATTGGGGCACCTGGGTGGCTCAGTCGTTAAGAATCTGCCTTTGGCTCAGGTCATGATCCCAGGGTCCTGGGATCGAGCCCCACATCGGGCTCTCTGCTCGGCAGGAAGCCTGCTTCTCCCTCTCCCACTCCCCCTGCTTGTATTCCCTCTCTCGCTGTCTCTCTCTCTCTGTCGAATAAATAAATAAAATCTTTAAAAAAAAAAAAGGATTCTTTTGTTATTATAAGGTACTCACAGTACCTGTGAAGTGGTATAGTGTTGTTTGAAAGTGGGCTTGGAGTAGCTATAAATATGGCAAACTCCAGGGCAGCCACTAAAAAAAAGTAAAATAAATAAATAAAAGAAGTATAAATAATATACTAAGGAAGGAGAGAAAATGGGATCATATAAAATGCTCAAAACCACAAAGGCAGAAAATAGGAATGGAGAACGAGAGTAACAAATATTAAACAGTAACATATGATAGATATTAATCCAACTATATCAATAATCACTTTGAATATTAATGGTCTAAATGTACCAGTTAAAACAGATTATCAGAATGGATCAAGAAACAAGACTCAACCATATGTTGTCTATAAGAAACATGCTTTAAATATAAAGATACATATAAATTGAAAGTAAATGGATGGAGAAAGATATACCATGCTAACAATAATCAGGATAGCTATATTAATTTCAGATAAAACAGAGCAGACTTCAGAGCAAAGAAGGTCATCAGGAATAAAAAGGGGCATTACATAATGATAAATGGGTCAATTCTCCAAGAAGACATAACAGTCCTTAATATGTATGCACCTAACAACAGAGTGTCAAACTGAGACAAAAACTGATAGAACTGCAAAGAGAAATAGATGAATTCACTATTATAGTTGGAGACTTCAACACTCCTTTATTGGAAATGGACACATCCAGCAGACAGAAAATCAGTAAGGATATAGTTGAACTCAACAGCACCATCAATAAGCTGGGTATAATAGATATCCATAGACCTCTTCATCCAACAATAGCAGAATATACATTCTCAACCTCACATGGAAGATTCAGCAAGATTAGACCACATTTTGCCATAAAATACTCTTTAACAAATTTAAAAGAAGAGAAATCATACAGTGTCTGCTCTTAGAACACAATAGAATTAAGTTAGAAATCAACAACAGAAGGATAGTTGAGGAATTTTAAAATATTTTGAACTAAAAATGAAAACACATTTTTATTTTGTAGGATGGAGTGAAATCAGTGCTTAGAGGGAAGTTTATAAGTATAGATTGCATGTATTAGGAAGAAAGAAAAGATCTAAAAATCAATCATCTAAGCTTCCACCTTAGGAAACTAGAAAAAGAACAAATTAAATCCAAAGGGTGCAGGAAAAATAAATAAATAAAAACGAGCAGAAAACAATAAAATTGAAAACAAATTAATAGAGAAAATCAACAAAACCAAAAGCTGTTTCTTTGAAAAGATTAATAAGATCAATAAGCCTCTAGCCAGGCTAACCAAGAAAAAAAGAGAGAGGACACAAATTACTAATATCAGAAATGAAAAAGGAGACATCACTATAGATCCCATGGACATTAAAAGGGTAATAAAGCGGGGTGCCTGGGTGGCTCAGTTGATTAAGCATCTGACTTCGGCTCAGGTCATGATCTCAGGGTCTTGGGATCAAGGCCCGTGCTGGGCTCCACATTCAACAGGGAGTCTGCTTGTCTCTTTCCCTGTCCTTCTACCACCCCCCCCCCCAACTTGTGCTCTCTCTCTGTCTCTCTCAAATACATAATTTTAAAAAATCTTTTTTAAAAAAAGGATTATAGGGGCACCTGGATGGCTCAGTTGGTTAAGTGTCTGCCTTCGGCTCAGGTCATGATCCCAGGGTCCTGGGATCAAGCCCCGCGTCAGGCTCCCTGCTCAGTTGAGAGCCTGCTTCTCCCTCTCCCTCTGCCCTGCCCCTCACTCATGCTCTCTCTCTCTTTCTCTCACTCTATCTCAAATAAATAAAATCTTTAAAAAAAAAACCAAATAGATAATAAAGGAATAATATGACAAGTCTATGTCCACAAATTTGATAACCTAGATGAAATAGATCAGTTTATTGAAAGGCATGATCTGCCAATACACAAGAGGAAACAGACAACCAGAATAGGCCTATGCCCATTAAAGAAATTGAATCAATAAGTAATAACTTTCCAAAAAAACCCAAGTCCAGATGGGTTCACTGGTGAATTCTATAATATTATAAATTATACCTATTTTCTACAATCTCTTTTGAAAGATAGAAGCAGCATTCCATGAGGCCAGCATTACCCTAATATGAAAACCACACATTACAAGACATTACAAGAAAAGAAAATGACAGACCAATATGTCATGAACATGGATGCAAAAATCCTCAATGAAATATTAGCAAATTGAACCCAACCATGTATAAAGATAATTATACACCTTGACCAACTGAGATTTATCCCAGTTATGCAAGGCTGGCTCAACATTAAAAAATCAGTGTAATCTATCACATCAACAGGCTAAAGAAGAAACATCACATGTTCATATCAATAGATGCTGAAAAAGCATTTGAAATCCAATGTCCATTCATGATTAAAAAAAAACAAAACAAAAAACCCCAACTCTTGGCAAACAAGAAATAGAGGGGAACTTCTTCAATTTGATAAATAATATCTACAAAAAACCTACAGCTGACATCATACTTAATGGTAAGAAACTCAGGTCTTTCCCACTACCATCAGGAACAAGGCAAGGATGTCCCCTCTCACCATTGCTCTTCAACATTGTACTGAGGGTTGTAGCTAACGCAATAAGAAAAGGAAATACAAGATATACAGATTAGGAAGGAAGAAATAAAACATTTGTCCGTAGATAGCATGATGTTTATGTAGAAATCCTGAAGATCAACAACAAAAATTCCTGCAATGAATAAGCAATTATAGCAAGGTTGCATGACACAAGGTAAATATACAAAAGTCAATCACTTTCCTTTATACTAGCAATGAACAGGTGGAATTTGAAATTAAAAACAATGCTATTTACATTAGCTCTCCCTGAAATGAAACTCTTAGGTATAAATCTAACAAAATCTGTACAAGATTTATATAAAGAAATCTATAAAACTTTGATGAAGAACTAAATAAATGGAGAGATTTATTTCATGTTTGTGGATAGGAAGATTCAATATTGTCAAGATGTCAGTTCTTCCTAACTTGATCTATAGATTTAAAGCAGTCCCAATGAAAATCCCAGCAAGTTATTTTGTGGATATTGATAAACTGATTCTAAAGTTTATGTAGAGGTAAAAGCCAACACAAGATTGAAGGGCAACAATGGTTCTTCTGACACTGACACTACCCAACTTTAAGACTTACTGTAAAGCTATAATAATCCAAACAGTGTGGTATGTCACAATGGAAAAATAGATCTATGGAATAGAATAGAAAGCTCAGATATAGACCCACATAGATAGAGTTGACTAATCTTTGACAAAAGACCAAAGGCAATACTACAACAGAGAAAAAACAGTCTTTCAACAAATGGTGCTGGAATAACTGGACAATCCACATGTAAAAAATGAATCTAGACACATTATACCCTTCACAAAAATTAACTCAAAGTGGATCACAGACTGCTTTTTGTTTTTTATCCCTTTCTTGCCTTCTTTTGGATTAACCAATATTTTTATTTACTCTTTTTCTATTATCTATCCATCTATTTATTTTCATTATTTTGTTACCCTAGATAGAGCATACATTCATGACTTAGTAAAGTCTCCTTTAAATTAATACTTTTACCCCTTTCTAGTCCTTACAACACTGTTTAGCACCCCTCTTTGTTTTCATGCTATTGTTGTCATGTATCAATATAAACCCCAAAATTGATCACTTTTGTTCTGAACAGTTATTATTCAATGAAATCTACCTAAAAATTTACTTTTCTGCTGCTTTTCATTCTTTCTGCATTTTCCTCCTTTCTGGAAACTTGGTGCTCCATGTCCTGGCTCCCTTTGTTGTTCTTTGATGTCATCAAACAACTATGATTTTGTATTGTATCTAGCGTATATTTATTTTCAGTGGGAGAGTTCTTCTGATACTTCATCATAGCCTGAAACAGAGTTTCTTTCCTGGATTTTTAATCCTTCCCCCCCTTCTGGCTCTTTCTGCTCAGCATAAAAAATCATACATTTACAGTTTCCTAAATACAACCAACCATTTCAGACCTCTACGCCTTTGTTTATGCTGTTCCTTCTGCCTGTTTCCAGCATCCTCCTTATTTTCGTGGCTAAGGGGACCTTAAATTTCAGCTCATATTGACTCTGAGAAGTTACCTGGGACTCTACCTCCACTCTTGCATCTTGGTTCACCTCTGTTTTATCAGGTATCACTTTGTACTATAACTGTTTTCCATCATCTATACCAGACTTACAGAGGGTACTTTAGGAATTCCTACACCTAGTACAGTACAAGAGGGGTTTTTTTTGTTTGTTTTTTTGTTTTTTGAATTACCAAAGAACAAACATATCCTTCAGATCATCCTTCTCAAATCTGTGTTAGGCTCCTCTGATTGTAAGGGTTGGAGACCGCCCCCCCAATAGGTTTTATTTATTTATTTATTTATTTATTTATTTATTTATTTATTTATTTTTAAATACACTATTTTTTTTTAAGATTTTATTTATTTATTTGCGAGAGAGAATGAGAGACAGAGAGCACGAGAGGGAGGAGGGTCAGAGGGAGAAGCAGACTCCCCGCTGAACAGGGAGCCCGATGCGGGACTCGATCCCGGGACTCCAGGATCATGACCTGAGCTGAAGGCAGTCGCTTAACCGACTGAGCCACCCAGGCGCCCCCAATAGGTTTTATTTTGATGATGACACTTTAAGACTACACATGGCAAGAAGATGAGTGAACATTTCATAAGAAACAAAGAACAACTAATACTTGTGTATCCTAAGACATAATTTGAAAACTGCAAGGTGACTTAGAATCTTTTTTTTTAAGATTTTATTTATTTATTTATTTATAGCACGAAGGAGGGAGGAGCAGACAGAGTTTCTCAAACAGACTGTGCTGAGTGCAGAGCCCCATGTCAGGCTCGATCTCACTATCCTGAGACCATGACCTGAACCGAAATCAAGAGTTGGAGGCTTAACCTACTGAGTCACCCCAGGCACCCCAGGGTGACAGGACCTTTTTTTTTTTTAAGATTTTATTTATTTATTTATTTGACAGAGAAAGAAACAGCGAGAGAGGGAACACAAGCAGGGGGAGTGGGAGAGGGAGAAGCAGGCTTCCCGCAGAGCAGGGAGCCCAATGCGGGGCTCGATCCCAGGACCCTGGGATCATGACCTGAGTCGAAGGCAGATGCTTAACGACTGAGCCACCCAGGCGCCTCAGGGTGACAGGGCCTTAAGTAAAATTTGTGACAGGGTTATAATTGTCATGCCTTCAACATCAGAAAGGCTTCAATTCCTTGCCATTGTGTAAACTTACCTTGTTTTTTTGATTCTCCTATTCCTGCTGGCAGCCAACCTCTTCAAACTCTTCTCTGAATATTGTTTGTTCTTGATTTTGCCTACTCATGACTTCTGCTTCCTTGTGGCTTCAAAACCACTGACGGGCTACCTCTTTGTATGTTCACTCAGTTTCTCAACCTGTCATCAACTTCCAACTTCTGCATGTCAGTTTCAGCTCCACAAGAGAGTGAATCTGATTGATTCAGTTCAGATATGGTTGATTCTCTTGGGCAAAGTTCTTGTGCCAGGCTACATCATGTTCATCCATTCATTTGTTTATTTAACAAATATACACAGGCCACTAGCCCAACTTCTAGATTGTCTGTCTATAAGGTAGGTGCCAATCCTGATCTAATAGCTCTGTTTGCATAGAGTGAGGACAAGGTCATAGAGTGGTAACAGCATGGAGATCTATATTTAAGAAACTATGGGCTGGGACGCCTGGGTGGCTCAGTCGGTTAAGCATCTGCCTTCGGCTCAGGTCATGATCCCAGGGTCCTGGGATCGAGTCCCGCATCAGGCTCCCTGCTCCGCGGGGAGCCTGCTTCTCCCTCTGCCTCTGTCTCTCTCTCTGTCTCTCATGAATAAATAAATAAAATCTTTAAAAAAAAAAAAAAGAAACTATGGGCTATTGACGTACCGTGCATTCTACCCTTTGGGCACTTCGGGGGAAAAATAATTTGTTTCAGCAAGGCTTTTTTTTTTTTTAAGATTTTATTTATTTATTTGAGAGAGAGAAGGAGAGACAGTGAGAGAGTACAAGTGGGGAGGAGAGGGAGAAGCGGGCTACCCGCAGAGCAAGGAGCCCAATGCAGGGCTTGATCCCAGAACCCTGGGATCACGACCCGAGCCAAAGGCGGACGCTTAACCAACTGAGCCATTCAGGCGCCCCCCAATACTAGGGTTCTTAATTTTGAATTACTTTCAACTATTTCTATCAAAAGACTTGCTGAGGGGTGCCTGGGTGGCTCAGTCGTTAAGCGTCTGCCTTTGGCTCAGGTCATGATCCCAAGGTCCTGGGATTGAGTCCCGCATCGGGCTCCCTGCTCAGCGGGGAGCCTGCTTCTCCCTCTCCCTCTGCTGCTCCCCCTGGTTGTGCTCTCTCTCTCTCAAATAAATAAATAAAATCTTAAAAGAATCCTAGTATTGAGAGAATGATATTTTGTATTACTTATCAGCAAGTGTGTATTTTGCTTGAGATAGGCGTAGAAGGTGATAGTTAACTTGAGGGGGGAGGGGAGCAGAGCTAATTTTAAGATGAAAACTAAAGAGTTGATTCCTGTATGGTTGTCCCACCCTTGCTGCAGGAGCAGCTACGATAAGGTGAAGATTCTGTAGGAAATTCTGTTCCCTAAAACCATGGCATAGATAATTTTAGTGTGGAAGATGTTCTGAGGAAAGAAGCTTAGAATGTTTGATTTTGAGCATGAATTAATGCATAGTTCATAAATTAAATAAACTGATCCACTGAGTAATTGTTGAGATTATCCCCCTAGATGCTGAATCATGTTAGCCAAAAATGGCAATTTGACATTGACATGCTCTTTCCTATTAACAGATCCAGTTTCCTCCCCTTCTCCCTCCCTCCATCCTTCCTTCCTTCTCTCTTTCTTCCTTTCTCTTTTATAGTGGTTTTCTGTTAAAAAATGAAATGCATCATGCACACTTAAGCATATCACATGAATATGTACAGTTTAAAGATTAATAGCCCAATGAATATCCATGCATCCACTACTCAAGTTAAGAAACTGAATATTAAGAGGGTCTCATGTGTTCCCTCTGGGCCCTTCTGCAATCATATCCCCCTCCCTCCACAAAGACAACCTCTACCTGTCTTCTGTGTTAGTTACCTTCTAGTATCTACAATTATCTTTATAATTTTAACACCTCTGTATTCCTCTGCAATATATTGTTTTATTTCATAAAACTGAGTTACATGCACAAAAATGAATCAGTAAGGAGAGTCCCTAGTTGCCATTTTTTTTTCGTAGTTGCTACTTCAGATAAAGGTTCCCAGAAGAAGTTTACAGGACAAAGTCACAAGTGAGTCTATGAAAATTCAGACTCAATAGAATTGGGGCACCTAGCAGTGTCAGCCAAATACTGGCCAGTGGGCAGGGATATGGTCAGAGAGAGTGGGCAACCGTATTTTTCTTTTTCGAAATTCCCACAGCCTACTTTCAGGTCTCAGGAATGGGTCAGAGGAAAACATTTTTACGGGAATGAAATAGATACATTCAGGCAGGAGGACATCAAGGGAAGAGTCAGAACTGCATCCACACTTGATCAAAACAAGCCTCCTGGTGATGCTCCCAACTCCAGAACCGGCTGAAGGTTTCCAGTCAACCAGAAGAACTGTGGGAATGAGTTCCCCCAGAAAGAAGAGATGCAAGCCTGCAATACTGAGGAGGGGGAAGGGGAGGAGGAGGATAACAGTTGAGTGCTTACTCCAAGCCCCGCATGGAGCTAGGCAGTGTCCATGACTGTCTCATGTAATCCTCCTAACAACCTGAGAGGTAGATATTAATATAATGCCTATTGTCCAAATGAAGAAACTGAGCCTCTGAGAAATTAAGTAACTGGTCCAAGGTCACACAGCTGGTGACTTGAAGCCTATGCATTTAATGGAATATTTTCCAGGGACTGAGGTCATGTTATCTGCTGGGAGAGAGATGAAGGGACCAGCGCAGGGGGTGAGCTGATGGGAGCATGCCTGGGCTAGTGAGAGGACTGATAGAAATCATAGTCAATGCTTAATGTGTACTAAGTACCTGCCCCTGTTTTAAGCCCCCTGACATGCATTCACCTGACATGAAATAGAACCCAAATACATAACTGGCACATGAGGGACCAAGCTTTGAGGCTTTGGGGAAGACTTAGAAATACCTTCTGCCTACATTAAACAGGCACAAAAGTCTCAGCTGCACTGTAGATGTTCCTTCTGATCAGAGATAACCATTCCTTCACAATTTATTTATGAAAGGCCTGTTTTCTCCCAAGCACTGTTCTAGCCACTGAGGACATAGTAGAGAACAGAACAGATTCCAGAAGGAGGAGGAAATCCAGAAATATAAAAATAAATAGACACTCAGAAACATCCATATTTTTACCCTCTCATCAACACTATCAGAAAAGGAAAAAGATAAATACTGTTAGATTTGCCACTGGGTACTCCACCACTGTGTCCTCGCTGAATTTCATTTCAGTGTACCTTTACTGTGAACCACTTACGTGCCAGGCACCGTGTGGGGAGGCGCTGGTTGAAAGATGATGGTGACATTTCTATCCTTGAGCATAGTGTGGGAGACAGACAGGTAAGTGGATGATTATATTATAGGTGATTCGTGCTATGCCTGAGGTGTGAACAAAATTCTGTAGGAGCAGAGAAGGGTGACTAATTCTGCCTGCAGGTGTCACATAATGTTTACTGGAGGAGAGGATTAGGACATGGCCAGGTGGAGCCGGGGAGAAAAAGACCAGAGAAGAGTCATTTGTGGCTAAAACGGCCAAGTTTAGAGCTAAGTTCTGAAATAGGGACTGCGCAGGGACAGCCCTGGCCTGGACAGACAATGGTGGGGTGGGGGTGTCCACAGGGATTAATGATCAAGGCTTATGTTGCTACCAGTTAAAATGACTGAGTTGAGGGGCGCCTGGGTGGCTCAGTCGTTAAGTGTCTGCCTTCAGCTCAGGTCATGATCCTGGGGTCCTGGGATCGAGCCCCGCATCGGGCTCTCTGCTCGGCGGGAAGCCTGCTTCTCCCTCTCCCACTCCCCCTGCTTGTGTTCCTGCTCTCGCTATCTCTCTCTGTCAAATAAATAATAAAATATTAAAAATAAAATAAAATAAAATGACTGAGTTGATAAGCAACCCGCCTATTGTTTCCTTATGCAGAAACCGTTCAGATGTCTACCATAGTTTTTCCACTCTTAAGTTCCAGTGTCAGAAAGATTTCAAGCACTGCTGTACACATTAGGGGAGGGAGTTATAAATTGGTACACCCTGTATGGAAGGCAGATTGGCAACATATATCAAAATTACAAATGCTGCATATATCTTGTGACCCAGCAATTTCACTTCTAGGAATTTATCTTCAGATGCCGTCACTCACACATGAAATAACTTATGCACAATTATGTATCACATCATTGTACTAGCAAAAGACTGGAAACAAATGTTCATCAAGAGTGGATTGGTAAAATAAATTATGATTTCTCCTTAAAAGGAGATACTGTTCGTTGTAAATAAATAAATAAATAAATAAAGTAGCTGTTTGCATACCGTTTGGAATGACAGTCAAATGAAAAAAAGCAAGGGGCCAGAACCATTCGTATATAATGGGAATGGAGAGAATTCGAGGCCTCTGTGGAGTGTTCCAATGAATAAAGAACCCTGGACTTCCCTGCCTCCAGACTTCTTGTGATATGTGGTGCAAAACTCTTTACTGTTTGAGTCAGCTGAGAAGGAGCATTCTGTGACTTGTAGCCAAAAGCATCCAGGCACATAATTCTGAGGTCTGCAGAGGTCTTTATTCCAGAGGACCTGGAATAATGCAGAAGAGGGAGTTAAATCTGTAACTTGCAGATATTTTATTTTAACTTCATTTTAACTTCAGTGGGAACTCCCAAGTGCTTCCTCCCTCTGGGTATTCTGAACTCCGGGCCTCAGAGCAGCCAGTCATTCACGTAAAGCTGTGGGGATTTCTGTGCAGAGATGCAATCTGGCAGGATTCAAACTGCCTGGTTTCTTTTTTAATGCAACCTGATCAAAGCAAAAAAGTCAAAAGCCTGGTAGAATCTATTTGCAGTCAGGGGCCAAGAGGGCAATGCACTGAATACTAGAATCAAACCTTATACCATGGAATTCAAACAGCCATTCTCTGCCCACAGGAGGACCCAGATAATCCAGACTTGCTGTGGTGACTGTAGAGGTGATGAGTCTAGATCAAGCCGTGTGGTCTGAGAACTTGTCCATACAGCTGGAATTGTCCTGTCAGTATCATTCAGACAATTTTAAGGACTCACTGTAACTCATTTGTCCATTTTTTTCAAGAAAAATATTTTGCCCCTGTACTCTATTAGGTGCTAGGGATACAATGGTGAGCAAAATAGAAATGGCCTTGCCCTTATTGATTTATAGTCTAGAGGAGGGGGTGGCAATTAGTTGAGTAATTATCAAATTAGGTGTATAATTACAACTGAGCTGAGTATTATAGAGGAAGGGTTCTTGGTAGATAAGAGTGGTTATCTATATTAGAGTGGTATCAGGGAAGGCCTGCCTGAGGAAGTGACATTTGAGCTAACATCTGAAGAATGAGTGGGAGTTAACTAGGTGATGTGAGAGAAGGGCGTTCCAGGCAGAAGGAACAGTTCCTGCAAAGGCCCAGGGTGATGGGGGGCGGGGGAGCAGAACACTCAAGAACTGGAAAAAGATCAGTGTGGTTGGAGAGCAGAGTGACAAGGGTGTGTTGGGAGGTGAGACTGGAGCCCGGTAAGACAAGGCCAAGAGACATGTAAAGTATTTTTATAAGATCAGTGGAAAACCCTATGTGGCATAGAGTCTTAGTTGTCCCCCAATATCCATTTTCCCTCTATTCTTTTGGAATTTGAACCCCAGAGTTTTGGCTAGATACATGCCAATTAAAGACCATTTCCCAGATTTCTTTGCATATAGATTTACCCATGTGACCATGTCTGACTAATAGGTTGTGAGCAGAAGGGCAGGCTTCCATTTCCTCCTATTTTCTTCTCTCTGGCTAGAGTATAGACTTATGGTCCGGGCTGGAGGAGCTATTCTAGACCATGAGATGGACGCCATATGCTGAGGACAGCAAAGCAACAAGATAGAGGGAAGCCGTATCCCCATCACCATGGAGCAGCCATAGTCCTGGACTGTTAGACTATATGCGACAAATTGATAAACTTCTAACTTGTTTAAACTACAGCTTTTTGGTCTCTATCATAGAAGTTATACCTATATTCTTAGTGATTGTTAGGGTCCGGATGTTTTGTTTTGTTTTGTTTTTAAAGATTGTATTTATTTATTTGACAGAGAGAGACACAGCGAGAGAGGGAACACAAGCAGGGGGAGTGGGAGAGGGAGAAGCAGGCTCCCCGCGGAGCAGGGAGCCCGATGCGGGACTCGATCCCAGGACCCTGGGATCATGACCTGAGCTGAAGGCAGTCGCTTAACCAACTGAGCCCCCCAGGCGCCCAAGGGTCCGGATGTTTTTATCTCCCCCAAATTCATATGTTGAAATCCTAACCCCTACTGGTATTAGGAGGTAGGGCCTTTGCGAAGTGATTAGTAGGTCATGAGGGTAAAGCCCTCAGGGGTGGCACTGGTGCCCCTACAAAAGGGACTCTAGTGAGCGCTCTTACCCCTTCTGCCCTGTGAAGACAACGAGAAGACTGTCATCTATGAACAAAGAAGTAGGCTCTCACCAGACACCAAATCTGCCAGCACCTAGATCTTGGACTTTGCACCCTCCAGAACTGTGAGGAATAACATGTTTGTTGTTTAAGCCACTAGTCTGGTATTTTTGCTACAGCAACCCAAATGGACTAAGACCTTAACTTAGTAAAAGAGTCTTCGTGGATGTAATTAAGTTAAAAATCTTGAGATGAGATCCTCCTGGATTTTAAATGGGCCCCCAATCCAATATCATATGTCTTTTACAAGAGAAAGGGAGAGACAGACTCTGAGAGCCAGAGAAGGTGGTACGAAGACAGAGGCAGAGGTTAGAGTGAAGTGTCTACAAACCAAGGAATGCCAAGTATTGTCAGCAACTACTAGAAGCCAGGAAAGAGACACGGAACAAATTCTCCCTCAGAGTCTCCAGAAGGAACCAACCTGCTAACACCTTGAGTCCGGACTGTCAGAGAGAAATACGTGTTGTTTGAAGCCAGCAAGTCACAGGAAACTACTACCACTACTGAATCCAGATTAAATATCCCAATTTGAGCGTGATCCCAGAAACCACCATAGAGTTCCAATACCCTCTGCATAAGGGATGTGTAACGGGAAATTGGAGCGGAAAGAGATAGCAGTCTTAATTAATTTGGGTTCAAATATCATTTTTTCAAATTTTAGAAAAAGTGTGTAACTCCCTGACTACCTCATTGGGCCCTTCCCAGGAAATTGGAAGGGTCTGGCCAAGTGAGAGTCCCTGAGGCTGACATTTAATAAGTTTTACAGGAGAGCTACCTCTGTGTAGGAGGCAGTGTGGTGTTATAAAGACAAACACAAGAACCAGATGGCCTGGGTTCAAATCCCAGTTTTGTGACTATTTAGTTGTTGACTTCAGAGAAATTACTTAACCTTTCTGTTCCTCAGTTTCTCTGTCTGTAAAATATGAATGATAAAAGCAATATCTGCCTCATAGGGTTATTGACCCAGTTAAGTAACATGATACATATAAAGTGCCTGATACATGTGACACACATAGAATAGTACATGCCCCCATGGTAAGAACTCAATACATATTAGCCATTTTATGATTTACTAGGCAAGGCATTGTACTAGGCATTGGGGTATAAAGGCAAATGAGAAATGGTCCTTGCCTTCAAGAAGCTCACCATCTATAGAGGAAGTAGATGTACAAAGTGATGATAGTACAATGCTTTATTTATTTATTTATTTATTTATTTATTTATTTTAATAGTACAATGCTTTAAATGCAACGAGATGGATGCTCTGTATCCCAGATGTTATGGGAACATAGAGGAGGATCCTCAACCTAGCTTGGCAGGTTATAGGGGTCATTCAAGGAAGGCTTCCTGGAGAGGGTGACATCTGATTTGAGTTTCATTATGTTTTTACAACAGGATGATTTACTGAGCTATATTAATTTTTATAGTTTTTTTTTTAGTTTATTGATTTAAATATTTATAGAATACCTCTTCTTTGCCAGGCATTGTTCTAGGTGCTGGAAATACTATAATGAACAAAACTATCAAAAAGCCCTGACCTTACTTATTTTGAAATGTATTTAAGAAAATAAGTTGGATAGAGGAATAGATATGTGATAAAGCAAATGTAGTAAAAGGTTAATTATAGACTGTAGATGGCAAATATATGGATTTTCACTGTATGATTCTTCCATTCTGTATTATTAGAAAATTTTCATAAAAGAAATATTGGTAAAAACAAATATCTGCAGGCGCCTGGGTGGCTCAGTTGGTTAAGTGACTGCCTTCGGCTCAGGCCATGATCCCGGAGTCCTGGGATTGAGTCCCGCATCGGGCTCCCTGCTCAGTGGGGAGCCTGCTTCTCCTTCTGACCCTCTCCCCTCTCATGCTGTTTCTCACATTCTCTCTCTCTCAAATAAGTAAAATCTTTAAAAAAAAAAAACCCCAAATATCTGCATAATCGAACACTAAACATCCATTAAAAGTATTATGGCAGAAGATTTATTCTAATAGAAAGATGAATATTATCTATTATAAACAAAACATCCAAAACAGTAGTTATAGTTTGATCTAGCTTTATTTATGTGTATACAGAAGAATTAAAACTGCGAACAGCACATGCAGAGGTCCTGGGCAGAAGTTTTTTCTGGAGGGTGTGAGAAACTGCAAAGAGTCAACTAAGACCAGAGAGGAGTAAGGGAGGTAAAAGGTAGTAAATGAAGCCATAGAGGTCATGGGCAGGGGCAAGGTTAATTGGGCTCTTTTGGTTATCTATTTCTACATAAGAAATGATCTCAAATTTGTTGGCTCAAAACAGCAACCATTTCACAACTTGTGGGCCAGGAATTTGGACAGGACTCAAATGGATGATTTTTCTGCTCCATGTGGCATCAACTGAGGTCACTCAGCGGTAGTCAGATGGCAGATGTGTTAGTCTGTAGGGTCCAAAATGGCTTCACTGTCATGTCTGGTGTCTTGGTGGGGATGACTGGAAGCTGCACCCCTTTTTCTCTCCATGTAATCTCAGGGTTTTTCCATGTGGTCTCTCCAGCAGAGTAGTTGGACTTCCTATATAGTGGCTCAAAGTTCCAAGAGCAAATATTTCAAGAGACAGGAAATAGCAGTTGCCAGTCTTTTAAAGGCCTGGCCCCAGAAATGGGCACAGTGGCACCACTGCCATATTCAGAGTCATAATGGAGCCCACCTAGATTCAAGGGGTTGGGGGTGGCCACCAATGCACCTCTCAATGAGAGGAGTGTCAAAGAATTTGTGGCCATCTTTAATCTACCACATAAGCCCTTAGAGGTCATAGCAAGGACTTTGGCCTTTACTGTGAACAAACAGGAGGCCACTGGAGGGTTTGAAGGAGAGGAGTAACATGATCTGGCCTCCATTTAGCAGAACTACTCTAGCTGTCATTTTGAGAATAAATTGTAGGGAAGGAAGAAGTAGGAAGACCAGTTAGGAGTCTGTTGCAATAAACCAAGCAAGAGATGATGGTGGCTTGGGCCAAGGTGGAGAGAGAGGAGTCATGAGATGTGGTGGAATTCTGGATATTTTGAAGACAGAACTATCGAGATTTGCTGATGGATTATATATGGGTGTGAAATAAAAAGAGGAGTAAAGGATAACCCCGAAGCTTTTGCTCTAACCAATGAGTAGACTAGAATGGCTGTTAACAGAGATGGGGATGACAGCAGGAGTAGTTTGGGGGGTATCTATCAGGAGCTGATTTTTGACACATGAAGATGCTATACATCCAAGTGGGGATCTCAAGTAGGCAATGTGTATGTGTGTGTGTTTGCCTTTTCCATGGGATGAAATTCTATAGGATGACGATTTTGTCTATTTTGTTCACTGTCTGGCATGTAATGCCACTTCATAAATATTTATTTGTTGAATACGTAAAATTCATATGTTACTACAAGTTATTTCACATAATCGGACAGTATCACAAGTTGATGAGAATGTGGAGCCATAGGAACTCCCATTGCTGGTGGAGGCTGTGAACTAGTACAACTCCTTAAGAGAACAATTGAACAATATCTAGCAAAGTTGAAAATATATGTGCCCAATACCCCAGAAATTTCACTACCGGATATAGTCCTAGAGAAATGACTGCACATGTACACCAGAGATATATAAAATATAACAACATTGTGTGTAATCAAACAATTGAAAACAACCTAAATATCAGTCACCAGGAGATCATATAAATAAAATTTACTCACACAGTGAAATGTTATGCAGTAGCAAAGACCAACATCAACAAGGATAAATCTTATAAACTTAATGTAAAGCAAAAAACAAGTTTCGGATTAATATAGCATGGTTTCACTTGTATAAAGCTAAAATATGGACCAACTGCCCCTCAAAAGATAGACAGAAAAATACCTAGATACATAGATAGAGTATAGGATTCTAAGATGTCTCCGTGAAGATGTCTCCATGAAGCCAGACAGGAAGTTTTCTCCAGCTGGTCAAAGAAGTGAAAATAAGAGACATTTCAAGTGTGATAAGGTTTCGATGCACAATTACTGACTTGTGGGCCACCTCCAGGAGCCGAGAGCAGCCTCCAGCGAACAGCCAGCAAAGAAACGAGGACTTCAGTCCTCTAACTGCCAAGAACTGCCCACAACCTAAATGAGCCTAGAAGCGAACTCTTGCCCAGAGCCTCCAGATAAGAAAACCTCCCCCTTAATCGGCCTTGTAAAATTCTAAGTAGAGAACCAAGCCAAGCCTGCCTCGACTTCTGTCCTACAGAAGCAAGCCAATGAATAGATGTTGTTTTAAGCCTCTAAATGTGTAAGTTCGTGGTAATTATTATACAGCAATAACACACACACACACACACACACTTGCTTAATCAAGATCTACATATGTAATAAGAGAATAAAGAAATGTATGGAAAAGACAAGCACCAAATCCAGAATGTTGTTTATTCTCTTGGGTGGTTGGTGGTAGGGAAGGGACTGTTGGGGAGGAGAAATAAGGGGATTAAACTGCAGGCAATATTTTATTTGAACTAGGAGGTTGATATATTATTTTTTATACTTTTTGTGTCTCACATATTTTATAACCATTTTAAAGATTCCTGACCCTCAGTCATAGCCTAGAAAAAGTAGAGATGACAGACTTTGAGGTGCCCTTTGGGATTGGACAATTAGTTCCCCTAAAGGACAGTGCTAGACACATTTTGTTTTCTGGAAATATCTTGTCACCTTTGGGAGGAGGATGAAGTCCCCATAACAACTAAGATCGAATTTCCCTCCACCTGGTAGGAGTGTGCTAGAAGTTGGATTTAATTTACCAAAAGAAAAAAGAAAAAAAAATTTCCACACACTCAAATTTGTGTTGAATGAATGAATGAATGAATGGAAAGATGAATTATGAATGGATGTCCAAGTCCCATAGATTCACCATCAACATTGTGTATTTAGGGGCACCTGGTAGACTGAGTCAGTTAAGCATCTGACTTCAGCTCAGGTCACCATCTCAGGGTTCTGGGATTGAGCCCCACATAGGCTCCCTTCTCCACAGGGAGTGTGCATGTCCCTCTGCCCCTTCCACCGCTGCTCGTACTCTCCCTCAAATAAATAAATAAAATCTTAAAATAAAAAAAAAAGATTGTGTTTGGACCACAGAGTAGGATAGGAAAATATTGTCCCATTGAAGAATAATCCACAAACAATCTGAGAGTAAATAACCTCAGAGTTTAAAAAAAAAAAAGGACAGATATGAACCATGTGGTAACTGAAAATTTTGGTTTGACTGGCGCCCCAACCCCTCCCCTGAGAGCTCCTCAGAGGCAAGCCAGACAAGGAGTTCTGGAGTCCTAGACAAGAATCCTGGGGCAGCTGAAAGCTCAAAGCCATCCCTACCCCAGACCCCCAGAGACACTGTGCTAATGGCCCTGATGATAAATGATTCTGTATTGGCCACAGTTGCCTCTTACACCAGTTGGAGGCAAACTTGATGCAGAAGCATGATGGAGGGTAAAGCATCGGATTTCTTATCTGAGCAGGAAGCTGATACCTAAGGAATGCAACCTGGCAGCAGTCCAGAAAGAAGACTTGACGATTGTGCAGGCTGTAGGGAAATGGCTTCCCCGTCCCAAGGCTTTTACTCTGAGGAAGGGCCACTGGGAGCTGATGAACTGCAATCACCAGCTATGGTTTGGACAGGGAGGTCTGAGGAATCTAGTAGGAAATAGGCCTTGGGTCAGAATCCAGGCCGGGTCAACCATGTCTCTTCCAGATTTAGTCCTTCATGTCAGAGACTACCCTCCTTGGTTTAAGACCAAACATGTACTTCTCTGAAGTTACCAACAAATTTCCAGAAGGAAGTTCATTAGGCAGGATTGTTTTGCTGGCAAATATTAGGTTTGCAACTCAAATTACCTTAAAATTCGGAAAACAAAGTGGGGAGGAAGGGCATTTACTGGATTATAGACCTATATCAGGCCCAGCTGGATCCAGCAGCTAGAATCACACCAGGAATGTCTCCCTCCATCTGTTGACTCTTTCCCTGTGCTTTCATTCAGATGACCTCTCTCCATGAGGGGGCCAGCATCTCAAGGCTTTCATCCCACCAGCTGAGCAACCTCAGAAGGGAAAAAAGCGCCTCATTCCCAGTAGTTCTAGAAAAACTTCAAGAATTGAGTCTCATTGGACTGGTTTGGGTCACCAGCCCATACCTGATCCATTGGGACCAGGACAGCCGCTGGTTGGGTTTGTCCTGAATGTAGGCAGGCAAAAACCACATGGATTGGGAGTGTGGGAGAAGGGGTTTCCTAAAGGTAAATAAGGGTATTTTTTTTTTTTTTACCAGAGGATGCTTGGCTAGCAGCAACCACAGTGGGGCAAAACAGAAAGAACAGGTGGGATCTAGCCATCTGCCAGAATTTTCTTCTCCCTCCTAATAATTTCTGATAGTGATGCCGCCTTAAGTCCACCCGAAGAAATTATGATTCCATGGGTCTGAGGTAGAGTCCAGAAATTGTATTTTTACAAAGTTCCCCCAGGTGGTTCTGCTGAGCAGAGTAGTTTAGGAACTACTAATTAATCTAGTGGACAAACTTCTTACTCTGCTCCCCACCCAAAATCAAAAGTGAGTATATGTGGGGCTGTAGCTTATAACATTAGAACTGCCTTTTTACTCAGAGGAGGTAAAAATAAAGGATTATCTTTATATTTTGAGATCAGGGAGATGAAAGTGTAAATTAATGAACCTGTTTCAAAGCCCATCCCCCACCTGCCCCTAATCCCAGACAAATAGGAAATAGACAGAAGTGGCTCCTAAGATGTTGGGCCAGTTAACAGACCCACTGGGGCTCTTCACGCACACAGTAACTCAGTAACCCTCCTGCTCCAAGGGTGGGAGCCTGTACCTGCGAAGTGGGAGTTGCTGAGGCCTGGCTCTGCCTTGCAAAAAGTGCCTATCATCATCCCAGCTTGGGGTCAGACAGGGAAGGCCATGGACTGGAGAGAACCCAATACGAGGCAGAGGAACTGGACCTTAGTTAACTTGATTTTGAGTCCCTGCCAGTAGTTCCTTACCCTTGAGAATTCAGGACAAGCTGGAGATGGATTAGCTACAACGGTGGAAGGTGGCGGGGGTGGGGGGGGGGAATGGGCAGGATTAGTGAACTTGTCCAATCCCATCCTACATAGCTGATCATAGGACACTGATCAATTTACTAGTATTGCTCATGTCTCTATCATCTCTGTTGTATGTTCTTTGAAGACTGAAGCCCTACCTCACATTTTTTCCTGGTCCCAGCACCTAGCCCAGTACCTCATAGGCTACAATTTCTCAAGCAGTTTTTGCTAATGCGGATTTTAGAACTTTGTAGAACACTTTCTCAAAGCCCTTGAAAACTGGAACTGACCCTACATGGAGTCTTTAGAACTTTGGAAAGACAGCAGGGTATAGGATGAGTAGCCAGAGCATGCCCCCTGAAAAGCACAGTCAGAACGTAGGGCCAAGATGGTGCCTGGCAATAGCAGGTACACAGAGGCTCACAAAAAAAAAAAATATATATATATATATATATATTTAAGATTTTATTTATTTATTTGAGAGAGAGAGCATGAGTGAGGGGGGGGGGGGAGGGAGAAGCAGACTCCCCGCTGAGCAGAGAGCCTGATGCAGGGCTCAATCCCAGGGCTCCAGAATCATGACCTAGGCTGAAGGCAGACACTTAATCAACTGAGTCACCCAGGAGCCCCGAGGCTCACAAAATTAATGAGACCTACACTGGACCAGAGATGGGGACCAGCACCTGGTATGTTGTCAGGTCTTTGTGACCTCAGGAATCAAATCAAGCCAACCCCCCAGGGGACAGTCTGAATAGGATACCTGCCAGTACAATAGCCAAAAAGAAAGGATGGTGTCAATTTAGGTCTCAGCCAAACCCAAAGAAATGATGGTACTGTCCTGGCTTTAATGAAGAATGTTCTTAATGAGGAAAAAGCAAAACAAAACATGGTAACGGAACAGGTCAAGCAAACCTCTCCTGCTCTGTAAAAATAATGGTGACAATGTAATTTGTAATAACCCACATTTTATGAACACCAAGCACCATGCCCATGGAATATACAAGCATTGTGGAGCATTGTGAAAGTCAATAAAATCTTTTTTTGGGTTTTTTTTCCAAGATTTTATTTATTTGAGAGAGAGAGAGCATGCAAGAGAGATCATGAGCAGGGGGGAGAGGCAGAGGGAGAAGCAGGCTCTCCGCTGATCAGGGAGCCCCATGTGGGCCTTGATCCTGGGGTCCTGGGACATGATCTGAGCTGAAGTCAGATGCTTAATCGACTGAGCCACCCAGGTACTCAGATTCAATAAAATCTTACAACAACCCTGCGATGGTCTACTTTCATAGACCTCAAAAGAATTAAGAAATTGTCCCAAGTCTCCCAGCTTGTAAGTGGAGGGGCTGTATTCGAACCCAGACCTGCATGACTCTAGAACCCATATAGGAACCCCTACACTGTCTGTCTCTTTTAAAGTGACAAATATATTCTGTGCTATTTCTGAAATAGTCAGATCTCTTCTTGGCTCCTCCCTCTGCTAACAAAGGAATCTGGCCAGTGAGCCCCTTATTCAATCCCACAGGGGGCCTGGACCCCAGGGCTCTGACTCTCTCAAGAGACAGCTCTTAGAACTCCAGGGCCCCTGAATGATTCCTGTATTTTGAGATAAGAAAGGCTCTCATGGTCACGACTGGAGTCTACGGACCAAGTACCCAGCTTGGGTTATTGGATCAGAAGAAAGCCCATCTTGGGGCAGAGAGGCGAAGGCTGTGTGCGGATCCAGGGAACATCTGAGCTCGAGTTCCCAAAGGCCCTCCTTTTCCCCAAGAGTCTCCAAGAGCAGGGTTTAAAGACCTCACTGGGGCTAGGCCAGGGTGGAGGGAGGCCCCTCCCTCAGGGCTCTGCGGTCTGTGCTCACAGAGTGGAACTGAGACATAGGAGGACAAGGAAAAGGACCTGGAATGAGATGAAGACCCAGTCACAGCAGCGGCTGCAAGCCACCTGCCTGGTTGAGATGGAAACACTGATTCCAGCTCCAGCCCCCAGACAGGCTAAGAATATCCCAGAAAAGCAACAGCCACCACCCCCGCCCTTCTTGATCTGCTCCCTCATCTGGAGTGCTATGCAGGGTGCCAGCAGGGGCAGGGAGGAGACAGAATGGGGGTGACGCTTGGGGTAGGCACGAAAGTGGGGGGAAGGGCCTTGGTGGGGGCAGGACAAAGTGAACTGAGAAATAAAGCTACTGAAGGGAGCTGGAAGGATTGGAAAGAGAGAGCTGTGCTCGGGGGGGCGACAAAGGAGATGAAGGCAGGAGCTGGGGGATTGGGGAGAGAAGATCCAGGGGTGAGGATGAGGAGGGCTGGCATTGGTAACCTGAAAGGGAGACCAAGGCTTTATTAAGGAAGGAGGCAGAGCCTATGGCAAGGAAAAGGAGCCCCCAGCTCACCCTCATCCTCCCCCGACCCCTAAGCCTGGGCCTCCAGCATCTCAGCATCAGTCCCCTCTCTCCCTGACTCAGGGCACTTCTTCTTCATCGATGCTTTCCACCCCCATTCTCTGTTCTAAGAAACCTCTATTTGGCCTCCTCGGTTAAGTCCTTCTAGCAAGGAGCCTGCTGGAATGGGAAGGATGGGAGAGAACGTAGGGTCTCCCTCCTGACCGTGGGCAGTATCTCCTTTGTCAGGTTCATGTCTTCTCTCTGCTCATCCCCTGTCCCCACTCCCCACTGTTGCCTGGGGTAGGCTTCTCCCTCCACTGCCCCCCTCCACCCCAGCTCTCCTGGGCTAAGGTCTTTGGGAGAGGGAAGGAAGGCTGGGCAGGTGCATATCCTCCTCCTTTGCACACCTCAGGAGCTGAGACCCTGGGGTCGGGATACTGGATCAGTGAAGGGGTGGGGGCAGCAGGATCCAGACATTCAGATGTCCAGGCTGAGTCTCCACACAGGCTGTTCTAAGAACCTTCCTTGTCATCAGCCTCTCTGTAGGGGCCCCTTGAAGACATAGGATGCAATGACTGTAGGTTGTGGGGCCTCTAGCCTTATTGTTTACTGGGGAGACCCTGGACCACCTTGGCATCCCATCCTTTGTCTCATAACTTTTCAGGGACCCCGATAAAGCCTGGAGGGACCTAGGGAGGTTTGCATGACTGTGAACTTGAGCACCTCCCCCTCGTCTCCTGGGCTGAACCGCAGAAGACCTCACGGATGTCGTGCACACAAAGCCTGAGCCCATCAGGCAGAAACAGACTAGGGAGAACCAGACAGGGCTGGAGCTAGAAAATGAAACAGATTCATAGCATGGGTTTTATTTAGAGTCAGAATTGTAGAATTGGAAGAGGCTTTAGGAATCTTCTTTTTTTTTTTTAAGTCCAATCCCCAGGATGTTATCTGATGTCTTTAATATTCATTTTGTCCAATAATGAAAGTAACATATATATAGAATCCCTGCATTTTAATAGGAAGAAAAGGAGGCCCAGAGAGCTGAAATGACTAGAACCCCTACCTCCTGCTTCCTAGACTATGGTCTCTCCAAGAAGGAGATTAAAACAGCCAAAGGGCAGAGCAGTCTGAGTGCGTTCCCTGGAGATGTTCCCTTAAAGATGGGGCTCATCTTCCCAGGGTGGGTCAGTGAAGGGCTCATCTCTAAGGCAGAGTTGGTGGTAATCCTCATTGATAAGGCTGCGTTCCTACACAGGCTGATACCCCGGTCTAAGCCTTCCAATTCTTGGTCTAGGCCTACAGATCTTGCCTTAAAGAGCCTGCAGGAATAACCATTTATCTGGACAGGGCACTGTTCTAGGTAACCTACCGAGTGATGGAGATAGACAAGGAGCCTGGCCTGGGTGGGGGGATCTCAGCTAAGGGGAGTGTAATACAGCCAGCCCTGTCCCAGAGGGGCACACACATCCATGAGAAATGGACAGATGAGAAGTGACATACAGATCCTAATACAGATAAATGAATCAATCAGAATATAGACCCTAAACATCACCCACCTAGAAAAGTACACTTGCAGATGTGGTGTGGAAGGCACTGCCCTTCTGTAAAGCCTACCTTCTCCCTGGATTCTTTCTGGTTTCACTATGGTTATTCGCCTTGGCCTCCACCCTCTCTCCTCCATTAATTTTTTTTTAATAACAGAAATGTTGTTATTTTTTTATGAATCTGTTTTGACTATTTTGTCTGCTTCCTTTAAAAATTCCATCCATATTCATTTTGCACATCTTTGACTCAGGACTCAGAGCCCAGCCCGTAAACAAGTTGTTATGTAGCAGCTGCTGTTGGGGAAAGAGATTAGAAAGACTCATGTCAGGAAGAGCACTAGGTCCCTTGCAATCAGTCCAAATAGGCTTCTTGGAGGAAGTGATTTTCAAGAGCTTGACAGAAGAAGGCAAGGTAGTGGTTTGAGGAAGGGTTCTGGCCCAATGGTAGGAGCTCAGAGATTCGAGAGGGATAACCAAAGTAGGAGGGTGGAAAGTGTGAGCCAGAGAGAGGGACCGATGTGGGACAGGTGAAGCATAAGAAGGGAAGTAAGACCTTTTAAGGCACCTGTTTGGGGACCCTGAAGCAGGGAAGAGAATTCTTGATTCTGACCCAGAGGAAACTAGGAGGTCACAACTGAGCCTGGAGTGGGGGTACCATGGTGGTGACATCTGTGGGAATTGCATAGATAGAAGATCTTGTCCTACGTGACACCAGTAATAGGCCTCACGTCAATGAGGGACTCCTGGGAGTAGAGCTGGGAGGACCCACGTGCCATTCAGATAGATCCACATGGTTCTGCTAGGGCAACTCAGTCTCTATGGGACCTGTCCTTAACTACTGGTGAGCCTACTGTTCCTTGGGTGTCAGAAGGCTGACTCAGAAGGCCTTGTAGGAGGAAGTGGGACCAATTTCAGGAGCTGAAAAGAGGGAACATTTTTTGCAACTAAGGAGAGAAAGAGAGGTTGGATAGGTCAGCTCAGGCTGCAAGGGAATAATGATCAGATCTCAGGGGAGCAGGAGACACCCTGCTGAGAAGTGCGCATTGGGTGCTGAGTCAGGAAGGGGGTACAAGACTGTGTGTGTAGGGGGTAAAGAGATAGGGAATCAAGACAAGACCATAAGCCTCCAGGAAGGTGTGAGTGAGCAGGGGCTGTGGGAGAGCTGAGAAAAGCTGGTGCCTCTGGCGGCAGCAGCTGCAGCCTAAGGGGATTCTGGAACAGCCTATATGGAAGGAACCACACCCACACATGCGCATCACACAAACCAACAGCAGTGGTCCCTGGAAGTCATTTTGGTGGTCTATGAAGAACACAGAGGTGACTCCAGGGATAATTCTGAGGGTTTTGCTGAATCCATAGCAGGGGCTTCTCTCCCCATCATACCCACCTCCAAAGCCCACTTAAAAAGTTGGAAGACTTCTGTGTCGGGGAGCTACAGGGAGCAAGCCTGGAGAAGGGTGGACACTGTCCTATAAGGCAGGTAGAATAGCCTCAGGACCAGTTGGGCTCAGGACCTGCAGGTAAGGCCCAGAGGACAAAGGCCTGTGAGTGCTGAGGAGGGAACAGAGAGAAATGGGCAGGACCTAGCCTAATAGCTTGCAGCTGGGAGTGGGGACAGCTGGGACCTGAATGGTAGGAAGAATTTAACAATGAAAACTCAACTCAACCTGGATCCAGGGCTAAGCTGGAGGTTGGGGTCAACCCTCTTGGGCCTCCCTCTGCACAGGAGGTCCCATCTCCTGTCTGAGCCTGAGACCAACCTATCCATCCAATTTTCAGCACTTCCCCAGGAACCAATCATTCATCACCCACCCAAGTGTGGGATCAGGGTGTGTTGGTGGGGAAGAAGAGCAGAAGAGGAGCTACCCAGGGACCAGAGTCTAGGGCCTCTCCCCACAGACTCAGCTGCAGAGAATCAAGCTGGGCATAAATCTGAGGGTCTGGCCGCCCCCAGAGCAAAGGCCCCCAAGGAGGGAGTTTGTGGCCTGCAGGTAGGTCCGGGCCCCACCAGGGTCCGGTCATCACAGGTAGAGCAAGAAGACGCCTACTGCACTCCCCCACAAGCACCACCATGGTGGCCGCATGGGATGAAGGGAGGAGAGGAGAGCTAAGAGGTAATCGACCTATGGCCAAACTGGAGAAGCCAGAGCCGTTCGACCCAGCAGGTGCTGGGGCGCCCTGGTGAAGGCACTCACTGCCCACACTGCCCCCAGCACAGAATCAAAAGGGCGGAGAGGATGTTCCCACGGCTTCTCTGCTACTGCGATCCAATACATCAAAACAAGCTGACCCAGGGCCTTAGGACTTGGGGGGCGGGGGAGGATGTGAGGGGGGGTGAGAGCAGCCAGACCCCTCTCCCCAGCTCTGACCCTGAGGAGGCCCTTCGAACCCGGGGCCACCTCCTCCTCCTTTCTCCTTTCTGGTGAAGGGAAAGGACCCGAGACAGAGGGTGGGGGGCGGGACTTGAGATTGGCATGCGAGTTCCTATTGGTCAGAGGAGCTGCCGGTCAGGAGGGCAACTCGGGCGAGGATTGGCTGCGTGAGGCGGGGCGCGGCGCGGCTGAAGACGGGGTCCAAGGGGTGGGGCTGACGCTGCAGCTGGCGCAGCTCAGACTCCGAGCAACCGCCGCGGAGCAGCCAAGCAACCACCCTCCCCTGCCAGTTCCCGCGCCCGGGCCGGGGCTAGGCCCCCCACCGCCGGGTCTCCGGGGGCTGCAGCAGCGGCGGCGGCGACAGCGGCGCCGCCCGCGGTTCCCACCGGGGCCCGGGCGCCGGCCCCGCTCTGCAGGATGGGCACGGTGCTGTCTCTTTCCCCCGCCTCTTCGGCCAAGGGCCGGAGGCCCGGCGGGCTGCCAGAAGAGAAGAAGAAAGCGCCGCCCGCGGGGGACGAGGCGCTGGGGGGCTACGGGGCGCCGCCAGCAGGCAAGGGCGGCAAAGGCGAGAGCCGACTCAAGCGGCCGTCCGTGCTCATCTCGGCGCTCACCTGGAAGCGCTTGGTGGCCGCGTCTGCCAAGAAGAAGAAAGGCAGCAAGAAGGTGACGCCCAAGCCGGCGTCCACTGGCCCCGACCCCCTGGTCCAGCAACGCAACCGCGAGAACCTTCTCCGCAAGGGCCGGGACCCCCCAGACGGCGGCGGCGCCACCAAGCCCCTGGCGGTGCCGGTGCCCACCGTGCCCGCGGCCGCCGCCACCTGCGAGCCGCCGTCGGGGGGCAGCGCGGCCGCCCCGCCGCCGGGTTCGGGCGGGGGAAAGCCGCCGCCGCCGCCACCCCCAGCCCCGCAGGCGGCGCCGCCGGTGCCTGGCGGCTCGCCGCGGCGGGTCATCGTGCAGGCGTCCACCGGCGAGCTGCTGCGCTGCCTGGGCGATTTCGTGTGCCGACGCTGCTACCGTCTCAAGGAGCTGAGCCCCGGCGAGCTGGTGGGCTGGTTCCGCGGGGTGGACCGCTCGCTGCTGCTGCAGGGCTGGCAAGACCAGGCCTTCATTACGCCCGCCAACCTGGTGTTCGTGTACCTGCTGTGCCGCGAGTCGCTGCGCGGGGATGAGCTGGCGTCGGCCGCCGAGCTGCAGGCCGCTTTCCTCACCTGCCTCTACCTCGCCTACTCCTACATGGGCAACGAGATCTCATACCCGCTCAAGCCCTTCCTCGTGGAGCCCGACAAGGAGCGCTTCTGGCAACGCTGCCTGCGCCTCATCCAGCGGCTCAGCCCCCAGATGCTGCGGCTCAACGCCGACCCCCACTTCTTCACGCAGGTCTTTCAAGACCTCAAGAACGAGGGCGAGGCTGCCGCGGGCGCCGGGGGTCCACCCAACGGGGGCGCGCCCGCGGCCCCCGCCTCCTCCTCGGCCGCCAGGGACAGCTGCGCGACCGGAGCCAAGCACTGGACTATGAACCTGGACCGCTAGGGATTCCCAAGGGCCGCGCCCGCCCCCCACCCCAGCCCCTGACACGCACTCGGAGCCCCCGGGACCATCAAGCCGCCGCCGCTATTACCGCTGCTCCGGGCCGTGGCCGGAGGAGGAGCCGCCCCTGTCCCGCAGGGGAAGGTGGAGGCCAGGATGCCAGAGGCCACGGCTCTGGATTTGCTGGGCATAGGGTGGGGGTGGGGGATGAGCACGGGAGGGGGACCCCCAACCTCGCCCTTTCTGTCTGCCTGTGCCACCCCATCTCTCCAATTCTACCCGGGTCTCCTCCTTCCCTTCCGTGTGTATCTGTAAGTCCATCTCCCTCGGTTTTGACCATTTCCTCGCCTCCTTCCTGTATCTTCATCTTTCCTCCTGTCTGCCTTCCCATCTCCCTCTCTGCCTTTCCATTTTCCGTAACTTGGGTGTGTATTTCCATCTCCATCTTACCCCCTACCTGACTATCATTGCCCCCCTTTCTCATTCTGCACCTGTGTCCCCATCTCCCCTTCTCGTTCTCTTTTCCTTGCTCCTCGCATGTGTCACCATCTTCCCTCCTGTCTGCTTACCCCGCCCCCCCGCCTATGTCAGCTTGCATTTTTCCCCCTACTGAGCCCCCACATCCCCTTTCCCAGACCAAAGGGAATATTAATTCTTGATTTGGACTGACTTCGGTGCAGCGAGAAACTGCAGCCCCAGGAGCCCAGACAACCACCAGGATGGTCATTCGCCCCACCCCCACCTCCTCTCCCTACCTTTTCCAACGTGTTGCATGCCGGGAGTTGGGGGGGGAGGGAGATGCCGGCTTCAGGAGGCTGAGGTTTGGGGGCAAAATCAACCTAGGAGGCCACCCCGGCGGCGGCGGCGCCTCAGCGGAAGGGCGGGAGGAGACAGAAACTCTTCTTACTCTGGGGGAGGGGTACCCCTCTTCCGTATCTTTAGGTGTTTTTTTTCCTCCCCTTTTAATTTATTTGGTTGTTTCCAGAGGGAGGGGGGAGGGGTGGGTATTGGGCCGGGAGCTGTCTGAGGTGCTGATTTGAGGCCGGACCGGAATCCTCCCGGGAGGGTACCAGGGACTGGGTTGGGCCTGGTGCCGTGTCCAAGGTGCCAATGATGCGGGCCGACGGCGCGGGCTGCACTGTCTGTCTGTCCGTCTGTCCCAGAGAGAACTATAAAGCGCTGGAAGCGCCTGCAGATGGTTTTGCGCCGGCCTTTCTTTGGGCCCCGGGAGGGAGGGAGTGGGATTGGGAGTGAAACAGTCACAGATAGGGCAGGAGGGCCCCCATGGGCCTAGTGGGGGAGATGGGTCCCTGAGAACTGCTACTCTTTCCGTCCCCCCGCCCCCACATTGGCTTCCATTTTATTGAGAGTAAAGTAGCCAAAGGTTGAGGCCTGGTGATAAAGCGGAATCCCCTCACACATTACTTCTCCATCTTGTCTCATCTAGCTTTTCATTAATGCGCAGACCATTTAGGGATTAAATGATGAGGACAGCAAAAGTTGTACCCTTTACAAAGTAGTCCACTGAGGTAGAACTAGCTAGTTATGATTGCTGCTTTTCTCTTCTTCCTCCATCTCTCCCCACTATATATACTGTCTAGAGTCTAGTTAGGCCTGACTAAGCCTGTGCTCACCACTCTCGGGTGGGGCCTGACTGTCACACTCAGCTCCACACCCCTCCTCCAAACTCCTGGGTTGTTTCAAGGCCATTTCAGTCACACGCCCACCCAGGATAGCCTTGGGAAGTCCATCCCTGCTTAAGATTCAGATCTGGCCCTTTATCCCCAGGGAGGCTAGGACACAGGCAGCCTGGGAGACAGGAGCCGTTCTTAGGGGTTGAAAGAAGAGAAATAAGCTTTTTAGCCGGAGATTCCTGTCCCGTTGCCTTTTTCGCCACGTGGCTAAGCGCCCCATTCAGTTTCATTGACCCAAGGAGGCCTGGCTCCAGTAGAGCGCTGGCGTCTCTGACCCTGGTCGCCGCCTAGACCTCGAGGATCAGGAGTCAGAACCCCGCGGCCTGAAAGACTAGGCCCGGGTTCGCTGTCCGTGGTGCTGACCGGCACGCCGGGGCAGGGTGGGGGCTTGCGGGGGCGGGAGGAGTTGCAGACTCGGCTTCACCTAGATTTTCTGAATAATTTGGTAGCAGGTTGTGATCTCTTCTGATGGCGAGTTGCAGGCGTCTGGCCCGAGAACCCAAGAACGCCGGCTTCCATTTGCCCTCCTAAGAGGACAGACCGCTACTCTACCCCGGCCTCGGCCCAGCGCCCTTGCACCCGGCCTGGAGCCGGAAATCCCCAGTCCAGATTTGTGAATCGAATTCCCGGGGGGGAGGGAGGGGAGAAGCGGGAGAGCTGGCGGAAGGGAAGGCGGGAGCAGCCGCCCATTGGCTGGAATTTGGCGCAGTCAGCGCGGTGCCGTCATCTTTCTGGGTTTGGTAGGAGGGAGGGAGGAGCACTTGGGTCACCCCGCGGCTGTCGCCATAGTAACCAGACTGAGCGGGCGGGGCCACCTTTCCACTCTCCCCACACTAGCGGAGGAAACAATCCTAGGCTGCCTTATTTAGAACTAGTTAGCAAGACTACTTGATTGGAACTTCTGCGTTAGAAGAGTCTAAAGTGGGTGGGAAAGAGAGACCAGAGAGCCTACCGAGACCCCCCAAACATCCTGCTTTTGGCGGGATCACTAGGTACTGCCCCTGAACCCACAGACACAGCATCCTCCCTTTACCACACACACACACACACACACACACACACACACACACCCACACCCATCCAGGAACCTGTGGTCTGGCACTTGGAGACTTAGAATGAGAAAAAAGCCTCAGTGCTTGGTGTCAAATTAAATCTCACTTTCCTTGCCATGCCCCGAGGCATGAGACACCGCCATAATCCGATTAAGGGGTAAGCGACTGGAGGAGGATCAGCATGAATACATGGAAGAATTAGCCTCCTGGGTCAAACCTGGTCAGACTCCTGTTTTGTAAGGGAAGGCTGGTCACATGGCAAAAGGCTCAGTCTTCTGAGAAGGCAAGGTGAGAAGGGAGAAAGTGCAGAAACAGAGTAAGGTGCCTTCTCTTTACTGCCCAGAAGTGAACCTCAGGGAAGTGAGTCCAGGCTGAGGAGGGTAGTGGTGAAGAGGGCTCAGAGTTCTAGAAAGAGCCCAGCCTGGGTGAGGGGCCGACTGAGGAAAGAATGGAGATGGAGAATAGGATACAGAAACACAGCTGGAGCCGTGACTCAGCACTTCCCCTGGCAAAGGACTGGCTCTCCCAGCAAAGGAGCAGCAGAGAGGGGAGGGAAGCAGGAAAGCAAATGTGTGGATAGACAGTGATCTGACCATTTGTTGCATATCATTTGTTGCATGGATATATAACCAAAGGCACATATTTTAACCCAGAGAGCAGGTACATATACATTTATACTGATGAAGGCTCCTTCAGACATAACATGTACACATCTCCACTGCCTACTTCCCTGCCCCTCTTCCTGGAGCAGAGGACATTCTGTCCTGAGAGCTATGCTTGCTTGTCCCTGTAATACCTTGGTACTTAATGGGAAAGGAGAAATGAAAAAAAAAAAAATCGCAGATGTGGGGGCGGGGGGTGTTGGTTGTCATGGTAGCTGCTTTGCCTGCCAGACAGAGTGCCCAGCAACCAGAGCATCTGGCAATATCCAAGGGGACATCCTGTGGCCTCTACCTATGGGGACTCTGCCTCAGGCCCCCAGATGGGCATCTCTGGAAGATTTTCACAACAGAGGCTGCCACAGCAACCCCTTCCAGCCACATCACCATGACCAAAGACAGGTGACAGCCAGGTATGGAGGGCTGACCATCTTTACATGCCCCACTTTAAGTGGTACTCCTGATCCCTTTATACATGATAAACAACATTTGCTGTCAGTGACCTCAAGACAGCAGGTGTTAACACTTTAAGGACCTTCATTAAGACTGTTACTTTCCCTCAGAACACCTTGCTAAACACCCTACAAGAAGGTCATGTATATCCACACAGGCTAGGTGTGTAAATGCGGGCTAGGAAAATTGTTTTAGTTCGGTGATGAAAGATTGGGTGCAAAATAGATAAACTGCAGGGGTTAGTCTCAGGATTCAATACATTAGTTGACCTTAGTTTAATACATTGATGAGATTTAAAGTCAGTCTCTCTGTTGCACTTACAGGCAACCCCCACCTCTATTTTTGTTTTTTCTTTCCTCTATCTTAGGTTTAACATCTTAGTTTCTGGATTAAAATTCCCCCAATCTAGATTAAGCTTTCATGTTTTTCTTTCCCCCTGGATTTTTTCCCACTATTTCTTTAGTAATTAGCTGCTCCTAGGGTCTCTTTCTATTTGGAGATATTGCCCACAGTAGTTACTCCCCTTTCTTAAGACTTCCTCTCCCCCATTTCTTTACACCCCTTGGTCATAGTCTCCTGTGATTGATATTTATCTTCAAGTCACAAATCATAAAATTAGTTTCTCTGTGTGCATTTTTATATATGACTACCTAAAAGGAAAGAGGGGTTATCACCATTCTGTTATAATCTTTCAACATTTTACTCCTTAAAAAAAAAAAATAATAATTTACATACAATCCCAGAAAAACACAGAATATCAAGTAAAACATAAGAAAGAAGAGTAATGATGGAGGGCTTGCCCTACCATGTACTTAAATGTATTATAGAACTAAGGTAGTTAAAATATATGGCACTGACTTAGGAATAGAAAATAGAACAGAATAGATATTCCAAAGCTGAACTCTGGCATACATGGGAATTTACTATATGATAAAGGCACCATTTCAAATCCACTGGGAAAGATGGATTAGTCAGCATATGGTTTTGTACAACTGGGTAGTCATTTATATGAAGAAAAAAGGTCAATTATTCCTCATTCTTTACCCCAAAATAAATTCCAGGTTTTTTTTAATGTAAAGGAAAAAGCTATAAAACCCTTAAAAGAGAAGACAGTTTTTTTTTTAAGATTTTATTTATTTGAGAAAGAGAGTACAAGTGGGGGGGTGGGGCAGAGGGAGAAGCAGCCTCCCCGCTGAGCAAGGAGCCTGATGCTGGATCCCGCGAGCCAAGACAGACGCTTAACTGACTGAGCCACCTAGGCGCCCCAAAGAAGAGGAGACAGTTTAAAAGTACCTACTAAAAATTTAAATGCACATAGCTTTCTATTCAGGAATTCTGATTTCTAGTACTGACCCTGGAGAAATACTTGAATATGTGCACATAGAGACATGATAAAGATATTTTTATTGTGTTATTGTTTGGAGAGAGATAAATTAGAATCAATGTAAATATTCACCAGTATGTTAGAGGTTAAATAAGCTTTGATACAGCCAAATTACTGAATACTACAGTGTTCAGTTAAAAAGAATGGATTAGACTATATGTACTGATGAAAGATCTACAAAACATGTAGTATCATTAAAAGTTGCATAACAATATATACAGTACAATATAATTTATGCAAAAGCAGAACAAAATTGAAGCTTAATTTGTGTGTGTGTGTGTGTAATAGAAGCTTGAGAAAGATATACATCACTCTTAATAAATGACTTCTTGGAAGAACTGGGATTGATTTTGTCTAGAGGACATGCACCTTATCTGTGGAGTTTAATTTTTTACAACAAAAATGTATTAGTATATTGTTTGCATAATTAGAAAGTAGTAGTTAATATATGGCAATAGTCAAATATTAAATAAAAATACTTAGAGAAAACAAGGATTATTTATTAGTATTGTTACTAGTGCATCTTGGGTTGGGTGATGAACATTTTTTTTGGCATAGACCTTGAAGGAAAAGATTTACTCATCTGACTCCATTTCAACTTTTGAATGTTAGAGAAATAGAGAGAGAAAGAGCAACCACAAATAAGATTAAAAGGCAAGTGACAAGCTGAGAGAACATATTTGCAGCAAAATATATTTTCAGTAGAAAATTAATCGAAACTGTGAAGATGTCATTCATGCCAAAAATGTAAATAATCAATAAACACATAGAAAGGGACTTTGTTATTGAAAAGGAAATTCAAGTCAAAACAGTAATGGGAGATTCCATATCTTATACTGACAAAGATTATATGGAAAATGTCAACAATGATAAAAACATGAGGAGATGTGCACTTTCTCATATTGGGGCAATTATATATATATACAACATATATATGTGTATGTGTTAGTTCAGTCTTTTTGGAGAGCTACTTGGCTAGGGATCAAAATGTGAAAGAGAGTGCTCTTTGACCTAGCTTCACATTTCCAGAAATTTGCCCTAAGGAAATAAGTGGGAAAGGACACAAGGGTGCTTATCGTAACATTGTTTATAATAATAAAAAAAAATGGATATAAGAGTAGGAGATTAAGTAAGTTGTGATAAATCAATATTTGTTGGGATATTATGAACCACTAAAAATGATACATCAGTCTGTATTTATTGACATGAAAAATGACCATGATAAAGTGAAAATATCTGGCCAAAAACAATATAATATGGCCCTATTTGTGTAAGAGGGAGAGAGAGATCTTTAAATAGCTGTCCTCTTCATGTCATTCACATCTTGGCTTAATAGCCACCTCTTCTTGATGAATTCATCTCAGCCTGCCCCATAGTCAACTTCCTTCACATACCCCCGATTTCTTTTCTTTTCTTTTCTTTTTTTAAGATCTTATTTATTTATTTGACAGAGAGAGCACAAGCAGGGGGAGCAGCAAGCAGAGGGAGAGGGAGAAACAGGCTCCCCACTGAGCAGAGAGCTGGATGCAGGGCTTGATCCCAAGACCTGGAGATCATGATCTGAGCTGAAGGCAGACGCTTACCCATCTGAGTCACCCAGGCACCCCCCCAATTTATTTTCTTCACAGCATTTGTCACCCCCAATTATTTTTTGTTGCTTATTTACTTTGTATCCTCTCAATAAAATGTTTGTCTTGTTCACTGCTAGATTCCCTGCACCAGCATAGTGCTGGGCACACAGTAGGCAGTCAATAGATCTACACTGAATGATTCTGTATGGGTGTGTGTGTGTGTGTGTGTGTGTGTGCAGCAATAGACACTTTTAAGAAGTTTACTAAAATATTAATGTTGCTCTCCCTAAGTGGTGGGATTTTAAATGATCAGTTTTACTCTCTTCTTGGTATTTTTCTGAGTTTCCTAGTTTGTTACAACGAATATTATTTTTTTAAAAGATTTTATTTATTTATTTGAGAGAGAGAGAGAACACATGAGAGGGGGGAGGGTCAGAGGGAGAAGCAGACTCCCTGCTCAGCAGGGAGCCCAATACGGAACTCGATCCTGGGACTCCAGGATCATGACCTGAGCCGAAGGCAGTCGCTTAACCAACTGAGCCACCCAGGCGCCCTACAACGAATATTATTATTATTACCTTAAAAAGGAAGGAAAATCATGATGAAAGAAAAAGAGAGACAGAGAGAGAAATAAGGAAGGAAGGGAGGGAGGGTAGGAGGAAAGAGGGAGGGAGGGTAGGAGGAAAGAGGGAGGGAAGGAAGGAAGGAAGGACGGAAGGAAGGAAGGAAGGAAGGAAAGAAGGAAGGAAGGAAGGAAGGAAGGAATGGAAAAGTGAGGCAGGGCAGTGTCTGGGCAGTCCTGCCCCCCTCCTCTCTCACATATCTCCAAAGTCTCTTCACTCCCTTCCCTGTCCTCAAGCTCTTTCCAAATCCCAAGAATTTAAGAGTGTCTTTTGCTGTACAAGTACAAGATACCTATCTAGCACAGCAAACTGTTAGATACCTATCTAGCACTGTGGGCATACATGCAGCCCGTTTGGTGAATGAACACACACAGAGCATGGATACACACATACACACTCTTACAAGGATCCCTCAAAGGCTATTTAAAGAACACTCCTCTATCTTTGGCATAAATGCCATAGAAGACCCACTATCCCTTATTCAAATAATAAACGTAGGGGAAATTTTTCTCTTCACATGAACTTATTCATATCCTTTCTTTAAACCATGAGAACCAGCACAGTGCCTGGCATTTAGTCAGGTCTCAGTAAATGTGAAATAGTGACAGTTTCCATGTTTGTCTTTGGTTGCCAGCAAGTATACAACTATACTTTCATTCTTTAACCTATTTTGGAATTTATTTCTATATGTAGCAAGAAGTAGAGATATAACTGTGTTTTCTCAAATGAATAACAATTTGTGCCAACCTTTGAACAGTCTTCCTTTCCCTATAGAGAATGCGATCTTTTTCTTTTATGAAATTCCCACATATACATAGGTCTGTTTCAAGGCTCTGTTCAGTTCTGTTGGGCTACTTAACTATTTCTATGCCTAACCACACCTTTAATAACTGTAACTTTGCAGTATGCTCATTGTTCTTTTGCTAAAATTGTCTAGGCTATTCTTTTTTTTTTTTAAAGATTTTTTTATTTTATTTCATTTATTTGAGAGAGAGAATGAGAGAGAGAGAGAGAGAGCATGAGAGGAGGGAGGGTCAGAGGGAGAAGCAGACTCCCTGCCGAGCAGGGAGCCCGATGCGGGACTCGATCCTGGGACTCCAGGATCATGACCTGAGCTGAAGGCAGTTGCTTAACCAACTGAGCCACCCAGGCACCCTGTCTAGGCTATTCTTAAACGTAGTCCAGAAGAACTTTAGAACCAAGCCTATCAGGGACTGTATTACCTTTATAGACCAGTTTGGACAGAGTTGACATTTTGCAATATTGAGTCGTTCTACCCAGGAACATGCTAAGTGTTCCTTTTATTCAGATCTTCTTTTATGTTCCTTAGTGGAGATTTGTCATTTTCCTCATTTAGATGTTTCCATGTCTTTCATTAGGTTTATCTAGGAGCATATTTTTTATTGCTGTTGTAAACCTATTATTCCCAACTATTTCCCTTGTTTTTATGGGAGTTATATGATAACCATAAGTTGTTGTTTGTTAATCTTGTATGTTACTGGATATACTAGTTTCATTAGTTTTAATTGTGTTCCAGGTGGATCTGTTGGATTTTCTAGGTAGGCAGCCATACTGTCTGCAAACAAGGACATTTTAATATCTTCCTTTCCAAGATTTGCATATAGAATATATCTTTTCTTGTCTTATTGCATTGACTAGGACCTTTAGTAGAATGTTCAGTGGTGGCAGTGATAAGGTTAGAAGGGATAAAACAGATTTGTCTTGTCCTTGACTTATGGGAATGCTTCTCATATTTCACCAACTGCTTTTTTATATGTCCTCTAAAACTGAATATTCCATTTTGTGTATATTGCTATATAGTAAGTCATCTCAAATAACTTTTTGGAAGTTGATAAAACCTTAATCAAAATAATTATTCAAATTGCCTGTTCTGAGGCATGTTGGCCTACATGATCCTGGGCATATGCAGTTTAGGAATAAAGGATGGAGTGGCTGAATGTTCCCTTGCTACTCCTCCTCCCCCACTCTGCCCAAACATTTAAAAGCAGTGTGATGTGATGCACAGAACAAAATTCCAGGAATCAGATGTTTGAGTCCTTATCCGATCATTAACTAACTAATTGATCTAAGTTATTCAACCTCTCTGAACTTCAGTTTTCTCATCTATCAGATGGAAACAAGGATTTCAGATGTGTTGTGGCTTAACAGGAATGACAATATTACTGTTGTTGGGGTAACAATCATTGCACTATTAACAAACATTGACAGAGGGAATAAGGGACAAAGACAGAGTCCAGAATGGAGCCCGGGGCTGCTCTGACCGGCTCTGCTGGCCCCTGAGGCAGTGGGGAGCTCTGGAGACCTGGACCTCCCATGAGCTATCTATGACCTTGGTGACATGTGTTTATTTCCTTGCTGCAGGCAAGGTTCCAGTGGGACCCACGTGCATCTCTCTGGAATGCCAGCCAGGGAACTTGCTTCAGCTGCTAGTATGTAGACACTTATGCCAGCCAGGCCCAGCCCAGGAGCATTCCTGAGTTGAGGCCTTTGGGCCAGCAGGCCAGGTCCCTCTTGGGATTCCACACTCTAAGGATCCCATGGCCTCAGGCTGGCTCTTGCCGGCAGGGAAGAACAGCTGAACCTTTCCTCTATATTGCACCTGCTTTGTGACCAAAGGTGGGGATAGGCGCATTTTGGGGCATCTTAGGACACTAGGCGCGAAGAACCTTCAAACTGTGAGGATATGGAATTGTGTGTACATTGCATGTACCAACGCCTGTACTAACGTCTATGCTTCAACATGTAGTGGAAACATGTGAGATTTGCAGCAAATCTGGGCCCTGCTATTTCCTCACTGTGGGACCTTGAGACTTTACCCCTGTCATATGAGGAATTAAAGAAGTTGTTGTAAATATCAGGTGAAATCAGGTCTATGGATGTGCTTTGTAAACTGTAAAGTGCAGTACACATAAGGTGGTCCTGAGTTTTAGATGCATGGTCACAGATGTGGTCATTGTACAGAGGTGTGTGCAAGATGGATCCAGAACTTGTCTCTCTGCCTCTGTGTGTCAAAAGTAGAAAACCAAGGGAAAAGGGTAAAGGTATTGGAAAGGTGATCACAGGAAAGGAGGATGAGGCCCAGAGGTTGCTATCAGACCACAGACCCTTCCGCACTTTTCCCATTCATCTCCCCATCTGGTGTCACCCCAGATATCTCCATACTGCAGGATAAAAAAGACAGCACTGCCTGAAGCCTCCCTGATAACTTCCTGCTGTGTTGCTAAGCAACTTGTCCTCTTCTTCCAGAAAAAGGAACATGATGTTCATGCTCAGGGTCTGGCCTCCAGCCCCCTTTAACTACTCCCCCCTTCCCTAATCTCTCAGAAATTCAAGGAAGGAACTTCTCTGACTCATGGAAAGAGACTTGGGATAGGTACGGTTGGAGGATTAGACTGATGGGAGATGATCTGAGCTCACAGGGCAGGTCTCTGTTCTGAGCTGGTTGATGCTGAGGGATGACACTTAGGAAGCCCCTCTCTGCACTAGACTCTTTAGGCATATGCTCTGTCCTTGCAGCTAACCAACAAGGTGGGTATAATCAGCATCTCCATTCTACAGATGAGGCACTGAGGCCCAGAGAGAGTAAGGAGTCTTCTTGGTTCCAATAAGAGTATGCAAAGGCTGGGTTAGTATCCATGTCCATTTGGGCTCCTTCTACTCTATCATGTCATTTGAGATAAATTCAAGGGTCACAGTTGGCCACAAGACTTCTGATGGGCATTTCTCACTCTATTTGTCTGGAACCCATGGTAAGTGCTGGATTTGGAACTTGTCCTGGGGTTGGGCTGGGGTTTGGGCACAGGTTATAGTCCTGCCATTTCCTGGGCCTCTCAGAATCTTAGGATCTGTTCATTCTTCCATGAGAGATGATAAGGGAATAAGAGGTGGGGAAAGGAGTGAGCTGGGCTACTAGGGTTTGAATCACACCTCTATCTAGCAGCACTGTGACCCCGAGCATGTTTTTTAACATTTTGTGCCTTAGTTTTCCTCATCTACAGAACGGGAATAATACTAGAACCAACTATAGAGGGTCATAAGGATTAAATGAACGTAAAGCTCTTTAAATAGTGCCTGGCATGTAAGTGTTCAATAAGTATTAGCCATTATTATTATTATTATTATTATTATTATTTCTAGGAGGCTTTAGCATGTAAAGCTCTTTCACATCCTTAGTGGTTAAGAGAACTCACTGCTTCTGAAATGAGACTGGGTGCAGACTCTGCTCTGCCCTTTCTCATTGTATGACTTCAAGCTTAACCCCTCTGTGCCTCAGTTTCCTCATCTTTAAAGTGGGGGAAATCATAATGTCTATTTCAAAGAATTGTTGTAAAGATTCAATGTGATTTGGATATTAGTTATGGTAATGTTAGTTGCTGTAAGAAGAAATCCTGCAAACTTCAAGGAATAGTCTAATGCATGTTGATGGGTGATTTCTTTCCATGTGGTGTTTTAGGAACCAAGATCCATCCATATGGTAGCTCTGCCTTCTCTTAGGAACTAGTCCTCCTCTGAATCCAGATGGCAGAAAGGGAATAAGAAAGTATGGAAAAGGCACATCCATTTCTAAATGCTTGGCCCTGTGAGCAACACATACTATCATTTCCATTCGTATTCTTGGCAAAAACAAGTCGCGTGGCTCCCACCAAAATATGAGGAGAGCTGGAAAATGAGTCCCTGGCTGGGCAATCACTTCCCGGTGACACCTCTACTATGTGAAGTAAGGAGCATGCAAATTTGCGGGGGTGGAGCTAGCTGTGTCTGCTACATTGAGAGAAATAATATTAGGATATTATTTGGATAGTGGTAAGTGTGAGAAGTAGGTTAGGTACTATTGCTAATATTATTCTTTTTAAAATTTATGTATTTATTTTAGAGAGAGAGAGCAGGAGGAGGGGTAGAGGGAGAGAGAGACTCTCAAGCAGCCTCCACGCTGAGTGCAGAGCCTGACACAGGGCTTGATCTCATGACCCTGAGATCATGACCTGAGCTGAAATCAAGAGTCAGACACTTAACCGACTGAGCCACCCAGGTGCCCCATATTGTTAGCATTATTCTTATTTAATCTACACAATGACCATGGGAAGTAAACATTACTATTGTTCACATTTTATTTATTTATTTTTAAAGATTTTATTTATTTATTTGACAGAGAGAGATAGCGAGAGCAGGAACACAAGCAGGGGGAGTGGGAGAGGGAGAAGCAGGCCTCCCGCTGAGCAGGGAGCCCGATGCGGGGCTCGATCCTGGGACCCTGGGATCATGACCCGAGCCGAAGGCAGACACCCAATGACTGAGCCACTCAGGCGCCCCTATTTTATTTATTTTTTTAAGATTTTATTTATTCATTTGAGATAAAGAGAGCATGAGCGGAGGGCAGGGGGAGAGGGAGAAGTAGGCTCCCCGTTGATCAAGGAACCCAACATGGGGCTCCATCCCCGGACCCTGGGACCATGACCTGAGTCGAAGGCTTAACCGACTAAGCCACCCAGGCGCCCCTATTGTCCACATTTTAGAAAAGAAAACAAAGTCTCCAAATAGTATAGACAGATTTCCAAAGTCACAAGGCTGGTAACTAGCTGAGATCCTGTAATTCTAGATTCAGTATTACCGCAAGAAGAAATGGAGGATGCACTGGGTATAGGAGGCTGCCCCATGTGACAGTGGCATGGCCCTATTACCAGTCAAGGGGCTGGTTCTTGGTGAAGCTCAGTAGGTGGGTCCAGAACAAGGTCTGGATTGGCCTAAAAAAAGTAGATATGGCCACTCAAGTTCCTCCCGGGACACTTGGGGGCATCTGATTGGTACTAGAGGAGAAGAGGCAGGGACTTGCTTTGTTTAGGGTGGTTTTGTTGGTTTGTCTAATAATAGAAAATATGGATATATGTACCAAGGTACTTATGTAATCATTTAATCTTTCAGCCCTCTAAGGTAGGTTCTGTTATTATCAAATCCATTTTGCAGATAGGGTAATTGAGGCACAAAGAAGAAAAGTAACATGCTTGAGGTCACACAGCTAGTAAGGGACAGAGCCAGCACCCAAGCCTGGGAAGTTCAGCTCCAGAGCCCTTGTTCCTATCCCCCCATACTATGTTGCCATTGTCTACAAAGAAAGGAAAGGCAGAAATAGCAGGCAGCATCCAGTGAGGGAATCCTCAGAAATAAGTCATAGTCAGTGGGACAGTGGGTCACTTGTCTCTACATATGAAACCCACCATTCCAAGACAGAGGAGAGTCAGAGAGAAATACCACTGACAAAACTGAGGCAGGAAATGCTATCAAAGTCAAAGTGCAGTCAGACCCCCCAGCCCCACCCCAGAGTAGAGTGATCTACTCCAAGCTTGTAGGAACACAAGTAGGAAGGTGAAGGTTTGCAAAAGACAAGGGGGGAACAAAACAGTCTCCGATTTGCTCTTTATCAGATGGAAGCCCTAACTAAGGACAATCATAAGCCGTCAATCTGCCCTTCATAACCAACCATCTTCTGCTATGACAATTAAATAAGAGTACACCTGCAATGGGTAAGCGGCAGGTCACATCCACATGAGGAAGAGGCTCTCCAGGAAGGTCCCGCAGGAGGGGATGTGGTGTGGTGCTGAGGACTTGAGCTCAAGGGTCACAGGCTGGGCCAGCCACCTGACTTCTCCAAGCCTGAGCTTCCTCATCTGGAAGGAGAGGTAACCAGCCCCACCTGGCGAGGTTGTGGCCCGCTCAGAGGAGATACTACATGAAAATCATCCGAATAGGGCAGAGCCTGGCAGAGTCAGGTTCAATGAATGGTAGGGTTGCTCCTTTTTATTATCAGCAAGTCTACTTGATATGAATTATAAATAGTTTGAGGAACAAGCTGAAATTAAGTGCATCTTAAAGACATGTTGGAAAAAAGATGAAGGCCAGAAAAGCAGAAGGGTCTGAGAAAAGTACAGCACAGAAGCCCATTTTGATGTCTGTCTGTGGTCCCCTGAGCTAACATGTGCCTCTGTGACTGTGCAGGTATCAGGTGGGTGGACACAGATGTCCTCCCCCCGCATGCTGGTCGGGCTTCTGAGTCCATCTGCAAGTGGAGCTTGGTGACATGGCACACACATTATCCTCCACCTGTGGAGGAGACACAGGTGTGTGTAATCCTGGCTGGGGGTGGGAGGGATCCTACAAAGAAGGTAATCAAGGGCCACTCGGGACAATGGAGAAACCACTCAGCATTGGGAAAAGGCTTGGGAGAGAAACCAGAAGACACAGGTCCTAGAACAAACCTGAGACTTTAGCCAAGTCTCTTAACCTATTTGGCCTTGGTTTATTTATCCTTCTAGCGGGTAAAGCAATCCTTGCTCTGTCTTCCTCCCTGACCGTGGACGGGACCAATAAGACAATGGTTGCGGAAGTGTTCTATAAACTCTGTAACAGAAGCATGTGGTGTTGGGGGTTGGGGGGGAGGTAGGAAGTGAGCCATATTTTCACCAGTGACATAAATGAGGAGATGGAGAAAATGCTCAGGACTTCAGGGAACGCAAAAGGGGCTGGATCTTGGAATGGGAGAGGGGAGCAATGGTGGGATCAGTACCCTGGACGGCCAAGAACCAAGGGGTGAAGGGTCCATGAGGATAGACCTGGATCATCAGGAAGCTGAGTGTATTAAGAGTGTGGCTTCTTTGGGGCTTGAATTAGAGTAGAGTCACCCCCAAACCACAGTGACTCAGAGCTTGGAAGTATCACTGAGGCAGAGACATAGCTAGAGCCGAAGTGGCCTGGAGAAGAGAATACCCATCTATGAGATTTGAGGGCTGGACACAACCTTAGAAATCACCTTGGACAGACATTTTCCAACTTTTTTTTTGGAACAGAGAGAACCTAGGTGACCTCTGAGGTTCCACAGAGTAGAATTCTCAAATCCCTAGTTGAGCCTCATTATTTTAAGGAGACACAATGGAATCCCAGAGAAGAGATGTGGTTGTCCAAAGGTTGACATAGCAAGTGAGTTGTCACACTGGGACTGGAATTCAGGTTTTCTGATTCCCAATCCTGTATCTTAGCTTCCAAATTGGCTTTGTGTGTAGGAAAAAACAGGGGGGCAGGGTGGGCTTTAAGGATGTGATTTCATAGGTATGAAGATCCTCAAATCTAAGGACACCTCCCCTCAGCTGCCCAATGGTGCCTGAAATCCCACCTTTACCAACTTACTCACAGGTCTTCAAGAGCCTCAAGGTTGGAGAAGTTACCTTGTCTCCCCCTCCCGCAGGCCCCTGGGGAAGGGGCTGCTGAGTACTGACAGAAGTGCTTCGTTCAATCAAAGTGACATGTCTGTCTTCCTGTAGCTTCCTATGCAAGTCCCAATGCTGCCCTTCGTCGCACACATCCAGGTCCTCTGCCACAGGCCAGATCTTTGAGTAATCGAGGACCGTTCTCGTGTCCCTTTCCCCAGTGTGATTTCCAGACTACATCTCTCATTGTCGTTGGTTCTCCAGCTTTCTCTCTTTTCACTGCCTGAGCCCACTACTCTGTATGTTCTCATTTGGTGTTCTCTCAGAAGTGCTCTCTAACACTGTGTCCCATTATGTTGGGGGCACACTCATTAGAGCAAGGGGGTCATTTCCTTCATCTTTGGGGCCATAGCTCCATCAGTGCATCCTCAGATCACAATGATTTTCCTACATTCCACCCTTCGGCCTCCCATTTAATATTGTGTTGACTAAGAAGCCACTAATTTATACACAGGCTCTCCTGAGCCACTTCCTTGCCACACCTCACACTCTGACCTCCTGTTTTTTCATTTAAAGATCTAAGAGCAGGCCCTCACACTCTTTGCCAGAAAATTTCACCTTGTTACAATTAGCTCACAGTTCTTAGCAGCCCAGATCTTTTTGGACCCCGATTCTGTCTCTCCGGTGAATCCGTTCTCCTTCCCAGCTTCCTACCCCCTGCAGAGAGGTCCTTTGCACCTCCCTCCAAGTCACTGAGGCCCTCACAATGTGGAACTCGTCCCCTGGTTTATCTGCCCCATGGAATACGTGAGCCTGCTCTTCCACCTCATGACATCTACAGGGCATAATGATATGGAACATGCTCGTACCAGAATATTAGGTGACTGAAGTAGGGTACCATTAAATTCTAAAAGGCACAGTGAAAAGGAAAGAGATCATGTCAAAGAGATATGAATAGTGGCCTCTGTGTAATGGGTCATTTTCCCCCATGTTTCATTACACTCTTCATCCAACTCATATTTAATGAAGGCCTTGTGTGTGTATCTTCCAAAATTTCTATGCCAAGTATGTGTTATTTGGAAAACCAGGAAAAAATTAAGTGAAAATAAAATGAAAAAGAATATGGGGCGCCTGGGTGGCTCAGTCGTTAAGCGTCTGCCTTCGGCTCAGGTCATGATCCCAGGGTCCTGGGATCGAGCCCCACATCAGGCTCCCTGCTCAGCGGGAAGCCTGCTTCTCCCTCTCCCACTCCCCCTGCTTGTGTTCCCTCTCTCGCTGTGTCTCTGTCAAAATAAATAAATAAAATCTTTTTTAAAAAATGAAAAAGAATAAAGACTCTTTCCCTAGGTGGACCTTGATGACTTCATCAGCACTCTTTGGGGAAAAGCATCCCAGCCCTCCCTGCATAGAACTGTGCTGCCTTCCACCTGCAAGTCCCCTTCCGTCCACAGGGCACAGGGAAATCTTCTCGGCCTCCTGCGGGAGCCCAGGGTGTTCTCCCCTAAACCTGCAATCCACAGGAACCTTGGGAAAGAAGCACCAAGACCATGGGGGGGGGAGGGGGGCTTGCCTTGGTGTGCAACCCAACGTCGCAGCAATCACTTCACGCACCTGCCCAGGTGTTGTTCCATCTAAGGGAACACGTTTAAGGCAGTTTTCCTGCCAACAGTTTTTGTAAAATGCTCCGAGAGAGCATAAGGGCCATGGTCCCAGTGGGTGCAGGATTCAGAAAGGCCTCCAGGTGGTGAGGAAAAGGGCCCAGCCATTAAGCGTCTGCCTTCAGCTTAGGTCGTGATCCCAGAGTCCTGGGATCGAGCCCCACCTCGGGCTCCCGGCTCAACAGGAAGCCTGCTTCTCCCTCGCCCTATGCCCCTCCCCCCCCACTCATGCGCACTCTCTCTCTCTCTCTCAAAATCTTTTAAAATGGGGGGGGGCAACCAGAATGACCCACTTGAGTCACTTCCAGGACTTCCTAAGGGAGGCAGGGCTAGGGTTCCTCCTTTTCCCTCCTCTCTGAAGATCAAAGGAAGCCTGGAAGCGTCGGGGTCCTCCAGGACTCCAGGAGATGGAACACCTGAGGCTTCACCAGGCTAAGTCCAGGCTTAGGGGCAAAACCCGGCCCTGGCCTACCCTCCTCCGACCAGCAGAGGGCGCGCGCCACCCACGAGAAGGAGAGTGCCTCCCCAAGCCACCGCCGGGAGAGGCGGGTGCGGAACCCGGGGCGGGGGATCCCTTTTTCTGAAAATCAGAAGGCAGATCCACAGAAGAGATAGCGTTGGAGATACAGGGGCAGGGGGGCGTTTTGTGAATGAGGGTGAGAGAAAGTCAAAGTGAGGGTAGGCTGGAGAGGGGAGGGGAGGTGGGGAAGGAGACGAACTGGAGACAGGAAAGGTTGAGATGGTGTGTGGATGAGACAGGCTGGGATGGAGGGCGGAGTGGGGTGAGGTGAACGGGCAGGTGGAAGGCAGGGTGAGGCAGGTTGGGGTCGACTGCCCGGCGGTCAGTCGAGTGGGGCTGGTGCAACAGGGCAGTCTCCCTCTTGGGCTGAGCCCACCCACCAGAGGCTCCTCTGTCCCCTCCGGGAGCACCCAAGTCAGCTTTGCCCTCATTCTCTCCAACTCTTCCTTGTAAGGCCTTTCTGCTCAGGCCTGAGCTGGGCATCTCCTTTTCCCCTGAAAGAAAGGTTCTGGTGCATCAAAGAACACAGAGAGGAGGCAGTAGGGAGCTTGGGAGCTTTAATGGGTCTGGAAGGGAATAGAAACACACCAGGCCATCCTGCGTGAGAGAAAAGAGAGAGAGAGAGAGAGAGGAAGGGGGGCCGGAAGCTACCTAGATGAGCCACAGGGGCAGTGGCCCTCACCAAGTCCGGTGAAGCCCGGGTAGTCAAGGAGCAGGTGGACTGTGAGGCCGCTATCATTCTAGGATGGGGCAGCTCAGCGGGGGAAAGAAAAAACGAGAAAAGATTTGGAATTTGAAAAAGAGGGATCATAATGGAAGGTGCTTCCAGGAGCCAGGCAGAAGTACTGGTGGAGGGCAGAAAAAGACAAGGGAGGTCCGGGAACCCCCTTCGGGGCTCTGGGGCCTAGAAGATAGAGGTTAAAGAAAGCCGGGGGGGGGGCACAGTCACTCTCCCCCGGGGGCTGAGGGTACAGCGGGGGGCGGGGGCGGTGGCAAATCCAGTGTTAAAAGAAGACGGAGGAGGCTTCAGGTCCCTTCCCTCCCCGCCCCCCGGGGCTGGGTGCGGCGACGGAGTAAAATCTGAGATCAAAGGAACGGTGGGGGAGGCTCCGGGCCCCTTCCCCGGGTGTGGATGGGACCGAGCGAGGCTCCGGGCGCCTGGGAGAGGCCGCACGGCACCCGGCCGCCCCGTCTAGTGGTAGTGGCCCCCCAAGTGCGAGGCGGCGGCCACCGCGCCGAAGGGCCCGGGCGGGGGCTGCAAGCCGGGGCTGGGGTAGAGTGCGGCGGTGGCGGCGGCCGTGGCGGCGGGGCCCGGGCCCGGCCAGTAGGAGAAGCCGGCGGGCGCGACGCCGGCCGAGGCGGCCATAAGGTTGAGTTTGGAGAGGCCGGGGAAGGGCAGCGGGGCGAGGCCGGCCGGCAGCTTGTAGAGCGCGCCGTCCTGGGCGGCGGCGGCGGCGGCGGCGGCGGCGGCGGCGGCGTGGGCGTGCGCGGGCGGCGGCTGGCAGGCCTGGGCCAGACCCTGGAAGTCGAAGCGGTAGGCGTAGCGCTTGCCGTGCACCTTGCTCATGATGTTCTTGTCGTAGTAGTAGCGCAGCGCGCGGCTCAGCTTGTCGTAGTTCATGTTGGGCTTGCTCTTGCGCTCGCCCCAGCGCCGCGCCACCTCGTCTGGGTCGGTGAGCTTGAACTCGCCGTGGCCGCCCTCCCACGCGATGCAGCCGGCGTTGGCGCGGTCGGCCAGGAGCTCCAGCAGAAACTGCCACAGCTGGATCTGCCCGCTGCCTGTGGGGAGGGGGCGGTCAGCCACGGGCGGGGCGGGGGAGGCGCGGGTGGGTGCGGGGGAGAGGTGAGGCGGCAGACCAACCCGGCCGGTGGGAACCGGCGTCGGGTGAGGGAGAAAGCGCGCGTCGGGCAGGGCAGCTGGGCGTCGCTGCAGCCGCTGGCCGGGGAGGGGCCGATCGGCCGAGCGGTCCTTAGCCTTTCCCGTGCTTTTGCACAATGGAAGCCCGGCCCCCTCTTAGGAGGACGCAGCCCCGCGGGCTCCTGGCTTTGTGAGAACTGGGCAGGAGGGCGAAGCACAGCCTCCTCGGCGTGGAGGTAGCGGCGCCCCGGGGCACGCGGCTCTGGGAAGCCAGCAAGGGCCCAATACCGGCCCCTCCTGCCACCTTGGCCCTGCGCCCTTATTCGGAGCGGAGAGGAGCCTACACGACCGCACAGGGTCGTCTGCGCAGGTGCTTAGACTGCCACATCCCAGCTGGACCATGTCCGCAAGTCCAGGGGGAAGAGGCCAGGGTGCAGCGGGACCACCCCCGCCGCTAGACAAGGCCTAGCCCTCAAAGGCACACAGTTGGACCGGCCCCGCCTGAGGTGGAGAAGAGGTGGAGGCTGGTTTTCTTGCCGTACCAGACAGGAATGGGAGCAGTGGCCTCCACCGCGTGCGAGGAGGGTCAGATTCTGAAGGCTCCCCACCCCCTCCAGGGTCGGGGGTGCAGAGCGCCGCGCTGGCGTTACTCGGGTTCCGCCCTGTTTTTCGGACCAGCCGGGATTCCCGGCCTGGGAAGGTGTCATACTTCGGGGTGTGATGCACAGCTCTTAGGAGAGGAGAGAAGACCGAGAAGACTCTGCTTGGCTCCCTGCCTCCTCCCATCTTTGGCCATCTCTGGGCTCTTCGGGCCGGGCCGTCCAGATTTCGGGATTGCTGCAAGCGGCAAGTAGGACTTTCCCGGATATTCGGGTGATGAGAGAGAGGGCTGCCCGATAATTCTCTCTCACTCCCCTGTTTTGGAGCCTCAGTCAGACAAGGGGAGAAAAATCTTGATCCAATGACTTTCTCTCACTCTCTTTTAGCGGAGAGGAAAAAAAGGATTTTCCGCGAAGTATTCTGATTATTGATTCAAATCAAGCCTGGTGGAGCCTCTCTTCCTTTCTCAACCACTCGCTTTGAACCCAGACGCTGCCCGTCAACATCATTTCAACCCCAATCCCTCCACACCAGCTCAGCCAGTAGCTGCCTGACTCCAGGCTGGGACCTTTAGGGTCAGGAACAAGGGAAGGTTAAGGGACGGTTAAGGGAAGGTTTGGGTTGAAGCTGGTACCCACACAGACTGACATCAGAGGCTTGGAAACCCATTCTTGCTGGGAGTCAGTTCCCTTTTGGATAAAGCAGTTGCCAACGTTGTCATTGTGGTTCCTGTGACTTAGTGAGATCTAGGGTACTGGGGGGGGGGGGTAGGCTGTGGGGAGGCTTTGCCTGGAGGGCCAGCCAGGCTCAGAGACCAACAAGACAAAGCCTAGAGTAATTTAGCGACTTGGGAAGCCTGATGGAGGAACCTGAGGATCAATGTCAATGGCCCAGCCGACTTGGCCCCCAGAGCCCTGCTGGCCTGGGCCATTGAGGCAGGTAGGTGCTGACCCAGTGCTAGTGGTGAGAAGGACTGGAGTGGCCAGGGAGTAATTCCCCTTGCCCAGAGGTGCCCTGGCCTTGTGGTCCTCCTGCCAAGAGGGGAAGGACACCAAGCACCTGGGTCCTGGCCCTTCAGTGTAAAAAGGCCAAGGGCCAGGATCCTCTCCCTCTGCCCTGGTCTGCAGGTCCAGCTCTGGGACTCAGAATATACTGGAGTGGAGCCCAAGGCCAAGTGAATGCCCCCTCCCCTCAGCCTCCCCACAGTCACGCCTGGACCCTCCCTTCCCAGAGCCCCGCAGTGCACAACGCTTCCACCCTCAGGTCCGGTGGCGGTGGCGCCCGTCCTTCTGGGGTGGGTGCCCCGGCCTCCATCCGCTGTCCTCACCCCCACCCTCAACCCCCGTCCGCGGGCCAGCTCACCTTTCTGTACCGCTGGGCTCAGCGGCCCCCACCCCGGGCTCTTCCCTTCCTTGAAGAGACCGTCTCCGACGGGATCTGTAGCAGCAGGAAAAAACACTCAGGAGGACCCGGGCGGAGGTTGTGGGCTTGACGGAAAGGGCTCCGGGCCAAGGCTCGGGGTGGGGGGGGCGGGGGTTGGTTCCTGGGTGCGAGGCTGGGGGCTCGAGCCGCCAGCCCCTCCTCCCCGAGCCTGGCCCCGGCGCGCGCCGCGCGGAGCCCCTCCATAACGCCCAAGTCAGGAAACGCGTCCAGGAAAAAGGAAATCCGCTTTCCGAACGGGCCGGCGGGAGCCTTATAAAGCTGAGCAGGGAGTGCGCCCGCCGAGCGGGAGCGCCCGGAGCCCATCGGAGAAGAGAGGAGGGCGCCTGGAAGGCTGGGCTGGTGGGAACGCTCGGAGCACGGAGGTGAGAAGCCACGAGGGCGCAGGGGCGACGCTCAGCTGACCACAGCTTCCCAACGCTGAACGCACACTGAGTCAGTCCCCTGCCACACCGAAGACCCCTGCTCCCCCTGCCAGGCTCCCTCAGCCGCTAAGCTCGCGCCCTCGGCCTCCCAGGTTCCCAATCTGCTCACTTCGCGTCCTTAGACCTCACACTAAAACCCCAAAGCTCCATCTGCCTTTAAGGTCCCCCAGTGCCCCTCGATTGCTCAGTCCTCCCAGCAATCCTAGTCTCTGGTCCCGTTCCCTTGGACCCCAGCAACCCCTTCCCATGCCCGAACCCAAACTTCAGGCCCCAGGTCTTGGTGCCTCCAGCCCCCGGCTGGTCCCTGGTACCTGGCAGGTACATGTTGATCAGCAGGGGCTGGGAGGCGCCGCTCTGTCTCATCGCCGTCAGGGTCTGGGTGGTGGGAGGTGTGTGGGGGGGGGATGAGAAAGGGGGGACGCGTCAGGCTTTGCGCTCCGGGGTACCGATCCCCGCCCGAGGCAACCGCGGGTGACAAGAAGACGGCGCGGGTCCGGCAGGGCCTGGCGGGAGGGGGCTGCCCGGGTGTGGCGGGGAATGGAGGGGGTCCTGGAGCGATGCTCCCAGCTACCAGGCTGCCTGGAACCCTCCGGCCCCCCGCGCGGGCAGGGGCCGCAATTTCCGTTTTAATTAAAGCGCTGCTGCCTCGGTCCCCCGGGCCCCGCCCCCGCCTCTCTTATCGCCCCATCGCAATAAAGTCTCCAACGCGCCGCGCCGCAGCCAAGCGCACCCAGCAGCCCCCAGCGCCCCGCAACCCGGGAGACGCGCGGGGGATGGGCCTGGGCCTCCAGCTCTGATAGGGGTCGGGAGCGCATTTCTTTTCCGCCTCCGTGACTCTCAGCAAACAGCGTTGGGGCAGGGTACCCGGCCCCACCTCGGACCCCCGGGGCCACAGCCCCTCCTTCCACCCATTCCAGCCCCCACCAAGGCTCCACTTTCCTCCCCCCTTCCTCCCCCCACCCCCACCCGGGTTCTCGTCTCCAGGCTGCGTTATCTGCATCTTCACTTTTAAATTTCCGCTTCCCTCCCTCTCGCCTGTCGCTCCGCTCCCGGCCGGGCAGCAGTTGCTCGCTTTATCTCCGCCCCCACCTCCTCCCTGCGCCTTCTCCCTCCTCCTCGGCTCCCACTCTCTGCTCTTCCCTAGAGACCCGATCTCCTTCCCTGTCTCCCTCTTGCTTTGGCCTGTTTCTCGCCTTTCCAGGGTTCCCAGGCCTCTGGGCCAACGTTGTGTCGTCCCCCCACAACTTCTAGCAGGTTGCCCCTCCCTCCCCCTTTTGTAGGTCTCTCCTTCCTCATCTTGTCTCTTCAATGCCATCCCCCCTTCCTGTCTCTATGCGCTCTCTCTCTGTCCTTTCTCTCTCCTTCCCCTCCTTTTTTCATTCATTTTTTCCTCACTAATTTGGGTCATGCAGGAGGCTCATGAGCCCCCTTCCATTTCCCCCCAAAAGGATTGCTCTTCCATCCTTCCCTATCCCCTGTCATCCCAGCCTACCATGCACCCTCTCAACTACTCCCATCCTGGTTATCCCTGAACCAGGCTGCAACTGGCACCTTGCTCTAGCAGGAGTAGAAGGGTTGAAACAGGACTCTGTACTGTATACGGCCTCCAACCCAGGGGAGGTATGGAGGCTGAAATCCCTTCAAAAGACACTGATTGTATATTAGCAAAGCTGATGTGGTCCCCAGGTGGCCTGAAGTCTCTGAGTACCTGTGGGGCTTCTTGGCTCAAGAGAGGCTAGCTAAGGAGGGATGCTAGCTGAAGATGAGGCTCTGGGCTTAGGGGCCCAGCTGCAGGCATGCAGCACCTGGTGGCTACTGTCAGAATTGGTAATCTCAAGGCCTTTCCCTCCCACTGCTTGAGCCCAGGAGGTGAGGAGACTGGGGACTTGATGGCACACAGATTGGAGTGGGCAAGTTTCCTGCAGGAGCCATGATCCTGGAGTGCCCAACTGACGATGGCTGGAAAGTCCAACTTGGGGGGTTCTGCAGGGCCCCTGTTCATTCCTCACTTGCTGTAACTGCTGGAGTATTCGCCTTTCTGATGGAGGGTGCAAAAGTCAGAAGGAACAAAAGAGGAGTGAGGGAGGCAGAGTCCAGGGGGAACTAGGGGATCCTAGGACCCCAGGATCCTAAAGGAAGATGTGGATGAGGAATCTGGGGGGAGCAAAGATGAGAGTTTAGGATGTTCCTTGGAGACCAAACCCAGGGGTTCACAGGACGGGAGGGCCTTGGAGGTGGGGTTGAGGTCCTAATCCTTTACCTTCATGCCTTCTTATTCCTTTCCCAGATAGAAAATGAGGAGCAGAAGGTCAGAGCTGAGAGTGGGAAGGCAGTGGAGTTCACTCAATGCTCTCAGCAGAAGGCTGAGACAGATAGAAGGGAGAGATGCTCAGAGTTGGAGGTCTATCCAGATACCCCAGCTCTGGACTGGTGAGGGATCAACAGCTCAGGCTCTGTGTCTCTGCCTCATTAAAGACTCAGGTGCTGAAGGGGTAGGTGAGCTCTGGAAAGAGCTTGAGAGTTGCCCGCCCCCCACTGCCCCTGGGTCTTGGCTGCGTCAGAAAGGAGATGACCTCCTTCATCCCCTTTGGCCTTGGCTGAGTACAGCCAATGGACAAGTCCCAAGCAGCTTCTCCTCCATCCTCCTCCCACCTGGCTGGGTCCCAGTCCAACAGGGTTCTGCTGACCATCAACCTACCTAGAATGGGAGAAGGTTGGAAAGGTGAAAACACTCCCAGCCTGGTCTCTGAGCCCCCTACTCTCTAGGTGCCCGTGTGGGATGCAGAGTTGGACCCCTAGGTCCAGGAAAAGCTAGAAGGTTCCTGTTGACAAAGGCTGCAGCAAATATTAGCTCTCTGAACTCCCTAGTTGTATGGATGGGGACACTAAAACCTAGAGACGGGGAGTGTCCTATTCAAGTTCCCACTGCCATTCCTGCAGCCATCTTGCTGATTCTTCCCAGCAGCCACAGACCCTCCTAGAGGGAGGGCAGTTTAGCTGATGGTGGATACTAGATCTCCTTTTGCCCATTGCCTACCCTTGCAAAGCAGGAAGAGGGAAGAAGGGCTGCTGGGCTCTGAGGCTAGTTTGTCTGGGTTCTGGGTTCAACTCTGGTTCCCCTATTTCCTAGTTGTATGACTTTGGGGAAGTTAGTCTCTTCCTCTGTAAAATGGGGATTACAGTACCTATCATACAGAATTATGAGGCTTATATAACCCATGCTGAGCACTCAGACAGCCTTACATTTAGCTATTATTACTATTATCATCCTCCAAGGGGACAGTTAAGAGCCTGTGACCAGGCAGGAAATCCAGACTCTTTGGGGGCCCACAGAGGTGTGGGGTTCTGCTGAGGCCTGAGGCTTTTGGCCGCAGCTCAGGTCAGCCTTCCCTTAACAGCCTGAATTTGGGGTCAGGAGCCCTGTGTTCAAGTCCTGGTTTTGTCACCAGTAAATTGGATGACCTCATCAAGGCTTCTCCCTCTCAGACAGCCCAGAATCTTTCTTGATTGGTGAAATGGATGAAGTATGGGAGGTGTTAAGAGAACCAAATGCAGCAGGGGCATGGACTCTAGAACCCATCCATTTAAAAAGCAGAATTCATACCCTACCCAGAATTCTGTCCCTTGCTCCCCCGACTCTACACTGGGATCCATGGGTGGGTGGGGGGCAGTGCAGGAGAATGAGGGCCCTACTTTGACTGCCCCGGTGCTTTTCCATAGCACCACAAGCATTTTCAGTGGTTTCTCCTTGAATCCTCACAACCCTGTGAGACAGACAAGGCAGGGATCAGTAGCTCCACTTTAGAAGTGAGGGAATAGAGGTTCAAGGATACTATATGATTGGATCCCAGATGTTCTGACTTCTGTTCCAGGGCTCTTCCCAAGGGAGCAGATAGATGCCTGGCTGCACAGGTGGGCCCTTGGGAATGGCTCAGGTCCAAGTCTAACTGTTCTCCAACATTGTCCTACCTCCTCTGGGCTCAGGCAATGATCTGGGCCACTCCTCCCCATTGATAGGTCCACTAGGGGCTTGAAAACACAAGCATCCCTGAATGACAGAATGAGGGGAGTCCCAAGGGCCTTGAGGGCCCTTCCTATGTGGGATTGAGAGTATCATTAACTGGGCCAAGTAGGGAACTGGGTAGAAACTGCATTGGTCCAGGGACTCTGGTGGCTGCTACCACTCAGCCCCAACATGGTTGTGGGCTTCTGCCACCTGCCCCAGAACCCAGGCTCACTGTGGTCAGTGGCTGAGGGATGGCCTCTCCAGCTCACCAATCCTCTGAAGAGAGGGGAGGGAGAGGAAAAATGAAGAGAGGGTTCTTTGGAATTGCTGAGAGGAAGGGTATGAAAATGCTTTGTCTAAGCTGGAGCTCGATATCATGAAGGGATTGTTATTATTCAGACAAAGGGTCTGGGGGCTCCACTAAGAGAGAAAGTCTCCCCTTTAGAAAGCCCTGGGAGGCAGTGGGACCTCCCACTCATTTCTCCTCCTACAGCCTTGCAGAGACTCTATGAAGGTGGGAAAAGTGTGCAGGCTTTGCTCAGTTGGATATCGAGCCAGGGTGAAGATAAAGGCTGGAAATGCCCTGGGGGTTAAGGAGAAACCCAACTGAGCTCTGCATAGAATTAAGGAGGTCTTGCTGCAGGAGCATGCTGGTGCTTGGTCCGCGGTCCGCGTGGTTGAAATTCAGCTATGAGCCCTGGTGTAGGGCTCTGTGCACCCAAACCAGAGGATGGCAAAGGCACCATGTGTGCTATGGTACACCTGACCCAAGCTGATGGGCCTTTACCAAGGAGAAGTGTGGGATTGGTTGTATTTAACAGGATCCCCAAAATTCTTGCCAGCAGTTTTCTCAGCCCTATCAGGGTCTAACCCCATACATCATAAGCCAGTTTATGCTCCATAGTCAAGAATCCTGAAGCCTGAGAGGAGGGTCAGGTTGGCAGGGAAGGACCTTAAGAAAGATTAGGATGAAGATCACAAAGCAAGACCACAAGAAAGAGGCAAGAGGGGCAGGCAGGTTCAGGAGCCTTTATTGAGGGTCCTCAGGGGAGGTGTCAGGGCTCTGGAGCTTAATGCTGGACTCTTCGAATGGACTGCAGCAGCCCGGTGTGGGCCTGCGTGCCAAATTCACTGTAGGTGCGGAATTCCCCACTGTGCCGGTCCCGCTCCAATACATACTGGTAGCCTCGGTAGCCTGGGTACTGGTAGGCCACCCACCTAGGCCAGTGAGAGCACAAGGGTGGTAAGCAGACTCTGCCCCCACCCCCACCAATGTCCCCCATTAGTAGCCCTCCTTTCTCAGCCCCCATCCCCCCAGCTCCAAAACCACTGCTTCAATTTTCCCTACATGGATCTCTCCCTGCCTGGCCCACTGCTCCAGGTCTTCTTATCATGGTTCTCCCCTCATCCTCTATTCCCATCCTCCATTGCCTCCTCATCTGTCTTTTTAAAAAACCCTTCCTCTCTCCCCACATTGGCTCCCTGACTCCTATCTCCTACTACCTGCCCCCCACAGTCTGTCTCCATCATCTCACTTCCCCCAGTCCCCAACATCTCTTTACCATGTCTCTTAGCACCCCATCACCTTTCCCAACCCCCCTCCATGGTGCCCATTGCCTCCCTTCTCTTCTCATCTCCCTTGTTCCAGTCCCAGGACTCACGCTCCAGAGCTGACTTTGAGAGAACCCACATCCTTGCTGGCCCAGCCCATGGAGGGCAGGGATGGGTAGTCATCGCTGAGTTCAAACTTGCTGCCCTGGAAGTTCTCCCTCTCAAACAGTGTCACACGGCTGTCACTGTGATTCTGGAAGGTGAGAGTGGACAGGTCAGGCCCTCCAAAGAAGTGTTAATGGGTACATTCTCAGCCCCTCTTTCCCCACCTCGCCTCCCAACACAGCTGTGCAGACACTTTGGCTCCACAGACATTCCCAGAGATCACTCCGTCAGGTCCATAGCAGTCTAGGAAGCTGGGATGCTCAGACGTCCCCAGCCTAGTCCCTTCTATGGCTTTGGGTGGAGGTGGTGAGACTGAGAGTTTCCCAGAGACCTTTCCAGGTCAGGGCAAGAAGGCATCTTGCAATATGGACCTATTTGCAGAAGGAAAATCAGAGATCCTGAGAGAAATTTGGCCCATTAACCAAGACAGTTTTCCTAAAGGTCTCATTGACTACTCAATCCCCTGCCCAGCACCTTGGGTACAGCCTCTCACAGGATTGGGCCCAGCTAAGGGATGCCAGATGCCAGAGCCAGAATAGACAGGCCAGGGCATCAGAGTTGGTTGGGTCTTGCCTTCCATAGCCCTACAGCCTTCCCCTCCTGGAATGGAGAAGCTAGGCTGAGTCAGCATTTGCTCTTTGCCCTCTACCTCTCAGCCGCAGGCCTCAACAGTAGGGTACCTAAGTCAGCACAAGTGAGAAGTGAGAGCCTCACCTCCAGTGACTCATCTGATTCATTTGATTCATTGCCAACCCTTCCCCCACATACACACACACAGAGACTGACCCCTTTTCACCAATGAACCCTGAATCGAGTTCTAGTCTCATCTTCATGTTAACCCTTGCGTCCGAGGGCAAAACACTTTGCCCTTCTGAGCCGCATTTCCACACCTGTATATGAGGCTAACAGCAGCCGCCCCAACCTTGCAGGACAGTGTGATGACAGAAGCACTCTCTCGTGGAGGACACAAAGGGAGGAACAGTAGGTGCTCAAGACTGGCCCCCCGTCTCGGTGCTGTCCGTGGTGCTGATTTTGGGCACCTGACTTAGGCCCACTTTCTGAACTTTTGGAGACTCTTCTGGTTCTGGGAAGTAATGCCACTACCACCCATCTAGGAATTGTATTTACACATCTCCATACAGCGACTGGACAGCCTTTCTGAGGCACCACGGTGGGGTCAGGGCCTGGAGCTAGGAGCTAGGAGGCAGAGGGGCAAGGGGAGGGCTGTGCTTACCGCGCAGAGCACTGGCCGAAAAGAGAGCAGCTGGTCACTGTGGTGGCCACCACTGCCGCTCCAGGCGCTCCAGCAAGGATAGTCACCCTTCTCCAGAATGAACTGCTGTCCCTGGAAGTCGGGGTACTCAAAGGCCACCCAACTGGGGAAAGATAAAGGAAGCTGGGAGGCATCTGCCCCAGCCTCACTCCTTCCCCCCCCACCCTCATCCCCATTGTATTCGAAAAGACTGAAACCAATCTTTTTCTCCAACCCCAGGCCCTTACCCTGACATACACAGCTCACAGCACTCTGGCCCCCTCTAGAAGCTAGAGACACTAAACCACCTGCTATCCAGTGTTTGAGGGACCCAAGCTTCCAGCTTAGGCTCCCCAGGTTGGAAGGAATTTTCCAGCTTCTGAAGATCACCTAACCAAGAGTTCCTAACTCAAAGATTTAGGTGCCTGCAAAGGTAGGTGTAGGAATCCCCCAAACCTGCAGTAGCGATCTGTGATAGCAACAACCTGCAAAAGTCGGGGGCCTCAGCTCTCAGAGACAAGGGTGGAGCGAGAGGAAGGAATTTGGCTTCTTTTATTATACCAGGCGCAGAGCCATCTAACTCTGCACAGAGAAAAACTCTGGGGAGGAAATAACTACACTGGGAGCCAGTTCAGGGTTCAGGCTGGTCCCACGGGGCGTCCGCAAAGTGTTGCCTCTCGCCTATATCCCTTTAGTTCACATGGTTTGTCTTGTGGCGCACAGGGAGTTCTGGGGAAGCCAAGGGGTTCCCCATGTGGGTCGGTCTCTCTCAGGCAGGGCTAACAGTCTGGGAAACGGAGGGCTGAGAGCTGAGGTCCCAGGCTTGGAGCTTAGGCCAGGGGAGCCCCGCGCGTCCCAACCCAGCCCGGCCCCTCCTGGACCATCACTCACGCGCCATTTTCCACCTTGACAGAGCGCACCCTGCGCAGGCCTCCGCGCTCCGCGATGTTCGCGCAGTCGCTCAGCAGCCGGCAGCGGCGGCCCTGGAAGTCCTCCTCGTCCCAGAGCGTGAGGCTGGCGGGCGCTGGGCCCGGCGCGGGGGCGCTGCTCATGCCTCTGCGGGCGAGAAGGGCGGGATCAGAGGTTCAGCGTCCAACGGCCCCCCTCCGGGGCCCAGGCCCGCCCAACCCAGGTCGGGGGTGAAGAACTCCCGGCCGCACCGGGCTGCTAGCAGCTCTCCCTCACCTCGCCCTCCCCCGCCCCGGTGAGACCCTGCCCCAGCACCGAGTATTCACCGGGTGGGGTGAGGGCTGGTCTGACGGAAAATGGAGAGGCTGCGCGCGGGCCCGGCGGCGTGCGGGGCTTTATACTGGGCCTTGCCCCCCCTCCCCGCATTCTCTCCCGCTGGGGTGGGGGAGCTGAGTCAGCGGGCAGGCTGCGGTCAGTTCTCGTGTCCTCTGGGGGAGCCCAGGCCTTTCCCACAGCCTCCAATCTGGCCCCAGCCCTCGGGGATCACAATAGAAAGTGCTGAGGCACACGTCCCGCGCCCGCCGCAGCTGAGGCTGACTCCGCTTTTTCTTTTTTCGGGGACTGAGCCAGGCAAGGCGCACCCGACCTCTGGGCAGGTCGCGCCCTCCCTGGCCCAGACCTTTAGTGATTGAGGTACCCGGCCACTCTGGGGCCACCCGGCTAAGACCGCGAATTCTTGACTTGAGGCTCGGAAGTTGTTCCCAACGTCTAAACTCCACCTCTTCCTCAGGCCTACGTCGAGGCCTCTCTTTCGAGCGACGCTGGACGGGGTCAGATGCGGCTCTCCGCAAGCGACTTTCCTCACACCCCTCAGTCCTCTTTCCCACTGTGGCTCCTTTCCTCCCAAGCTTGAGTTCCCAGACCCGGCTCGGCGCTCCGGGAGTTTTCTTGCGCGAAGAGGCCAAGAGAAGGCAATGACCAGGACTCACCGCGAGGCGGCGCTGAGCTCAGGAAGCAAAAACCGCCCTAGGGAGGGCGCGGATTTAGGAAGCGCTTAGAAATAATAGTAACTAAGGGAGTGGCTCACTGTGGTAGGTAGAATGTTTCAACCTCAGGGCTACGCTTCCAGTCGCCAGACAGAGCTCCAGGGTCTGGTCGGGACCTGAAGGTCCTAGGCTCTTGCCCTCAATCCCAGTGCCCTGTGTGGTGGGGAGAAGGGTGGCAAGTGGGGGAAGGAGAGGAGAAGGAGGAAAGGCTTGGGGCCTCCAAGGGAAGCTACAGGGAGGATATTTCCTCCCAATTCACAGCCGATTTTCCTAATCATCATAGCTGTCTGGCAAAATTGTGAGCTTTCCTTAACGGAGGGGCTATTTCAGCGGAAGTGGAGGGGAGAGTGAGAAGGGAGCTACTATTTTGTTGTAGGTGTTCAACAAGAGTCCAGTGAGGTAGGCTTGGACATATAGACGTGGAAACTGAGGCACCAGGGGGCACTGGGCCTCCTCCACATTCCCACGGCTCTTACCACTCAACATTCTGTGACTAAAAGGACTCAGGCCAGATGCAGCTGCCCCAGCTCCTGGCAGTCTACCATGCTGGCCAGCCATCCTTTCTCCCAACTGCCAAGTTCATTCCCACCTCAGAGCCTCCCATTACCTGGGGTGTCTTAGTCACAAGATCTTGGCAAGCTGGCTCGTTTGCTACCTCCTGGGTGATGCTGTTCCTGGCATTTACTGTTCATCATATCACCTTGTTTTCTTTATAGTGTTTATCACTCTCTAAAGTTGTCTTCTTTGTCTTTTGTTTATGAGTGTTTGCGGGTGCACCGAGGGTCTCCCTTACTTGAGTGTAAGCTCCATTTAAGGGGGCAGGGGTTATATCAGTCTTGTTCTTTGTTATCCTCAAACCCAGCACAGTACTGGACACAGAGTACGTGCTCAATAAAACTTGAGTGAGGGAACAAACTGGTCAGGCTGGGCCAAATGTCCATGGGGGAAGGGGTATTGAGGAAATTCCCCAATGAGAGCGCAAGGGTAATGGTTTGCCCACTCTACCCCCCTCCCCGTCCCCCAAATTCTGGAGTGCTGAGAACAAGCGCTGGGAGCCACTGGAGCCTCCCTTGGGTCTCTCTTTTCACTGGTGAGGAATTGCTATTGAGGATCATAAGGTGTGTGAAGGTGAATGCCAAGAGTAAAGCGCCCTAAAACAGGAGGAGTAAAGTCCAAGTTAGGAAAGTTTGCGTCACAGCAAGGACGACCACAGCCAGGCTTGACTGGAGATGGGGTCGGAAGCACGCCCAGTCCACGGATTCCCTACTCCAGAGGGGGTTTGGAGAAACACAAATAGGGTATAATTTCCCCCAAACCCATAAGGGAGGAATACAGACTGTGGAGGGAGGCCAGAGCCCGTTCTGGATTCTTCTTGTCCTGGCCCTTGCACTTGGTCTCACAAGTCGGGACTACGGACGTGGCGGGAGGTGAGAACCGAATCTCTCCTTCCCTCCCTCTCCCTCCCTCCTCCACCTCTATCGGGCAATTCTGGATTCGGCCGCCAGGGGACGCGAGCGGGCCGCGCTGGGTGGGAAGCCGGCAAGGTGGGGTGGAGTGGAAGGGGGAGTTGGTGGGAGGCTGAGGGCCGAGGGGCGGCGCGCGCGGGTGGCGAGTGCGTCAGGCTGTGCGTCTGCGCTGGTCGGTGACGAGGGCGCCGGGTGTTAGCCTCGAGGGTGCGCAGGTGTCTGTCAGAGGATGGACGCTGCGTCTGCGGGAGCTGGGGCTGGGGGCCTGGGCACGGCCCTGAGATCAGGATTCCACCTGATGGGCAGTTTGCAATCCAGCTGTAGGCCAGACGACCACATGCTACAGGAGGAGTGTGTGTGTGTGTGTGTGTGTGTGTGTGTGTGTGTGTGTGTGGCGGCCAGGGAAGTAGTGGGGAGGTAGTAATAGCTGAGATCCAAATTAGAATTAGGAGTCCAGCTGGGATTTGGGGTGGAGACCCTTTGTGTGAGAAAGGTTTCCTTTCTACTCCTAAATCCTGAGCTTGGCTCTGCTCTAAGAAGGTGTGAGGCATTAGCCAGCCTCTTCCCTCCTGTGTACCTCAGTTTCCTCATCAGAAAAATGGTCTGTGGGGCCCCCAGTCCATGGCCTTTAGTTCTATAGCTGTCTGTGACCAGCTCTCTCAGAAATGGGCACACCCACCAAGACCACCAATAGCCAGTTGCCTAGATCTCTCTCAGGGTCCCCACATCCCCCAGACCTTCTCCCTACCCCCCCTCTCCCCGGCTCTGGGTTTCAAAGTCATGGAGAAAGGGAAGAATGAGCCACTGAAGGAGAAGGGGCTGTCAGGCAGCCCTGCCTGGTGTGCTGGAATAGGACTCTGGGATCCTTGTCCCTTTTTCGTGCTATGGACCCCCGCCCAGCCTCCTTTCTCCACGAGGCTGATCCAGCTCCAGCCCCCCAGCTTCCCCCCACCCATTCCCCTCCTAGCCCCCTTCTTCCCCCCAGCAGCTGGTCCTGTTTGTTTTCCCTGATCGGTTGCGCTCAGAGCTTCCTGAAGGATGGATGCACAGGTGGCTTTGTTTGCCAGCTCAGCACCCTCACCCCCACCTCCTCCCCATCCGCAGCCTCAGCCTTTGGGCGTGGAGGGGGAAGTTAGGCAAAAAAAAAAAAAGTGTCCCCAGATCTACACCTCCAGGAGACCTCAAGACCTCATAGGGATCTCATCACCCTCAAAGAACTCCCCATCCCCACCCTCTCCAGTCCTTCATCTCATATGGGGACTTTAGCTCCCATAGAGAAATCTTCAGGACCACCCTCCCCACGATTCTACCAAGACACAAATCCCACAAGGTACCTTAAGATCCCACAGAGAAACCCTCAGACTCAATCCTGTGTCCTCAGCACCTGCGACCCTCAGATCCCACTCAGAGCCCCATCCCATCCGGGGACATATAGATCTGATAAAGAACCCCTCAACCTGATCCTGGGCTGCCACCCAGGTCTCTATCCCATATAAAGGCCCTGAGAGTCCCCAGAGACATCTCCCTCAGGGCCCCATCCCTGAACAGCCCTACTTCTCAGTACTGCTGGGCAGCTTAGAAGCGCCCAGTGGCCAGTGTCTTCTCAAGTTGACCCACTCCCATCCCTTACCCCTCATTTCACTGGGAAATCAGCCACGGCTTCGAGTGACTGATGATGCAAATTCTGTGACTGGTGCCCTCCCCCTCCCCTGGTCCCCTCACCAGCCTCTCCTTTGCAGCCCTGCTCCTCTACCCCAGGCCCCCACCCCACGTCTGGAGCCAGGAACAGGCAGATGAGCACCTTCCCTGGGGCTGTGAGGTCTGGTCTCCTGGGAGACAGAGATAACTGAGTGAGAGATCAGCTCAGTTCAGGCAGGGTCCGACAGCTGGCCCAAAAGAGGGGGGTCCTGAGGGAGTGGGATCCCCACCCACACACCCGTTGTCCTTCCCTGCTAGAAACAGAGCCCCTCTTCTCTGCCCCTCAGTGGGGACGTGGAGCTAGCTACCATCCAGGGAGATGGGCGGCAGCTTCCACCACCGCCCACTCCGCAGGCACAAAGCGGTGGGGCTCACACAGGGCAGCAGGGAGAGGGCACGTGCACACACGCATTCACGCAGTTCCAGGCACAGGGACAGATCCCACCCGCATCACGGGTGAGCACTCTCCTAGGATTCAATAGACCCCCAAAGTCACACTCATTTATGGGCAGACACTTGTTCACTCACTTGTTCCTCAGACATTTAATAAGATGTACCACGTGTCCCTTTGTGCTGGCTGTCGGAGTCACACACAAGTGTGCCCTTGTGACTTACACTTGCACCTATCCCATTCCACGGTCACCGAGAGAAGGAGAGAAGGCCGTTCAGTCACCTGCCCACGATCAAACAGACGCCAGAGGGTTAAGAGTGCTCTGGCGTCTTGCACTGCTGCCTGGGGTCACATCGAAGCTCCACTGCTTATCAGTTGCACTCTACTCCTCAGTTTTTCCTTCTGTAAAATGGGAACCATAGTCTTAAAAGCTGTTGTGTAGAGGTAAGAGCATGTAAAAACAGAACCGGCCTGCAGTATGGACCCAATAAATGTTAGCTGTTATTGCCACTGTGGTTGTAGTTATGACTGGCTTTGCTGCATGGCTTCCTTTCCCCCATACCCCCGGGCCTGGCTGGGATGGAGATTGGAGTCAGGGCCGCAAGCATAGCTCTGGGATCTGCATGCCCCTTCCCACATTGGCCTTGTGGAACCCAGCTTAGCACTCAGGATGGGGAGCCTTCCTGCCTCACTGCATTCAAGCCCCTCTGCTCTTTATCTCAGTTTGGGAGGGTTGGGAGGGTCAGAGGAGGCTATCTCAATTTCCTTTCCTCCGCCCTTCTGGGAAAAGCACTTGGGACTGGAATTGGAGACCTGACTTCTGGTCCCTGTGCTCTTCTGGCTCCATATGTGCCCTTGGGCAGGTCACTCCCTCTCTTGAGGCCCCAGTTTTGTTCTAACTGCTGATCATGGAAGGGCCTCCCAGCCCTGACTGCTGGGATCCTGTGATGCCTCAGGAAAGCTCCCTCCCCTCCCCACCCAGCCTCTGCACACACCCGCCCCACCCCCCAGCCAGAGTGAGGGGGCGAGTTGCCAAGGTCGCCATGGGGACTAATCTCTAAGAAGGTCAGTGAGGTTCTGGTCCTACCTTGGTCGGATGGGGATTAGCACCTGGTTATGACCTCCCCCCTCCACTGGTGCCTCCACTCCCAGGTCCCCTGAGTCTCACGTAGACCCTGGGCAGAGGTTCCAAGGCTGGGCCACAACCAGTAGGTGGGTAGGGGGCAGGTCGGCTGCCAAAACTGTCTCTGTAGCTGTGGCCAGGAAAGAAAAGGGCAGAGATGGGCTCAGACCCATGCCCCTCCCTACTCAGTGTCCAGCGGGGCCTGAGCCTTGCCCCTCTTTGTCTTTTGCCCTTTAATGGGGAGAGATGGGTCTCCCAAGAGAAGAGCATCAGCCCTACCCCCTGGCTGTAGAGGCCACCTCTCTCTCTCCTCTCTTGGGGGTAATTTCCCCCAATGTGGGGATGGAGGCTGTTCTCACTTGGTGGACCCCTACCTCCACACACACCAGGCCTTCACCTCCGGTTACCCTGACCTTTGACCTGGCATCTTCACATCTCCCCATCTCTCCGAATTGTACGTCTCTGGTTATGTCTGGTTGCCTCTGTCCTTCTTCTCTGGTTTCTCTCTGGTTGTCTCTGCCTTCTCCCTAGCTCTGGCTTTCATGGGGGCCTGGGGAGGGCTGCAGCCTCTCCAGGTCCTGAAATCTCCCCTGGGTCTCCCATCCCTCTGGGCTGCATCCTCTGTCTGTCCTTCTGACCTGCTTGTGTTTTCTGCTCTCCTTCTCCCCTTCCCATTTCTCCTCCGTGCTCTCCCAGTCCCGCGGCTGCCCACACTCCAACTGCTCAGTCCCTTTTCCCCGCTTCCTCCACTACCTGTCCCCTCCCCCGCCTGGGGTGCTGACAGGGATGACAGGAAGCAGGCTCTGGCTGGGAGCAGGAAGGGGGAGGGGTAAGGGGGCCGCTCGAACACCAGCTGCTGAGCACCCCACCCCCACACAAGCCCCGCACCTGCAGGCCAGCCTGGCGCCTGGAGTCTCCGCCCCTGGCCGGGCAGGGAGGAGGGACCTGGACGAGAGGCCCGATTTCTGGCCTCAGTCAGGAAATGCGGGTCTTGGGGATAGGGGGTGGAGGTCTGGGGAATTTAGGCCCCTGGGTGGGGGGGAGGCAGGGGCTCTGTCACGAGGGCAGACCCAGCCCACTGGCGGCCTCATTCTTCCCGACCCCCCCACCCCAATGACTGTGTGGTGGAAGAGGGTAATTTCAGGGGGAGCTCTCTTCATTGTGCAACCCCAAGATCTGAAATCCCAGCCCGAGGTGGGGAGCTCTAGCCCCCTTCCACGATTAGGGAGGGGAAGAGGAAGCCCTCACAGACCCAGGAAAGATGTGCCAGGGCCAGGCCCAGCCCCTGACAGGCAAATCATCGGGCCAGGCAAGGAGCAGAGGGCTGGGCCCAGCACAGAAGCCTGGTCAGAGAGGGCAGGATGGGGGCTGCACACACCCCAGCCTGGGGACCCACAGATGCCTCCCTCCCCAGGGCTGCTGCAGTCTGCCCCCTCCCAGAACTGCCTGGAATCTGTCAGAGCCATCTCGTCCCCTCCCCCTCCTTTTTCTCTGCACAGAGGACTCAGCAGATCCCACGGGGCCTGCGGGTAGTGGGTGGGGATGGGGGGGGAAGGGGGCGGGGGACAGGTAGAAGGGACAAGACAGCACCTCCCCGAACATCCAAAATGGAGCTGGAAGGGACCAGTGACTCCCGACCTTCATTCGTTCGTTCTCTCTCCCCTCCCCTCTCTCTCCTGGGGGTCGGGGTTGGGGGGGACTAGGTCTGCCTGGGTGTGTGGTGGTATAGTCCATACCCCATGATGCTTCCTCGCTCTAAGGGGAAGCTAGCTCCTTACTGCTAAGGCTTCTTTCCACTTCGGACCTACAACAAGCCCCTCTCTCTGGGGCTAGATCAGCATCACCATCAATTTTGGGGAGGAGGAATGGAGGACACCCCGGGTCAAAGGACAGAGACTCGGCTAAAGGCTCAGACTGACCTCAGGCTGTGTGTGGAACCCTCAGTTCTAGACTCTCCAGGCGGGAGGCCAGGGTCTAGGGCAACCTCCACTCCCTCCCCCATGTCAGACCTTAGCGCTTGGAATCACTGCAGAAGGGGCCAGTCTGTCTCAGGTTTGGGCTGTGGCTAATAACCCATGGGTTCCTGCCTAGGAAGAGGGCCATTCACACCCACCCTCACCCCACCTGTAGCTGCATGAAACAGGAGGCCTTGGGATTATGGAGTTTAGGAAAGGTGGTGAGCTGCGGTCCCTGGGGACCCCATCTGGCAAGGGCTGCGGGACCCCATGTTTGTCCTTTTCAATCAGTCTGTCTGTCTGTCTCACACATAGGAAGACTGAGAGGGGCCAGGGAGATGGCAGGGAGTGAACCCTCAGGATGTCAGCACCAAACAGATCTGGAGAAGCACACTTGATCTTCATTCTGGCTCTAGCTCTCCCTTTTCCACACCCCACAGCTACTGCTCCAACCTCTTGAGGGCCTCCAACTTCCCAGGTCAGGTGGCTCAGAATTATTGCTGGAAGCTCAGAAACCAGGATCTGGGGACCGGGGAGGCACTCGCGGCAGGCCAGACCAATCCCTCTCATTGAGCAAAGAGGAAAACCCGAGGAGAGGCTGGGAAATGACTTGCCCAAGGCCACAGAAGTCGCTGGGACAGAGCGGGACTAGAAGCTGGGTTTCCACTTCCAGAGGGCTCCTGTTTCTGCCACAGCCCCTTATGCCACCCGGTGGAGCCTGCTCGGCCGGCCCCATATTACCCGGAATCAAGCCGGGCAGCCCTGGAGTTGCGGGCAGGACAAGGCAGAGCGGGCGGGGCCGGACGGGAGCCGGATCTCCCCTGGGAGCGGCGCACAGCCTCTCCGACCCGAACGGCGGCGGCGGCGGCAGGTGCCTGCGTGGCGGTCGGGCCCGGCCCCCGGGCGAGTGCTGAGAGGCCACCCCTGCCTCACGCGAGCCGAACGAACAAAACGCTCAGGTCCGGTTTGTGCGAGGGGCTCGTCGCGGGGCGGGAGTGGAAGGCCGGGGGGCCTGGCTGTGGCCCTGCGCGATCTCCTGGTCCTGGTCTTCTGCGAGCGCCGTGGCACACAGCGCACCGCTAGCCGCCGCCCTCACCTGCGCGCATCTGCGGCTGACACGTCGCCCGCCCAGGTGCGCACCTGGCCCGCCCCTCCCTGCCTCCCTTCCTGGCCACCCTTCACCTGGCCGGGCTCTGCTTGGCTTGGTCCCCAGCCCACTCCCCGGAGCTTGTGCAGGAGCCTGGGCTCAGCGCGCTCTTATACGGCCTGCTCAGTCCCCGCCCCTACACACACACATACACACACACACACTCACACCTGTCCGGGCGCCCGTTTGCTCGGAGCAAATATTGACTCAGAGGAGGCGGAGCGCCCCCACCCCCTCCCCGCCCCCGCCTGGGTTCTGGGGCCGGAGCTCTTCCGAGGCCTTGGCTGCGGGGGGGGGGGGGGGGGGGCGGGGGGTGTCGGGGACCTGGGCGCCTCTGGAACAACACCAGATGTCACTTTTCCACCCACCTGCCTGGGGGGGGGGAGGAGTTGCAGAGGACAGAGGCTGCCGGGAGGAGGTTAGGGGGAGCGGGAGGTGGGTATCCTAGGGAAGGCGGGACATCATCTGGGCTGGGGATTCAAATTCACGATGGGAGTCGCTTAGTAGGGCCTGTGGCCTGCTGTCTAGCTGTGACCTCCACCCGCGTCCCAGAGTGTAGCTCTTAGCCCTCCGCGACGTGCCTCGGTTTCCCTTCTTTCTCAACCTCTCAGCACAGTCCCGGGAGCCCGACAGATGCCGAGAAAAGGCTGGCGATGGAGGGACCGAGCCTCGGAGCAGGCGCAACGGGGAAAGGGGAGGGGTGGTCACCTCGCCCTGCTGCCACCTGCTGCGCCGATAAGGCCTGGCGCTCAGTTCCCGTCCCCCAGGCAATGCTGGGGCAAAGGCCAGTTAGGCCCCGCCGGAAGCGCCCTCCACTGGCCAAACCAGGTCCAGCGCCGGGCAGCGAGCAGCCGGAACTCTGGCCCAGCTGCGCTGTGGAGGGGAGAGAAGCAACCTCCCAGCACCCAAGGCTGCAACGAGTCGCTGCAGTCCGCCTCAGCCGCTCCAACCATCTGTCCCTCCCAGAGCGCGCTCGAGAATTCCTCCTACGTTGGGGAAATGAAGTCAAGGCAGATACAGAAGGCTAGATGCTTTAGTGGTGGGGCGGTGGAGAGGGGGGCCCTGAGGGCAGCAAGTCGGAGGGGCTGGGCTGTGGCATCCTCAAAGAGTCGGTAGGGGGCCGCGCCACCAGGCGGGGCACCTCGGCGTGCTGCAGCCCGAGGGCCGCCGCCGAAAGCAAGTCGGGAGTCTCAATCCTGGAAGACAGAAAGCCCCAGGGAGAGGTTGGAAAGAGGCTTCGGGCCAAGCCTGCCCGCCCCTGCCGCCCCTCGCGCCCCTCCGGCGCAGTCGGCGCCCCCACCTGGAAGCGCTGAGCGGCGGCAGGGCGATGACGCGCGGCCGCGAGGTGAGCACCACCTCCCCGCGGCTCGCCTCCACCAGGATGTTCTGGATCATGTTCTCCAGCAGCGCCTCCTGCAGGTTGGCGAACGCCGGGAGCCTGCGGGGGGTGGGGTGGGGTGGGGCGGGGAGGGCGGGGTGGAGGATGCGGTGTCAGCACCGCCATCGACGGGGCTCGCCTTCTCCGCGGGCCTCTTGCGTGCTGTACACTGTGCGCCCTGGGCTCTGTCTCCGCGGATTCTCATTCCACTCCCCGCCCTCCCAGCACTATAAGGCATCCTTGTTGCAATTTTTCAGACGCTCAAATTGTGGCTTCAAGGGACCAAGTTGCCAAACGTCCTGCTGCTGCAACAAGTGGTGGGACCGGAGCCCAGGCAACTGTAGGTCCCATCTCAGGGCCACGTGTGGGGAGAGGCATCCAGCTGTGAGAGGGGCCCAAGGGACTGGGTGGGGCCTAAGGAATCCCAACACGGACAGGGAGGGCCACAGAGCAGCCCCAGGCAAAGGCCCTCTGGGAAGCAGTGGCACTTCTCTCCTGGCTCTAGAAACCCACTGAACGACCCCCTGGAAATGGTGTGCTAGAAAATGTTAACAGCTGGGTCTTGGAGGGAAAGACTAAAGCTCAGAAGGCCTTAAGCTACCAGCGGGATGTCAGTGCACGCGGAGCTGGGAAGAGCCTTACACCCAGACAGAGGCTGGCCCCAGCACCCCACTGCCTCCTGGGATCCTTCTGCACATCCTGCCGTGCGAACCCTCGTCTGGGTCTGGCTGCTCACCGGCTGGTCGTCTCCTTCTCATCCTGTTCTTGCTCCTCTTTCACCATGACCTTCAGCTGCTGCTGCCACCGCCATTTCAGGGACTCCTGGGCCGTGCGCTGCAGTGTGGGCTCAGTCCCCATCCAGGGCACCTTCTCTTCCTTCTCCCCCTCCTCCTCCTCCTCCCCCCTGCCTGTCTCCTCCTCTTCCATCTCCTCCTCTTCCTCCTCTTCCTCCTCCAGCTCCTCCTCTTCCTCTTCGCTCTTCTCCTCCTCTTCCTCCATTTTCTTCTCCAGCCTCAGTTTGTCGTCCTCAGACTCCTTGTCTCTGCTGGCCTCCCAGCTGCTGGAGGATGGAGACAGGACTGGTGCTAACTGCAGGGTGTTGTTCTGGGCCGTGAACTTGGCTGACTGCTCATTCCAGAACTGGCAGAAGTAAGGCATCTTCTCCACCAGGCTTTGGTCCACAGCCTCATGGAAGATCTTGTCTTCTAGCAGACCCCTGCGTGGCAGGGAGGAGGAGGAGACCCTTGCCAAGAGGCCTTGCAAGGGGGCTTTGCACACCCTGTGGGGCTCTGGTTTCAGAGTTCCTCAAGGGGCAGTTCTGACTTCTATGTCTACAAATGGGTGCTTGATGTGGGAGGCCAGCCCTTAAGTCAGTTGCCCCGCCCACCCGTCCTTTGGAGGAAGGCTTCTCTGGGCTCCGTGGGTTCTTAGAGGCAGAGCCAGGTCAGAGTTACACAGATAAGGGACAGGAACCCCGGGGGAAACAGTGAACTGGCTCAGACCTTATCTACTAGCCCTGGACAGGACAGAACTTGGGATCCAGCCCCGAGGATCCTTCTAGCAAGCTCCATTACAGTTGCCCCATACTGCAGGGCCTGGGGCCACCAGTGGAAGGATCTTGTGAGGAAGTTCTATTTTTCAGGAAAGGAAGGGCTGGGGCTTCAGGGGCCATGAGTGGACACAGAGCTGGCTGAATGAGCTGCTGAGATGAGGGGGATGGTGAGGGTCCAGGGGGGGTTACCTGATGATGGCGGTGAGAGAGTCAATCAGGAGCTGCTTCTCCTGCTTGGAGACGGGGGCCCAATTGTCTGGGGATTCTCCCTCAGAAGCCTCCAACTCCTCCTTGGGGTATTTCCTCTTTGGCAGCTCCCTGGAGCAGGCCATGACATTCTGAGTGGCTTGGGCAAGCCACCAGGCTGGGGGTAGGGTCATGAGCAGTGGCGGTGACCATGCAGTCATGAGAACACAGATGAGCTTTGGACAGCCCCCCGCCTTGGCCCAAGTGTAGTGCTACTGCATTTGGGGACCGAAGCCCAAACCTCAGGGTTGGCGCAGGACCTGGAGAGGCTCCAAATTGGAAAGGGGAGGTAGGAGGTGGGGCAGGAGGCCTAGGTGGGTGCCCCAGGGGGCAGAGACCCCACCCTCCCTGAGAGTTCACCGGTGCAGGAAGTGCCGGGGAAAGTCGGAGAAGAAGTTGGCCAGGAAGTAGTCAGCGGCATGAGCACGGGCCGTGAGGCCCAAGCACAGCATGTCTGGCGAGGGCGGCTGGGGACAGAGCCAGAATATCTTCTTCTTTGGGATCTTAAGGTTCCAGCTGACAGGCCGGTTGAGAGGCTGCTGATTCTTGATGGGGGGCAGCGTCTTTGGAAAGGGGAAGACGTGGGTGACAGGGGTTTGGGGACATCACTCTCTCACTGCTGGGTCCCTAGCCCCAACCAGGCCTTTGGAGCCAAATCGGAGTGTGACCCCACCCATTGGCACTTCCATCCCTCCCTTCTAGGCGGCTGGGCCTCCTAGGCCCAGAGGTATCTCTGGGAGCAAGCAAGGACCTCTCAATTTACGCCAAGGAGACGGGGCTTTATGAGCTCACCCTGTACCTCCTCCCAGGTGCACAGGCCCTACAGTACGCTCCTCCCTGTGGAAGCAAAGAGCGCCGTGCTTAGGGTACAAGAAGCCTAGAGGGACTCCTCTCTTCTCACCTTTCTGCCAACCCATGCGGTGGGGGTGGGGGTGGGGGGCTGGAAGCCAATGCCGGGACCTGCTGCCCTCTTGATCTCACCCAACTCCCAGCCACACCCCCTTCCAGGACCTTCTTTCGGGAAATGCTGCCTGCAGACAAGGAAAATCAGACCACCCAACTGGAGGAAAGAAAAGGAGATGCCATCAAATGTATGCAGGTTGTACCAAGGGTGCTTGTCCTTGTGCCTCGGATCACAAATACTCTCCTTTATGAAGATTTAATTCAGAAATCCCTTCTCCCGCACCCTCCAGACATGAGTTGCATTCATAGTTGGGCCAGAGCTTCAGAGGGGAGCGGTGCCTCCCTGGGGACTGAGTGTGGTGAGTGCAGAGGTGATCAAGGTGCAAGAATACCAGCACAAGGGGGCTGGGAAACTGGAGGAGGGACCAAGGGGGCTGTTCTGTCTCACGTTTACTCTCCGGCTCCCCTACAGATACGAATAGCCTGCTTAGTGCGTGCTTACTGCTCACACGGCTGCAGGCACTGTATGTGCTTTAGCTCATTCAATCCTCACAACAGTGCTGCGAAGCAGGCACTATTTTACTTGCATTCAAAATATTTTTTAAACTTTTATTTTTAACCTTCTTAATACGGAAAATTTCAAATGTATAGGAAAGTAGAGAGAACGTACAGAGTCCTCCGTTACCCACCACCCAGCTTCAACAATCAGCAGCTCATGGCCAATCTTGTCTCATCTGTGCCCCACCTCTGGATTATCTTTTTGTTTTTTTTAAGATTTATTTATTTATTGGGCGCCTGGGTGGCTCAGCTGGTTGGGCGACTGCCTTCGGCTCAGGTCATGATCCTGGAGTCCCAGGATCGAGTCCCGCATCGGGCTCCCTGCTCGGCGGGGAGTCTGCTTCTCCCTCTGACCCTCCCCCCTCTCATGCTCTCTGCCTCTCACTCTCTCTCTCTCAAATAAATAAATAAAATCTTAAAAAAAAAAGATTTATTTATTTATTTCAGAGAGAGAGAGCGCAGGTGCACACACACTTGTGTGAGCAGGGGGGAGGGGCAGAGGCAGGGGGAGAGAGAGAATCTCAAGCAGACTCCCCACTGAGGGCAGAGCCTGACCTCAATCCCATGACCCTGAGATCATGACCTGAGCTGAAACCAAGAGTCAGACGCCTCCCCAACTGCGCCATCAGGTGCCCCTGGATTATCTTGAAGTCAATCCCAGATACAACATTACCCCTATTTTATAGTTGAGGGAACTGAGACGTTATGTTAAGTAACTTGACCAAGATCCCAGAACTAGAAATCATCAAAGCCAGAATCAAAACTGGGTAACTTGTCTCCAGAGCCTGCCCCCAAAATCCCTGTCCCACACCGTCTTCCATCAGAAGGTGAGTTGTCTTGTCTCCCCTGGGTCCCCGGTGCCCAGCGCTTAGCAGGCACCCATTAAACACTGGCTACATGAGGCAGGGAATGGTCAGCCAGTCTTCTGTGTCCAGAAGAGAGTCTCTTGGGGAGATGCTATGCTTGGTCTAATGAAAGCAAGCTAATCTAGGACAGGCTGACCAGTTTTGCACATAGGACCACCTCACATCATCACCTCTGTCCCCCCTGGTAAGGCCAGTCAGAAAGATCTGTGGTGTTCAAGGCCCACTCTGGCCTCCTCACCTTCCCTTTCCTATCTGTGATGGTGAACTCCACTTCCTGCCGAACTTCCTCATCCTTCCACTCCTGTAGCTCCTTATGGTACTGATTCAGGAGTTTCTGTCGGTATACCTATAGCCCAGGACAAGGAGAGAGAAGGCCAAGGTCTGGAGCACCTGTGTGCTGTGGACCCCCACCCCCCACTCCCCAGGGGCTGGCCCCCGCCTTTCTGTGAAGGTCTAGGGATCTCATAGCCCACCCACATCCCAGTACTGGGAGCTATGCTCCATCCTAGCTTCTCTCTGGTGTTGGTCCTACCTTGCATACCAGGTCTATGCTGTAGAAGCTGGCATGCACTGAGGCCTTCAAGGT